>NC_041393.1:128051521-128114018 GCF_002162155.2 Triticum dicoccoides
GCATTTACTGATTATTTTGAGCTATAAGACCATGAAATTGAAAAGCATTTGAAATGAATTATGAGAAGTTTTCAAGTTTGCATGGTATCATCATTTCAGCCACATAGCATGTGCATTAAAGTACAGAGGCTTACGGCAAAAAACTGGATGCACTTCGTGTACAAAACAGACAATCTCCTTCGAAGTATCAGGGTTTCATACGGAAACTCGTCTGTTTCAAAGGGATTTCATTTTTTTGAACTTATTTGAACTCCATAGTTTTTCTGTGTTCAAAATGCACCATTCAAAGCCACATAATCAATTTACAACCCTTTCCGACTTCATTTGTTATTTTTCATGCATTTACTGATTATTTTGAGCTATAAGACCATGAAATTGAAAAGCATTTGAAATGAACTCTGAAAAAGTTCCAAGTTGGCATGGCGTCATCATTTCAGCCACATAGCATGTGCAAGAAAGTACAGAGGCTTACGGCAAAAACTGGATGCACTTCGTGTACAAAACAGACAATCTACTTCGAAGTATCTGGCTTTCATACGGAAACTCGTCTATTACAAAGGGATTTCATTTTTTTGAACTTATTTGAACTCCATAGTTTTTCTGTGTTCAAAATGCACCATTCAAATCCACATCATCAGTTCACAACCCTTTCCGACTTCATCTGTTATTTTTCACGCATTTACTGATTATTTTGAGCTATAAGACCATGAAATTGAAAATCATTTGAAATGAACTCTAAAAAGGTTCCAAGTTAGCATGGTATTATCATTTCATCCAGATAGCATGTGCAAGAAAGTACAGAGGCTTACGGCAAAAACTGGATGCACTTCGTGTACAAACAGACAATCTCCTTCGAAGTATTAGGGTTTCATACGGAAACTCGTCTGTTTCAAAGGGATTTCATTTTTTTGAACTTATTTGAACTCCATAGTTTTTCTGTGTTCAAAATGCACCATTCAAAGCCACATCATCAATTTACAACCCTTTCCGACTTCATTTGTTATTTATCATGCATTTACTGATTATTTTGAGCTATAAGACCATGAAATTGAAAATCATTTGAAATGAACTCTGAAAAGGTTCCAAGTTGGCATGGTATCATCATTTCACCCACATAGCATGTGCAAGGAAGTACAGAGGCTTACGGCAAAAACTGGATGCACTTCGTGTACAAAACAAACAATCTGCTTCGAAGTATCAAGTTTTCATACGGAAACTCATCTGTTTCAAAGGGATTTCATTTTTTTAACTTATTTGAAGTCCAAAGTTTTTCTGTGTTCAAAATGCACCATTCAAACCACACCATCAATTTATAACCCTTTCCGACTTTATTTGTTATTTTTCATGCATTTACTTATTATTTTGAGCTATAAGACCATCAAATTGAAAATCATTTGAAATGAACTCTGAAAAGGTTCCAAGTTGGCATGGTATCATCATTTCACCCACATAGCATGTGCAAGAAAGTACAGAGGCTTACGACAAAAACTGGATGCACTTCATGTACAAAACAGACAATCTCCTTTGAAGTATCAAGGTTTCATACGGAAACTCGTCTGTGACAAAGGGATTTCATTTTTTGAAGTTATTTGAACTCCATAGTTTTTCTGTGCTCAAAATGCACCATTCAAAGCCACATCATCAATTTACAACCCTTTCCGACTTCATTTGTTATTTTTCATGCATTTACTGATTATTTTGAGCTATAAGACCATGAAATTGAAAATCATTTGAAATGAACTCTCCAAAGGTTCCAAGTTGGCATGGTATCATCATTTCACCCACATAGCATGTGCAAGAAAGTACAGAGGCTTACGGCAAAAATTGGATGAACTTCGTGTACAAAACAGACAATCTCCTTCGAGGTATCAGGGTTTCATACGGAACATCGTCTGTTACAAAGGGATTTCATTTTTTTGAACTTATTTGAAGTCCATAGTTTTTCTGTGTTCAAAATGCACCATTCAAAGCTACATTATCAATTTATAACCCTTTTTGACTTCATTTGTTATTTTTCATGCATTTACTGATTATTTTGAGCTATAAGACCATGAAATTAAAAAGCATTTGAAATGAACTCTGAAAATGTTCCAAGTTGGCATGGTATCATCATTTCACCCACATAGCATGTGCAAGAAAGTATAGAGGCTTACAGCAAAAACTGGATGCACTTCATGTACAAAACACATAATCTCCTTCGAAGTATTAGGGTTTCATACGGAAACTCATCTGTTACAAAGGGATTTCATTTTTTGAATTTGTTTGAACTCCATAGTTTTTCTGTGTTCAAAATGCACCATTCAAAGCCACATCATCAATTTACAACCCTTTCCGACTTCATTTGTTATTTTTCATGCATTTACTGATTATTTTGAGCTATAAGACCATGAAATTGAAAAGAATTTGAAATGAACTCTAAAAATGTTCCAAGTTGGCATGGTATCATCATTTCACCCACATAGCATGTGCAAGAAAGTACAGAGGCTTACGGCAAAAACTGGATGCACTTCGTGTACAAAATAGACAATCTCCTTCGAAGTATCAAGGTTTCATACGGAAACTCGTCTGTTACAAAGGGATTTCACCCACATAGCATGTGCAACATATAGCTCTTCGAAGCATCTAATTAAACCATACATTAAAATTATGAAAAACATTTATATGCAAAAACAAATTCGATCATAATCGTAACCAAGGTAACAACTGATCCAACTGCATAATGATACCAAGCCTCGGTATGAATGGAATATTTTCTAATCTTTCTAATCTTCAACCGCATTGCATCCATCTTGATCTTGTGATCATCGACTAAATCCGCAACATGCAACTCCAATATCATCTTCTTCTCCTCAATTTTTCTTATTTTTTCCTTCAAGTAATTGTTTTCTGCTTCAACTAAATATAACCTCTCGATAATAGGGTCGGTTGGAATTTCCAGTTCAACCACCTCCTAGATAAATAAAATCTATGTCACGTTGGTCGGCATAATTGTCATAAACAATAAATGAACCAAATAGTTATCAGAAGATAATATATACCACATCCGAATCATAGACAGGACGAGGGCCGACGGGGGCGGATACCAAAACCATCGCACTGTATAATAACAAGAAATAATAAAAGTAAGAAAATTAGACAAGTATCTATCTGAAGTAAGAATTTTTTTCTTTTAGAAAGAAGATACGAACAAAAGGCTCACCATGGTGGTGCCGGTGACGAGATTGGCGCGGACGATCGACGACGGTGAAGAAGGGGACAGGACGTGACGGACCGCTAAACATAGACAAATCTCGGGGAAAAAGGAGCTCGGAGGTCGAGTTTCGAGAGGAGAATGATTAACTAGCATGGCTCGGACATTTCATCGAACACCTCATGTGCATAGGAGGTGAGCTAGAGCACCCAAATGCCCTCCCCTCGCCGGCCAGAAAAAACAGAGTGCTCTGCCGTGGCAATGGGTATATATAGGCAACTAATTTGTTCCGGTTCGTGGCATGGACCGGGACTAAATCCCCCTTTCTATACCAATTCATGGCACAAACCGGTACCAATGGCTGTGGGCCAGGAGCATGGACCATTGGTCCCGATTCGTGCCTAGAACCAGGACAAATGGGTCCAGACAAACCGGGACCAATGCCCACGAGGCCCCGGCCGGCACCCTGGGCTCATGAACTGGGACTAATACCCCCCATGGGTCCCGGTTCTTGATGAAACGGGACTAATGGGCTGGCCAGGCCCGAACGATAGCCCTGTTTTCTACTAGTGTAACATCCCAATTTTCAATTTGGATGTTATACATAGATCATCATCTGCATATCATATTTATTCTTGCATTTTTTTTGTGATCCTACAAATCTTAAGCAACTCAAGGACCCACGGAGAGAGTTGAAGGTTTCACAAATTTCATATTTGAATTTATTCCAAATGTGAAGAAAAGGATCAATTTGGTTTTATTATTTTCTCTCCAGGTATTTCCAATATTAAAAGTAAATGAGTGAAGATAATATGACTTCTTCAAATTAAGAGAAATATTGGAGAAAGAATTTTAAAATCAAATTATGTTTTTTCTGGTATTTATTTGCTACTTTATTTGAATTAGAAAAATGTGCATTTTTGAAAATTGCATTTTAGGCCAGAAAAATGTTCACTTTGTTCTAAATATTTTATTTAGACAGTGAAAATTTGTTTTGGCATTTTTAGAATTTTTTATATTTTATTAGGATTTTTCTCTTCGGGCGAAATTATTTAAAAAACAAGTTTCACTCGACTGGGCCGAGGCCCAGCCGAGCCGGCCCAAGCCGCGCCGCCCGCACCGACATCGCCGGACGAGGAGTCCGAGCCAGTCTCCGTCACCCGACCCCTCGCCCAAGTCGCGCCGACGCCCTCCCTTCCTTAAAAGCCGCGACCCGGGGGCCCCAGGAACCCAAGTCACCGTGCATCGCCGCCTGCCCTCACCTGCGTCGCCACCTGCCCTCGCCTGTGCCGCCTCCCGCTGCCGCCACCGCTGCTCCGCCGCCGCCGCCGCCACCCCACCCCGCAACCCCTCCGCCCCGCGCCACCCACCGCCGCCGACGCCACCGCTGGTGCTGTTGACCCCGCGTTGACCAGTAAAACCGATGCCCGGTTTTCTTTTTTAGTTCTGCGGTTTATTTTGGTAGATCGGTTTTTCGCTGGTTTAGTTTATTTAGTGGATCGGTTTTTTTAGTTCGATTTGGATCTTTTCTCGGATTTTCTCGTGTTTCCTTTGATTGATTGCTTATGTATGCTATTGTTTGTCTACTCTAGATTACCTGGAGTGTGAAGCTTGTTACTACGAATCTCTAGAGTTTGTAGATCGTCAGCAAGGCAAGTTACACTTTGATCGTACTATTTTATACCCAGTTTTACAATGCATTAGTTCTAGCCCACAAATATTTGCATTAGTAGGATTGGAAACTTGTGGTTTGGTTGTAGAGCTTGAGGTAGGAACCTAATACCTTTTGATCACCCCGGGAATATACGTTATGCTCGTAGACGGGGATTGGATCGAGATACACACATGGAAGTTTGAGAGTTATTTTAATCATGGATAACATTAAGGTGGCAACTTAATTATACATTTGAGTGGATTGGTTGAGGCACCAGGAGTACCCAGTGTTATCTGTTTTTGGAAATCCCGGAGTACCCGTGTGATTATCCTATGGAATGCCACCCAGGCTCAAAGGGATCATAAGATTATTCATGCTAGAAACTTTCGTGTGCAGCCACAAGCCATTATGGGCTCTGGCATAGTTGAGTAAGTTGCATGAGCTCTTGAAGAGGTAGACTAGTAGATGTAGAGGGATGTAGGTGGTACTGTCTACCCGGAGTAGAGACTTAATGCTTCAGAAAGACTATGTCTCAATCATCCGATCATGGATGCGGTCGAGTCTTGTGGGGAAAAGTGCGCAAACCTCTGCAGAGTGTATAAACTAATCATGGTTAGCCGTGTCCCCGGTTATGGACATCTTGAGTATCTAGTACTTGAATCTATTGATGTTATCTCAACACGTTACTTTAATTAATCATGATGTTGGGTCAATGATGATACTTTTAATTGGGATTTGAGTCGGGGTTACCTTCTCAAATAATGGGCAACATGGGAGTAGTTAAAGAAATTTATTCCTTTGTTGTAGGGAAAAACTAGCTTTATGCAAAACCAGGAAACTTACAGCCTCCACCAGCCCCATATTGCATGTAGATATAGTTCTTGCATTATCATTGCTTTATAGTGTAACTATGCCAGCATATTCCATGTGCTGACCCGTTTCGGGCTGCAACGTCTTATGTTGCAGACTACTCAGACGATGAATAAGGTGCGATAGGTCGTTGTTTTGCACTCAGCTATGCCGTTGGAGTTGATGGACTCATTTACCTTCGAAGCTTCCGTAGTTATCTAGTTTAGATGACCTTCAGCCATGATTTATTTATGTAATCATACTCTTTATGAGGACTCGATGTATTAAGTGTCTGATTGAAACTCTGTTATAATTCCTCGAGTACTTTGTGTGTCAGCATTACCAATCCAGGGATGCCACTGATGCACAGATACTTGACTGTTTGAGGTCTAGTCCCTACAAGATGGTATCAGAGCCCACACTGACTGTAGGACACGACCACTAGAATGAGCCACGAGATTTCTCTTCTCTACTCATTTCTAATTCTCCTCTCTTTCTACTCTATAGATGGCGGATCCCAGGAACAACTTCACTCAATTGGATGACAACACCCCTTTCAGAAAACACTTGAAGGAAGTCATTAAGTATCTGAACATCGGACTACCAAGCTTCACGGGGACTTTCTCTACAATGTACCGGAAGAGGAGCGATGGAAGATCAAAGTCTGGATACTTGGGAGGACCTTTGCGCCAACAACGGAGCCTATTGATTTCTACCTGGATGCACCAAGCTGGAGTATTGGAAAGAGCATGGCCGCACATATCACCTTTGGACGCATATGTGAGGTGTACCACAAGGAGCTGGAGAATACCGTTTACCGGATATGTGGCCGCCGAGATGACAAATGGGAGATGATTCGCACCAGGAAGGATGGATCAATTGCAGCTTACATCCAAGAGATGGGAGATCATATTCGTCGACAGGAGAATCAACAAATTATCCACATGAAGAAGATCAAGAAACTGGTGAGGAGAAACAACGAGCTGGCAGAGGAGATCAAGTCTACACGCGATGGATACGAGGAAGAGATTGCTATACTACTGTACAAGAATGAAGACCTGACGAAGAAGCTAAGAGCATTCATGGGAGACCCCGCGCCAAAGAAGGACAACCAACCAGGAGACTACATCATCCTCCATGACACCGACTTTGACCCTGATAGCGACGATCACTATGTTGATGAAGCTCGAGCAGATATCATGGAGTCTTCTTCTGATGAAATTTTTTAGAAGACCACCATTGTAATAGTAGTATTTCCCTCCAAGTAGTTGCAATGATCGAGTTTGTAGTTATAGGTTAGACCGTTTTGTGTGATCTTGTGTGCTATTGATTGAAGTGAAATTGATTGTGTTTGTCTCATGAGCATTATGGGTAGTGAATCTCTCTTAGACCCCAATTCTATTCTGTTTTCTCATCCCTTCTAAACCCATCAGATGCCACCGAGACATGACAATGGATTTGCCTTCCCACCGGAACTCACTCAGTTGATCCAGCAGCAGAATACCTTGATGCAACTTTTAGTCCAGAATCAGAACCAAGGTAACAACAACAACAACAACCCACCACCACCACCCCCTGTTGATCACCTAGCCTGTTTCCTAAGGTTGAATCCGCCGGTGTTCTCTAGTAGCACCGAGCCGATTGTTGCAGATGATTGGCTCCGCAAGATTGGAAGAGAGCTAACCACTTCAGGATGCACAGATGCAAAGAGAGTGCATTTTGCTGCACATCAGCTTGATGGACCCGCAACATCATGGTGGGAGAATTTCACAGCCACTTACCCCATTGACACTGTTATGTGGGATCAGTTTCAGTAGGCTTTCCGCACTGCCCATGTTTCAGCAGGAGCTATGAGCATGAAGAAGCGTGAGTTTCGCAACTTGCGCCAAGGAGGACGTACAGTGGGCCAGTATGTGGACGAGTTTAGTAAGTTAGCTGCTATGCCCCTGATGACGTAGCTACCGATGCCGCAAAGTAGGAGAAGTTTCTGGAAGGACTAGATGATGAGTTGAGCTTGCAGTTGATGGTGGCAACATTTAAAAACTACTAGGAGTTGGTAGACAGGGCTCTTACGATTGAAGGCAAGCAGCAACAGATTGATAATCGCAAGAGGAAGTATGGACAGGGGAGGTACACTTCTGGAGCCCAGCAGAAGCCCCACTATTCCCCATACTCGGGAGGACATACCCATAACCATGGTGGACACATGCACAACAGATCAAGTTCGCACAACCATAGTGGCCCCAGGAATGGCAACAGGAATGGAGGAAGCAGCAGCCAGAATCGTTCCAACCCTTTAACACCAGCCAAGAGGGATCTGAGCCACATTACCTGTTTCAAGTGCCAGAAGACCGGATATTACGCTACTGAATGTCCTAAAGCGAAGAATGGAAATGACAATGGAGGTTCTGCCAAGAAGCCCAACCCCTTCACCAAAGGTCAGGTGAACCACATCAGCGTGGAGGAGATTGAGGATCAACCCGATGCAGTTGTCGGTAAGTTTTTGATTAATGCATTTACCGCACTTGTTCTTTTTGATACTGGTGCATTGCATTCATACATATCAAGGGGATTTGTGGATAAGTATAACCTGCCAACCCAAGCCCTTAGGTCACCCACGTTAGTAAGCTCGCCAGGACCAGAGTATATGGCCACCCGATGGTGTGATTGGTTACCCTTAAGCATTGGTAGCCATGTGTTTCCCTCTAACTTAATAATTTTGGAGTCACAAGGATTGAATATAATATTAGGCATGGATTGGTATCAAAGTATGGAGGAAACATTGATTGTGCTAGTAAGTCGATATTCCTCACGACCCTAGAAGGAAGAAGGATCAAGTATGTATCCCGGCATGTGCCGAAGAGGACTCAAGTAAATTCCTTATTAGCAGTAGTACAGGAGGAAGTACCAGTGGTGAAGGATTACCCCGACGTATTTCCGGAGGAGTTACCAGGCATGCCACCGGATCGAGACACAGAGTTTTTGATTGAGGTATTGCCAGGCACCGGTCCAATATCCAAGAGACCGTATAAGACGGGATCTCGCGGATACAGAAGGTTGCAGCGGTGGAAATAGTTTTTCATGGTGCTCCTGGATGTTTTCAGGGTACGTGGATATATATAGGAGGAAGAAGTAGGTCGGTTGAGCCACGAGGTGCCCATGAGGGTGGGGGGCGCGCCCACCCCCTTAGGGCACGCCGGGCACCCTCATGGCCGCCTCGTTTGCTGCTTGATGTCCACTCCAAGTCTCTTGGATTGTGTTTGTTCTGAAAAGATCTCTCCCGAAGATTTCATTCCGTTTGGACTCCGTTTGATATTCCTTTTCTTCGAAACACTGAAATAGGCAAAAAAATAACAATTTGGGCTGGGCCTCCGGTTAGTAGGTTAGTCCAAAAATGATATAAAAGTGTAAAGTAAAGCCCATAAATGGTAATATAATAGCATGGCATAATCAAAAATTATAGATACGTTGGAGACGTATCAAGTATCCCCAAGCTTAATTCTTGCTCGTCCTCGAGTAGGTAAATGATAAAAATAGAATTTTTGATGTGGAATGCTACCTAGCATAATTCTTAATGTAATTTTCTTTACTATGGCATGAATGTTTAGATCCAAATGATTCAAAATAAAAGTTCATATTGACATAAGAAATAGTAATAATTCAAGCATACTAACAAGGAAATCATGTCTTCTCAAAATAACATGGCTTTAGAAGGTTTATCCCTACAAAATCATATAGTTAAGCTATGTTTCATTTTCGTTACACAAAATACTCCCATCAAGAACAACCCCGGTTTCAGCCAAGCAATTGGTTCATACTTTTTAACGCGCTTCAGCTTTTTTCAACTCTCACGCAATACATGAGCGTGAGCCATGGATATAGCACTATGGGTGGAATAGAATATG
Source organism: Triticum dicoccoides (assembly GCF_002162155.2). Classification (NCBI taxonomy): domain Eukaryota; kingdom Viridiplantae; phylum Streptophyta; class Magnoliopsida; order Poales; family Poaceae; genus Triticum; species Triticum dicoccoides. Next base: position 128,061,120 of record NC_041393.1, read on the forward strand.
ATGATGGAGGTTGTGTGGAGAAAAAAAGGAGAAAGTCTCACATTGACGAGGCTAATCAACGGGCTATGGAGATGCCCATCAATTGATGTCAACATGAGGAGTAGGGATTTCCATGCAACGGATGCACTAGAGTTATAAATGTATGAAAGCTCAACAAAAGAAACTAGTGGGTGTGCATCCAACTTGCTTGCTCAGGAAGACCTAGGGCATTTTGAGGAAGCCCATCGTTGGAATATACAAGCCAAGTTCTATAATGAAAAATTCCCACTAGTATATGAAAGTGACAACATATGAGACTCTCTATATGAAGAACATGGTGCTACTTTGAAGCACAAGTGTGGAAAAGGACAGTAACATTGTCCCCCTTTATTATTTCTTTTCTTTTTTGGACCTTTTTTTGGCCTTTCTTTTTTTTGTTTTTTTTCTTTGGCCTTTTTTTCTTTTTGGCCTTCTTTGTTTCTTATAAGGGACAATGCTCTAATAATGATGATCACCACACTTCTATTTATTTACAACTCATGAATTACAACTCAAAACTAGAACAAGATATGACTCTATATGAATGCCTCTGGAGGTGTACCGGGATGGGCAATGAATCAAGAGTGACATGTATGAAAAATTATGAAGTTGGCTTTGCCACAAATACGATGTCAACTACATGATCATGCAAGGCAATATGACAATGATGATCCGTGTCATGATAAACGGAACGGTGGAAAGTTGCATGGAAATATATCTCGGAATGGCTATGGAAATGCCATAATAGGTAGGTATGGTGGCTGTTTTGAGGAAGATATAAGGAGGTTTATGTGTGATAGAGCATATCGTATCACGGGGTTTGGATGCTCCGGTGAAGTTTGCACCAACTCTCAAGGTGAGAAAGGGCAATGCACGGTACCGAAGAGGCTAGCAATGATGGAAAGGTAAGAGCGCGTATAATCCATGGACTCACATTAGTCATAAAGAACGCATATATTATTGCAAAAAATTTATTAGCCCTTGAAGCAAAGTGCTACTACACATGCTCCTAGGGGAAGGGTTGGTACGAGTTAACCATCGCGCGATCCCGACCTCCACTCATAAGGAAGGCAATCAAAAGAGCATCCCATCCAACAAATTTGTTACACAACTTTTACCATACGTGCATGCTACGAGACTTGCCAACTTCAACACAAGTATTCTTTAAATTCACAATTATTCAACTAGCATGACTCTAATATCACCACCTATATATCTCAAAACAATTATCAAGCATCAAATTGATCATAGCATCCAATTCACTTCCTATGATAGTTTTTATTACACCCAACTTGGATGCCCATCATTCTAGGACCAATTTTATAACCATAGACCATGTACTACCAGAATAGGATGCAGCTGACCGGCCACCCCGTGGCTGAGACAAAGTGGTGTATCAGCCCGAACACCAGCCCGCACCACGTCGCCGAACAACTAAAAACACCAAGGCCTGGGGCTACACACATGACCTGCGAGACGAACTGGAAAACAAAGCAGGACAGTCAAGATCGATCTACGGATCGCGGGGGCGCTCCCTAACGCGCGACGATGATCTCCACACCGGATATACTAAATACAAACCCGTTCGGGCCGAATACAGCAGACCAGATTCATCCGAACTGCGTTGCGATGTAGCCCGGCACAGAGGCGCCGCACACCCCATATGCTTCACTGACAAAGTAATGGAACATGAATTCCCAAAAGGTTTTAAACCCGTAAACATAGAACCAAATGATGGGACAACAGACCCCGTGGTGTGGATCGAAGATTTCCTTCTCCACATTCACATGGCCCGTGCTGATGATCTACACGCCATCAAGTACCTCCCACTAAAACTCAAAGGACCAGCTCCGTATTGGCTGAATAGCCTGCCAGCCAACTCCATTGGCGGTTGGGAGAACCTGGAAGACGCATTCCTTGACAACTTCCAGGGCACTTATGTGCAACCACCAGATGCAGTTGACTTAAGTCACATAACCCAACAGCCCGGAGAGTCAGCCAAGAAATTCTGGACTAGGTTCTTAACTAAAAAGAATCAAATTGTCGATTGTCCGGACGCCGAAGCCCTAGCGGCCTTGAAGCATAACATCTGTGACGAGTGGCTTGCCTGACACCTCGGCCAAGAGAAGCCGAAGTCCATGGCAGCTGAGGGAGTCCTGGATTAGGGGGTGTCCGGATGGCCGGACTAAGACCTTTGGCCGGACTCCCGGACTATGAAGATACAAGATTGAAGACTCCGTCCCGTGTCCGGATGGGACTTTCCTTGGCGTGGAAGGCAACTTGGCGATACGATATGAAGATCTCCTCCCATTGTAACCGACTCTGTGTAACCCTAGCCCTCTCCGGTGTCTATATAAACCGGAGAGTTTTAGTCCGTAGGACGAACAACAATCATACCATAGGCTAGCTTCTAGGGTTTAGCCACTCTGATCTCGTGGTAGATCTACTCTTGTACTACCCATATCATCAATATTAATCAAGCAGGAGTAGGGTTTTACCTCCATCGAGAGGGCCCGAACCTGGGTAAAAACATCGTGTCCCTTGTCTCCTGTTACCATCCGCCTAGACGCATAGCTCGGGACCCCTACCCAAGATCCGCCAGTTTTGACACCGCCATTGGCGCTTTCATTGAGAGTTCCTCTGTGTCATCGCCTTTAGGCCCGATGGCTTCTTTGCTCATCAATCGCGATGCGGTCCGGGATGAGACTTTTCTCCCCGGACAGATCTTCGTATTCGGTGGCTTCGCACTACGGGCCGACTCGTTCGGCCATCTGGAGAAAATCGAAAGCTACGCCCCTGGCCATCAGGTCAGGTTTGGAAGCTTAAACTACACAGCCGACATCCGCGGGGACTTGATCTTCGATGGGTTCGAGCCACGACCGGGCGCGCCGCACTGTCATGATGGGCATGATTTAGCTCTGTCATCAGACAACACCCAGAGCGTCGCTCAGGTGTACGCTCCGACCATTAGCTCGGAGCCCACTGCGCCAGTCGGGGACTGACGGTTGGACGCCGCCCCTAAAACTGCAACCTCTACGACGATAGAGCCGGATACCAGCTTAGTCCCTCGCAAGGCCCGTGACTCCAAGGTGCCGGACTCCGATCCGGACTCCGTAAATCCCGCACCACTTCTGATTAAGCCCGATTGGGCTCCGGTCATGGAGTTCACCGCCGCGGACGTCTTTCAGCACTCGCCTTTCGGCAATATCCTGAATTCACTAAAGTCTCTCTCTTTGTCAGGAGAGCCCTGGCCGAACTACGGCCAACACGGTTGGGATGCGGATGACGAAGAAATTTGAAGCCCACCCACCACCCACTTCATAGCCACTGTCGACGATTTAACCGACATGCTCGACTTTGACTCCGAAGACATCGACGGCATGGACGCCGATGAAGGAGACGATCAAGAACCAGCACCTATAGGGAACTGGAAAGCCACCTCGTCATATGACATATACATGGTGGACACCCCTAAAGCGGGGGATGGCGAGGAGAAAATGGAGGATGACCCCTCCAAGAAGCAACCCAAGCACCGACATCAGCGGCGCCGCTCTAAATCCCGCAAAAGCAAAAACGCGACTCCGGCACCGGACATAACAACACGCGGACAGTGCCGAAGACAACCCCCTCCAGCATGATTCAGTGCAGAAGGACGAAGGAGCCAGCCCTCATGAGAGAGCGGCCGACAAAGAGGATGAGGACGACAATTACATGCCTCCCTCCGAAGACGAGGCAAGCCTCGACGATGATGAATTTGTCGTGCTAGAGGATCCCGTCGAACAAGAGCATTTCAAACGCAGGCTCGTAGACACGGCAAGCAGCCTCAAGAAGAAACAACAGCAGCTTAGAGCTGACCAAGACTTGCTAGCCGACAGATGGACCGAAGTCCTGGCGGCCGAAGAGTATAAACTAGAACGCCCAACCAAGAGCTACCCAAAGCGCAGGCTGCTACCCCAACTTGAGGAGGAAGCAACTAAACCTACATCACCAGCGTATGATGCGCCCGATCGGCCACCCCGTGGCCGCGATAGAGAGGCCTCTAGGCCCTCAACCCAAGTCGCACCCCGACACTGCTCAAAACATACCAGAGTATGGGGAAACGCAATAGACCTGCGAGACATCTTGGATAATAAGGCAAGGCAAACAAGATCGATCTACAGATCACATGGGCGCCCCGCTTCACATGACGCTAGCCGTCACGCCGGACATAATAAGTATGGCCCGGCCGAACACAACAGACCAAGCTCGTCCGAGCTGCATCGTGACATAGCCTAGTACAGGGGCGCCGCACACCCACTATGCTTCACAGACGAAGTAATGGATCATCAAATCCCCGAGGGTTTCAAACCCGTAAACATCGAATCATACGATGGCACAACAGATCCTGCGGTATGGATCGAGGATTATCTCCTTCGTATCCACATGGCCTGTGGTGATGATCTACACGCCATCAAAAACCTCCCGCTCAAGCTTAAAGCTCTAGCTCGACATTGGCTTAACAGCCTGCCAGCAGAGTAATTAGTTGTTGGGAGGACCTGGAATCCGCATTCCTTAACAACTTCCAGGGCATGTATGTGCGACCAGCAGACGCCGATGACCTAAGCCACATAATCCAGCAGCCAGAGGAATCGGCCAGACAATTATGGACACGGTTCCTAACCTAGAAAAACCAAATAGTCGATTGTCCGGACGCCAAGGCCCTTGCAGCCTTCAGGCACAATATCCGAGACGAATGGCTTGCCCGGCACCTAGTATAGGAAAAGCCGAAATCTATGACAGCCCTCACGACACTCATGACCCGCTTCTGTGCGGGAGAAGACAGCTGGCTAGCTCGTAGCAACAACATAACCAAGAGCCCCGGCAATTCGGATACCAAGGATAACAACGGCAGGTCACGTCGGAACAAGCATAAGCGCCGCATTAACGGTGACAATACTGAAGATACGGCAGTCAACGCCAGATTCAGAGGCTCTAAACCGGTTCAGCGGAAGAAGCCATTCAAAAGAAACCCCCAGGGCCCATCCAGCTTAGACCGGATACTCGATCGCTTGTGCCAGATACACAGCACCCCCGAACAGCCAGCCAATCACACCAACAGGGATTGTTTGGTGTTCAAGTAGGCAGGCAAGTTAAGTGTCGAGACCAGAGACAAGGGGCTACATAGCAATGACGAGGAGGGGCCCCGGCCGCCGAACAACAAAGGACAGAAGGGTTTCCCCCGCAAGTTCGGACGGTGAACATGATATACGCAACCCACATCCCCAAAAGGGAGCGGAAGCGTGCTCTTAAGGACGTCTATGTGCTGGAGCCAGTCGCCCCAAAGTTCAACCCATGGTCCTCCTGCCCGATCACCTTCGATCGAAGGGACCATCCTACCAGCATCTGTCACGGTGGATTTGCCGCACTGGTCCTAGACCCAATTATCGACGGATTTCACCTTACCAGAGTCCTAATGGACGGCGGCAGTAGCCTGAACCTGCTTTACTAGGACACAGTGCGAAAAATGGGCATCAATCCTTCAAGGATTAAACCCACAAAGACAACCTTCAAAGGTGTCATACCAGGTGTAGAGGCCAGCTGTACAGGCTTGGTTACACTCGAAGTGGTCTTCGGATTCCCGGACAACTTCCGGAGCGAAGAGTTAATCTTCGACATAGTCCCATTCCGCAGCGGCTATCACGCCCTGCTTGGACGAACCACATTTGCAAAATTCAATGCGGTGCCGCACTATGCATATCTCAAGCTCAAGATGCCCGGACCTCGCGGAGTCATCACAGTAAACGGAAACACCGAACGCTCTCTCCGAACGGAGGAGCACACGGCGGCCCTAGCGGTGGAAGTACAGAGTAGCCTCTCAAAGCAGTTCTCCAATCCAGGCGTCAAACGTCCGGACAACGTCAAGCGAGCCCGAAGTAACCTACAACAAATCCGGCTGGCACGTTCCGAGCAAGCATAGCAGTGCGGCCCCAACCCCAGTCCCCGCCAAACAGCAATACTGGTACCACGCGTACATAATTACGCCTTAGAGATACCATGGGCATAAGGGGAGGGGCACAACAACGGCATGCCCAGAATGCGGCTCAACCGCACTCAGGGGCTCCCTATTTCGCCGTTTTCCTTTTTACACACTTTCAGGACCCAACTATTCGGAAGGCCTGTCCGGCAATACACTCGCCGAACCCACGATGCAACAGCCAGGGAGGGAGCAAGCCACGTCAAAAGTCCAGGTGGTCTCTATAACGAGTTTAATACCTGTTTTACTTACAATCCCGCAGCTTGCCCCTGGAGGGGAATATGTCAAATACTCCCATCTCTTGCTTACCGCACTTCTTGTATCGTTCTGCTTTCGCAGCAGCCCCTTTTTTTAATAAACTATATATAGCTCTTACCTATTATTGTACTTATCTATTTTTATATACAAATATGTTCAGTCATGACATTCTGCAACCGTACACTTTGGTGCGGAAAATACACCAGGGGCTTACAACACCCCATAACATGGTGTGAGAAGACCGAACACTCTCACGAGTGCGGCACCCCAAACTTATAGCACTATATGCATCGGCTCCGAATCATGTCTTTGGTCAATAGTTGGGTTTTCCCGGCTCCCATGTTTTGGTACCTTACATTCCGCATTGTTGGCTAAGGTAGCGCTGGGAGAACTACTACGATTGTGCCCCATTTGAGCTGGGTTAACACCTCAGTAGAGAAAGCTAAAACTGACTATCATGATAGTGCGAGAGACCGGTCGCTGTTCGCGAGGTTTCTTCGAGTCCTTAAAGACTTATGCCGCTTCGAGCGAGGAACCGGACTTATCCGGCCTAGGCGTGGATAGCGCCCCGAACTCGGTCTTCCGAATACTAGGGGCTTCGCCGAAATTTAAAATTATAGAATTCTATGGCTAAGTGAGAGTGATAAAGCATTATAAGTCTGACGGCCTGGTTCGTTGTGCTGAACGCCTCCCTAGATGGACCCAAGAATGGGAACAAGAGCGCTCAGGTTTATCCCGAACACCCCAGCACTCGTGGCATGGGGGTCGAAGCCGACGACTTGCATCTCTTAGATTTGATAAACGGCCGCATAGAAGGTAATATTTTAAATTAACAAGCGTTGCTTAACGCATATGAACAAAGCTTCAGCATACAGGATAACAAATGCGACTCTACTCAAAAATTACATCTTTGGAGCACTCATCCGCTATATGGCGGGCACCCTTTAGAACGCCATTATAATACATCTCGGGCGTACGATACTCCTTGCCCGGCAGTGGCGCGTCCGTCAACAGCTTCTCCGCATCTAGCTTGCCCCAGTGCACCTTCGCACGGGCAAGGGCCCGACGGGCACCTGCAATACAAACAGAGCGCTTGACGACCTCAATCCACGGACACGCGTCCACCAGCCGCCACACCAGACCGAAGTAGCTCCCAGGCATGACTTCTCCAGGCCACAGCCAAGCTATGAGGCCCTTCATGGCCTGTTCGGCCACCTTGTGGAGCTCGACCAGCTGCTTTAGCTGGTCGCTCAGGGGCACCGGATGTTCGGCATCAGCATACTGAGACCAGAACACTTTCTCTGTCGAGCTCCCCTCTTCGGCTCGGTAGTATGCGGCGGCATCAGACACACTACGGGGCAGATCGGCGAACGCTCCTGGAGAGCTCCGGATTCGGGTAAGTAGCAGATAATTAACTTTTATATTTTTGCTTTGCATAAAGAATGCCTTACCCGCCGCTATCTTCTTCATCGCCTCGATCTCCTAAAGGGCCTTCTAGGCTTCGGCCTTAGCGGTCTTGGCACTCTCAAGAGCCAAGGCAAGCTCGAACTCTCGAGTCTTCGAGTCACGCTCCAAACTCTCGTGTTTTTCCACGAGAGCCTGGAGCTCTTGCCGCACCTCCGCCACCCGCGCCTCCTGCTTCTCTCGCTCGGTGCGCTCCATGGCCGCACTCTTTTCGGCCTTGGAGACCGCCTCTTTCAGGGTCGCCACCTCGGTCGTGGCTCCTGCAATATTAACGTTGGTCCTATTATTATTTGCAACCAAGTATTTCTATATACATTTACAGGAGGTACTATGTACCCTCTTTATCCTCGAGCTGCTTCTTGGCATGGCCGAGCTCGCTCTCGGACCGCTCGAGGCTTTCCTTCAATGCATTGACCTTCGCAGTCAGTGCGGCAGAGGTCAGCAGCGCAGCCTGCATTCCCATATTGACATATTTCTATTAGACTCCTGCGTATATCTTTTTAGATCCTCAGCTCGGCTTTTCTTTCCGAACACCGAACTGAGCATCAGGGGCTACTATCTATGCGGTAATATTTTATATATATATGTTTTTGAAAACATACCTCAAAGCCCGTTAACAGGCTTGTACAGGCTTCCGTCAGCCCGCTCTTGGCGGACTGAACCTTCTGAATCACCGCACTCATAACAGTGCGGTGTTCCTCGTCGATGGAGGCGCCGTTAAGCGCCTCCAGCAAATTGTCCGGTGCCTCCGGGTGGACGAAAGTCGCCGGCATCGCAGGCTTGCCCTTCTTATGAAGGCGCCGCCTGTCGGACTCCGGAACCGCTGATGGTTCCGGAGCAGTGTCTGGCCCGGGGCCGGACTTAGATCCCTCCGGATCTTTACCCCCTTTGGGCCTGGAGTCCGGAAGGTCGCCTTGTGGTGCCTCCAGGACTACCTCCTCCTGGTTTAGTCCCTTTTGGGACTCCACCTCGGCGTCGTCCGTAGGGAGAGGGGAGGAGGCCGTCGGAAGTGAAGCGCTATTCACATCCGACGAATCCAAGGAGCCGTTCGTCGAATCGTCGAGCTGGGCCTTGGGCGGACTACATGATCAAATTCGGTGTCAGAAAATGCCAAATAATAGAGGGGCATCATAAGTTATTCGGATGACCGGATGCTTACGATTTTGCCAGGGGCTTGACCCTGGATGGCCATTCCTCCCCGCCGTCTTCGGCGTCGGAGGTGTAGTCCGGAAGGAGGGTTCTACCTTTCTTGGACCCTCCGGCCTCCCCAGTTGGGGCAAATTTCCTTTTCTTTCCTTCCCCCGTTGGAGGGGGAAAGGCTTCTTCTTCTTCCTCCTCCTCGTCCTTAGAGGCGGAGGGTGCTTCGGGGCTCTTGGGCAATGAATCCGACACCACCAGGCGCCGGGAACTCTTTCGAGTCCCCGTGGCCTTCTTCTTGGCCTTCTTCTCCGGCACCACGTGAGATGCCGGGACCAGCAGCTTCGTCAAGTGGGCATCTGCTGGGTCTTCGGGCAAGGGAGCCGGATAGTTGATCTGTCTGGCCTTTTTCTGCCAGTCCTGTTAAGGAGATGGGAGTTTAGATCCCGCATAGAATCAAATCTATGAAAAATAAATACCCCGTAAAGGGAAAATTAAGCTCACCGCGCTGGCTTGGCGCTCGGCGCAGAATCCGCGATCCTCGGTGATGGGAGGGGAGACCTCGGAGCTCTTGAATAGCACCTTCCAGGCGTCCCCATGCTTTGTGTCGAAGAGCCGGGACAGAGTCTGGTGCTGGGCCGGGTCGAACTCCCACAAGCTAAAAGCCCGTCGTTGACACGGGAGAATCCGGCGGAAGAGCATGACCTGAACGACGTTGACGAGTTTAACCTTCCTGCCGATCAGGTCTTTGATGCAGGTTTGAAGTCCGGTCAATTCCGCTGAACTACCCCACAACAGGCCCGTCTCCTTCCAAGATGTGAGCCGTGTGGGGATACCAGATCGGAATTCGGGGGCCGCTGCCCATTTAGGGTCACGCGGCTCGGTGATATAGAACCACCCCGATTGCCACCCTTTGATGGTCTCTACGAAGGCGCCCTCAAGCCATGTAACATTGGCTATTTCGCCCACCATGGCGCCTCCGCACTCCTCTTGGCGCCCGCCCACTACCTTCGGCTTGACGCTGAAGATCTTCAGCCATAGGCCAAAGTGAGGCTGGATGCGAAGGAAGGCCTCACACACGACGATAAACACCGAGGTGTTGAGGATGAAGTTCGGGGCCAGATCGTGGAAGTCCAGGCCGTAGTAGAACATGAGCCCCCGGACGAACGGGTGAAGAGGAAAACCTAGTCCACGGAGGAAATGGGGAAGAAAAACAACCCTCTCATGGGGCCCAGGGGTGGGGATGAGTTGCCCCTCATCTGGAAGCCGGTGCGCGATGTCGCCAGACAAGTATCCGACCTTCCTCAGCTTTTTGATTTGCCCCTCCGTGACGGAGGAAGCCATCCAACTACCTCCCGCTCCGGACATGACTGGAGAAGGTTGAGGTGGGAAGTGCGGGCTTGGGCGTTGGAGCTCGAGTGTGGAGGGACAAATAAGCATAGGAGGAAGAAGGCGTGAATGGAAAGGGTAGAAATTTATCCCCTTATATGGGCGGCCAAAACTACGAGCCCCCCACCGGCCTAATAAAACTCGCTTATCTCCCAAGCGCCGCGGTTAATGGCGCGGTTGGGTTACCCACACCCGTATTGATGAGAATCCCAGAATAAGGGGACACGATCTCTACTTTGACAAGACGTGCCAAGGAAACCGCCTCGCTGAATGCGCTGAGGTGGAACAATAAAATGAATAAAAGCCTGGCCGTGGCATGATGTCCCACCGCGGAATACGTCTGCAGATCCGATTAACGCAAATATTATTCTCTCTACGGTGGAATGTGGAACTTATTTTGCAGAGTCGGACACTACCCTGGTGTTCAACATCTTCTATGAAATATTCGGAGGAGGAACCCGCCTTGCAATGCCAAGACAACTTGCGCGCCGGACTCGTTGTCATTGAAGCCTGGTTCAGGGGCTACTGAGGGAGTCCTGGATTAGGGGGTGTCCGGATGGCCGGACTAAGACCTTTGGCCGGACTCCCGGACTATGAAGATACAAGATTGAAGACTCCGTCCCGTGTCCGGATGGGACTTTCCTTGGCGTGGAAGGCAAGCTTGGCGATACGATATGAAGATCTCCTCCCATTGTAACCGACTCTGTGTAACCCTAGCCCTCTCCGGTGTCTATATAAACCGGAGAGTTTTAGTCTGTAGGACGAACAACAATCATACCATAGGCTAGCTTCTAGGGTTTAGCCACTCCGATCTCGTGGTAGATCTACTCTTGTACTACCCATATCATCAATATTAATCAAGCAGGAGTAGGGTTTTACCTCCATCGAGAGGGCCCCAACCTGGGTAAAAACATTGTGTCCCTTGTCTCCTGTTACCATCCGCCTAGACGCACAGTTCGGGACCCCCTACCCGAGATCCGCCGGTTTTGACACCGACAGCAGCCCTCACGACACTCATGACCCGCTTTTGTGCGGGCGAGGATAGCTGGTTGGCTCGTAGCAACAGCACATCAAGAAATCCTGGCACTTCAGACACCAGGGATTGCAACGGCAAGCCCTGACGCAACAGACACAAGCGTCACAATAATGGTGATAATGCTGAAGACACGGCCGTCAATGCCGGATTCAGTGGCTCCAAACCCGGTCAACGGAAAAAGCCATTTAAAAGAAACAATCCAGATCCGTCCAGTCTGGACCGCATACTCGATCGTTCATGTCAAATCCACGGCACCCACGATAAACCAGCCAACCACACCATCAGAGAATGTTGGGTATTTAAACAGGCCGGCAAGCTAAATGCCGAAAACAAGGAAAAAGGGTCGCATAGTGATGACGACAAGGAACCTCGGCTGCCAAGCACAGGGGGACAGAAGAAATTTCCTCCCCAAGTGAAAATGGGAAATATGATATACGCCACCCATATTCCCAAACGGGAGCGGAAGCGTGCACTAAGGGATGTCTACGTGATGGAGCCAGTCGCCCCAAAGTTCAACCCATGGTCTTCCTGTCCGATCACCTCAGCCGCACTGGTCCTTGACCCCCTCATCAACGGATTCCACCTCATAACAGTCCTCATGGACGGTGGCAGCAGCATGAACCTGCTTTATGAGGATACAATACATAAAATGGGCATCGATCCCTCAAGGATCAAACCCACCAAAACCACCTTTAAAGGTGTCATACCTGGTGTAGAGGCATGTTGCATAGGCTCAATCACACTGGAAGTGGTCTTCGGATCCCCGGATAACTTCCGAAGCGAGGAGTTAATCTTCAACATCGTCCCCTTCTGCAGTGGTTATCATGCACTGCTTGGATGAACCGCATTCGCTCGATTCAATGCGGTGCCACACTATGCCTATCTCAAGCTCAAGATGCCTGGACCCCGTGGTGTTATAATAGTCAATGGAAATACAGAGCGCTCTCTCCGTACGGAAGATCACACCGCGGCCCTTGCAGCATAAGTACAGAGCAGCCTCCTTAGCCAGACCTCCAATTCAGCGATAAAGCCCATGGACACCGTCAAGCGAGTCTGGAGTACTCTGCAACAGGATCATCCGGCCCGTCTAGAGCTCGTCTAGCAATTCGGCCTCTGTCCTAGTCCTAGTCAAGCGGTGAAGTTTGTGCCACGCATACATAATTACACACTCAAAAAACCATGGGCACAGACGGATGCACATCGAGACAGCGGTCCACAATGCGGTTCAACTACCCCAGGATCTGCATACCTTCACCCTTTTTCTCTCTTTCAGGTTTTTATCTTCGTGAGGCTCTTCTGGTAACATGATCATCGGACCCATAGCAGGACGGATATACCAAGGAATTAAGGAGCTTGGACATACAAGGGAATCCCCAGGTGGTCTCTCCGAACGATCGTTATACCTGTTTTACATACCCACATGAAGCTCGCTCTTGGTAAAGGCATGTCAAATAGCCCTACATGCTTATTGCACCACTTGTATACATACAGCTTGACGTATCACTCAAATAACAATGGAAACAATTTACAGCGTCAGATTATTATTTCATTCATTTTCCTTGATTGTGTATTTATTATAAAATTGCACCCGTACATTCTGGTACGTTTAGTTCGCCAGGGGCTTTAGTGTACCCCATAACACGGCAGGAAAGTCTGAACACTTTTGACAGTGTGGCACCCCGAACTTATAGCATTATATGCATCAGCTCCGAATAATATCTTGGGCCAAATGTTGGGTTTGCCCGGCTCCCATGTTTTGCTACCTTACGTTCCCCTATATCGGCTAAGGCGACACAGGGAGAACTACTGCGATTGTGTCCCGGTTCTTCCGGACGAGCACCTCAGTAGAGAAAGCCGAAAACTGACTATCATGATGCGGCGAGAGATGGTCGTTGTTCGAGAGGTCTCAAATCCTTAAAGATTTTTTCCGCTTGTCTTTGTCCGGTTTAGGCGTGTATAGCGCCCCAAGTTCGTCCTTTCGAATACCAGGGCCTACGTTAAAATTTAAAATTACAGAACTTCTATGGCTAAGTGAGGGTGATAAAGCTTTATAAGTCCGATTGCCTTGTACGTCGCGCTAAACACCTCCTTAAAGGACCAAAGACTTGGATAAAGAGTGTTTAGATTTATCTCGAACGCCTCTGTGCTAGTTACATGGGGGGCAGAAGCCGACGACTTGCCAACTCTCACATTTAGTAAACGGCCACACAGGAGGTAAAATTTTAAATCAACAAGCATTATATTATGCAAATGAACTTGTTTCATATTACAGGATAAAAATAATGTATTCATTCAAAGATCACATCCTTTGTACATTGCTCCGCCACAAGGCGGGAGCCCTTCAGGACACTGTCATAATAATTTTCGGGTCGACGGTTCTCCTTGCCTTCCGGTGGCCCGTCAGTCATCAGCTTTTCGGCATCCATCTTCGCCCAGTGCACTTTTACACGGGCGAAGACCATCCGCGCACCTTCAATGCAACTGACTGCTTTATGACCTCCAGCCGGGGGCAGGCACTCACGAGTCGCTTCACGAGACTGAACTAGTTGTTGGACATTGGCTCGGCAGGCCACAGCCGGACTATGAGGTCCTTCATGGCCAGTTCGGTTGCCTTGTGCAGCTCGACCAGTTGCTTCAGCTAGTCGCTTAAGGGCATCGGATGTTCCGTCCCAATATATTGAGACCAGAACAACTTCTCTGTTGAGCTCCCTTCTTTGGCTCGGTAGAATTCCGCGGCATCAGATATGTTGCGCGGCAGATCCGCAAACGCTCCTGGAGAACTCCAAATTCGGGTAAGTAAAAGGAACGTCTCCCTCACATGCTTGCTTTGCATAATGAATGCCTTACCCACCGCAATCTTCACTAAAAAAAGACACATCAGTGACATTTTGGGCCGAACGATTTTTTTTCTGTCATACATATGACACTTCTATGATGATAATTGTGACAAAACCCGGTATCATCATAGATGTGGTGGGCTCCTACTTCTATGACAAAAAATCATGACAGAAAATGGGCTTTTCGTCCTGGGTGGGCCGGAGACGCAGCTGCATGACATTCTTTGGGCCGTCCATGACAGAAAAAACCGTGGTAGAAGCGAGGGCGAGGAAAATTTCGGGGAGTTCCCAGTTACGGTGGGTGGTCAGGGACCGAGCGATGTGCGTTTCTATCGTACATGTACGCGCGTGTGTGCGAGGCGTTGGCTCTAACTGAACCCGAGCAAGGCATTGGGCTCTAACTGAACCCGAGTGATTGCACTGTAGCCTACGTGTTACTGAACCCGAGCATCGATCGATGGCTGTTAACTGAACCCGATCGAGCGATTCCTTCGCTACTGTTGCTAACTGAAGCCGGTCGATGCTGCCTCTCTGGATGAACAGTGAGTGTTGCAGGGGGGTTTGGATGAACAGTGAGCAGTGGGAGTGGATGAACAGGACCCGTGGCGTTGCCTCTGGATGAACAGGACCCCGATCGATCGAGCTGGTTGGGGCTGGATGAACAGGACCCCGTCGAGGGCTGGATGAACATGACGACACCTTGGAGGGTTGGATGAACAGTAGACGGTGGAGGGGTGGATGAACAATAGCCCGTGGAGGGGTGGTTGAACAGGAGCCCGTGGAGAGGGGTGGTTGAACAGAAGCCGGTGGAGTAGCGTGCGGTGGAGGCTGGATGAACAGGAGCCCGTGGATGAACAGTCGCATGTGGAGGCTGGAGGAGGTCGACGGTGGATGAACAGTAGCCATGGAGGCTGGAGGAGGTCGACGGTGGAGATGAACAGTATCCCGTGGAGTCCCGTTTTGCGGTATGCCACACCCCTCCCGATGAACAGGACCCCCGTTTCGACCGTAGCGCTCCAACACAAGTCTGTTTCGTCCGTTTTGCAGTACACCTCACCCCTGCCGATCAACAGGACCCCCGTTTCAACCGTAGGAGGTCCGTTTCATCCGTTTTGCGGTACGCCACACCCCTCCCGATCAACAGGACCCCCGTTTCGACTGTAGGAGGTCTGTTTCCTCCGTTTTGCGGTACACCAGACCCCTCCTGATGAACAGGATCCCGTTTCAAACATGGCCGGTCGAACACAAGGCCGTTTCCTCCGTTCTGCGGTATGCGAGGCCTCGTTTCCATCGCCTGTTCCGTCCAAGCCCTCCCGATGAACACGACGACGCATTCCGTTCCGACCCAGCCAATTGGCTCCCCATGAACACGACGACAATGCTGTTTCTCCGTTCCGACCCAGCCATGTACACGAGGCCTGGCCGTACGTATGCGCGAGTAGGCATTCGAGACCCCGCCCGTATGTACACATACGTGGCCATATTTTCTTTCTTGCACCCTGGCCGCTGTACGTACGTGTACATGCTACGTGCGCGCCTCTACTACGACATGTGCGTGCCTCTAAATCAACCAGTATATATGTACGTACACGTTCGCGGCCAGAATGACAACGTGCATACGCTTCGACCAGGTGGGTCCCAACTGTCACGCACTTCCTTGCTTCCGAAGATGAAGCTGGTGGGTCCTAGCAGTCAGGGGGCGAATCATTTTTTTTGGACGCACTTCCTTGCGTGCGAAGATGTAGCTGGTGGGTCCCAGCAGTCAGGGGGCGAATCATTTTTTTTTGCCCGGACGCACTTCCTTGCGTGCGAAGATGTAGCTGGTGGGTCCCAGCAGTCAGGGGGAAAATGTTTTTTTGTGAAATACGGTGGCCCGTCCGGTGGGTCCGTGCTGTCAAGTGGATGAATAATTATTTTGCACGTAATAAGGAGGCACTTCCTTGCTGCGGCCATGGACCCAGCTGTCAGCCTCTCCACGTACAGTTCACTTTAGATGCATGTCGGTTGTTGGCCATGTTGACCAGGCCGCGCCGAGAGCACCAGGGCGGTGGACGATGGCGAGGCCTAGGAAAGGAACGAGACGGAGGCAGGGTAGACTCGGCAGTTGCTTCCCACGCGGAGGGGAGTACGACTGTATGAGGATTTACTGGTTCGTCTGCCGTCGCCGGAGTAACAATAGGTGTGGGTGAGTAGAGGGATGGCTAGGTCAGCGATGGGAGTACGGTGGGGCGGTGAGGCCCGCGCAGCAGCAGAGCCGACCGCGGGGAGGAGGGAGCAGGCAGTCCCGCCGGTGCTTGTTTGACCGGCTGGAGCAGGAAGAGCAGAGATTGAACAAGCACGATGACCGTTGGATGGAAATCCAACAGTCACTGCTTGTGCGTCAACCTTTTTTTTAGGAAAGCCTCAAATCTATGGAAAATAGCATACAGCCCATCTGCCATTATTTCTAATAATTTACAACCCATTTGCTAATTCTTAAGGTTTTTTTGGAGCCCATATTCTTTTTGTTAGCATTACAGCCCATATTGTGGCCACGATTAAAAAATTATACAAAATTTTGCATATTTTGGTGTGGTCCGAACTGTTTTTAATCCCGAAATTTTGAGTCACATTCAAATTGATTTTAAAAATAAATGTATATCAATATAAAATCCAACAAATTGTCCACGCATAAAAATCAATGCAATTTAAAATCTCGAAATGAAAAAAAATAAAATTTGAAATTAATTTCCGGTTTGATGTGTTTTAAAAATGTACAGCCCATTTCTCATTACTGATAGGCCATTTTCTTGGTCAGCCGAATGAAGCTCTCGTCGTCTTGAAAGATTTATAGCCCAACAGGCCTGACAAAGCGACTTGGCAAATCACAAAAAAACTGGGCTGTGGCCATGGACCCAGCTGTCAGCCTCTCCACGTACAGTACTCTTCCGATGGAAGTCGGTCGTTGACCACATTGACCACGCCGCGCCAAGAGCACCAAGGCGGTGGACGACGGCGAGGCCTAGGAAGGGGAAGATGCGGAGCTGGGGAAGACGCTGCAGTGGATGCCCACGCGGAGAGGAGTACAAAGGTTCACTGGTTCGGCTGCGGCGTGAGGCTGCCGTCACCGCAGAATAACAGGGGGTGTGGGTTAGTAGAGGGATGCCCTGGGACAGCGGTGGGAGTAGTAGGGGGCGGTGAGGCCTCCGCATCATCACAGCCAGCCACGAGAGGCAGGAAAACGCGACACGACCGACACTGCTTTGGGCGGCTGGAGCAAGAAGACCAGAGGTTGAAGAAGCACTACGGACCTTGGATGGTCATCGTACGGTCACTGCAGCTAGAATCGTTTATATTGACTAAGTTGACAAAGCCCTTGGTACGCATCAACTTAGTAGGCCCACAGGTCAGCCTCGGAAACGGTGCGCCCCAGATGTCAGGGGGAGGAATCATTTTTTGGGCGGCCGAAGCTAGTATATCCGAGATTGAAGAATAAGCACGACATCCATTGGATAGACATCCAACGGCCACTGCTGCTAGAACCGTGTGTTGACTACAATAAATTGACAAAGTCTTGCATACGCATCAACCTTTTTTTAGGGGACGCGCCAACTTAGTAGGCCCACAAGTGTGTGGCAGAGAACTTATAGCCCATTTGCGATTTGTAAGAATGTACAACCCATCTTTGAGTTCTAATGGAATTTACTACAGCCCATTTACAGTTTGTTAAAACTACAGCCCATTTTCTCGCTAGGACAATGATTAATAATTTCAACCAACCGTTCAAGACAGAATTCAATAAAATTTTCCCAATTTTGATGGGATTTGAAATATTTTTATCCTCAAATTTCTAGTAAGATTAAATATAATTTGTATTACGTAAAAATCCAACGAAACATTGCGCGCGCAACAATTAAAAATTAAGATTTTCAAAATCCATAAATAATATTTTATAAACTAATATCATGTTTGGTGCATTTTTCATAGTTACTGCCCAGTTTTTATAATTATGTCCCATTTATTATTTTTTATAGACCATTTATCTGTTAAGCCTAATGCATAAAATTTGCAGCCCAGCGGGGCGGAGAATAAAAAGTTGACCTTGCCTGGGTATTCCTCAAAAAAACGTATAGCTGGGCTAGCCATTTCCATCTTGAAAATATTATTATCTGGGCTGGATATCTGGCCTGGGCTAGATGGGCTACAGCTCACCCAGTTAATACCCTGCTCTCCTCTGAACAACAACGAAAACATCGCCAAGAAAAACTTTGCAGTGCTCACGCCTCAAAAACACAAATACTGCTCGAACTGCTTGGTCCCAGCTGTCGGCCGCACCTTGTGCAATTCTGTCGTTTGTATTGACTACATAGGTTGACAATGGTGTGGGATCGTGATGTCAGGAAACTAGGAGGAAGCAAAAAATATAGTTGTACATAATAAGGAGGAACTTGCGTACGTACGGCAATGGCCCTACTGGGCCCCTACTGTCATCCAATCAAAATAAAGTCATCTCCTGAATCCTCATGTTCGTTGACCATGTTAACAATGCTAGGCGCCACAGCGAGCGCAACAACTCGAAGGACGACGGAGAGGGCCTCGCGGGCCCTTACGGATGGTCTGATACAGCGCCCGCTGCTCACTCAGGAAGCCAGGATCATCGGACACCTATGAGCACCTTCGAGAGACTGAGACGGCATGAAACGGTAAGGCCGCGCTTGGGAGCTCTGGTTTATTTCACACATGTATTAGGATACAAGTGTAATTTACTCGTCATCGGAAACAATGCATAAAATACAGGCATAATGAAATGGAGGGCCCGAGGTCTGTAAGTAAAACGGCGGGTTACGCGTGTAATTTGAGAGGCCAGTGTATATTTTACTACTAGTCGAAATCGACCAACCAAGCATTTCGCCCGAGACCATCTGCTTTTATTTACAAGCGCCAGTTTTACAAGCGGTTTTGGTTGGAAAACGACGATCCAATCACGGCCTCAGATGATGAGTTGGTCGGAAGATCATATGGTTTCACGTCTAACCTACCCGACTTGTCTTATAGGCTATGAATGAAACATAAGACGATGAACTTCTTATGCACGGAAACAACAGAAGAGGATGATCTTCTTAACAAGCAAATCACTGGCATTAGATCGACATGCAAAACAATACAAAGCATTATTCTCAGGAGGCACGACGAACAGCTCGTGATGTCGCATGCCACAACATTCCAAGCTCAACTTTGCAATCAAACACAAGGCCTGGCATTACATAGACAATTCAGAACAAACTCTTAACACAGGAATATCTCAGCGGAGTAACTATTTACTTCTAAAACTAAACACAGGAATACGAAAAAATGATCGATGCTGCTCAGAGCAAAGGGCGTCCCACTCAAAAATATCAATAACCAAATTTTGACAAGGTTTTCCAACTCCAATATATATTGCACAAGGCCTGGCATTACATAGACAATATTCAGAACAAACTCTTAAAAAAGGAATATCTCAGCAGAGTAACTGTTTACTTCTAAACTAAACACATGAATAGGAAAAAACGATCGACGCTGCTCACAGCAAAGGGCGTCCCACTCAAAAATATCAAATGCATGTCTTCGTGCTAACATCAACAATTAAACTTTGAAAAGCTTTTCCCATTCAAAAATTTGTAATGCCTATGATCATGGAGTCCTGTCATGGCTTCTTATACTTGTTTGGGCACTTTTTGAGTTGCCGATGCTCTCTGCAAACTAGTCATGTCACCAGCGTCTACTAATACTCTGTAAAGCTTCTCGGTCATTCCTTCTGTAATGTAGCGCAAACAGTGACTGCTTCTTTCTGCAAAGTGAAAGGACCAACTGGACCTAGTAATGCAGCAGTTTTCCTTGGACACATTGGCTCCTTTTGTGCAGTTCAACTAAAATCAAAGTTGGAATAAAACCGAGCTTTAATTTTGATATCCCTGTAAGAAACAATAGGTATAAGGGTAACAATTACTGAGAAATAACAGTTGATGACTTGTACTCCCAGAAGAAAAGCATCTACTGATCTACCTTATCTTAATGGGAAACAAAGAAGGAGAGTAGCAATTCTCCATCAGTGTGATTCATTCATATTGACTGAGACATTATCTTAACAATGCCTTGTTTCAACATTTATAAAGAACGACAAAGCAAAAAAGTACCATTCCTAAAACAAT
Source organism: Triticum dicoccoides (assembly GCF_002162155.2). Classification (NCBI taxonomy): domain Eukaryota; kingdom Viridiplantae; phylum Streptophyta; class Magnoliopsida; order Poales; family Poaceae; genus Triticum; species Triticum dicoccoides. The sequence goes on from NC_041393.1 coordinate 128,081,442, forward strand.
GCGACTGATTCATTTTAACAGAGACATTATCTTAACAATACCTTGGTTAAACATGTAGAAAGAACTACAAAGCAGGATAGTACCATTCCTAAAACAATGCGACTGATTCATTTTAACAGAGGCGAAAAAGAAATCAATTACTGGCCAATAAAGGAGGATGAAACATGCGGCCACAAAAATGGTAATCCCGCCAATCCCTAACAAGTGCTGCAATTAATTAATTCCGAGAGTGGCATTGCTTAATTTTACCAGCGGCATTAGATTAACAAAAAGTATAAACAGTTCCAGGGGAGAGTGGGCGCAACAACATCATATCTGCTTTGGTCCCATATTTGTTCTCTTCGAACCTTTTTCCTATGGGAGGGCAGCAAATCTAGTACTGCACAAACTACCCGACCCCCCTGTTTCTTTCTGTTACAGATGTGTGTACTGGGTTACCCCATTTTTCCCTTTTCGACCAACATAGCGGCTGGATAGCCAGTCTATACTACTTTCTGTCCTTCCTTTCCTCATTGAACCACGTACTAGATTCATGCTCCACCCCACCGCACCCTTCTTTCCTCTTTGAACCAAGACCTAGATTCGACTACAGATCGAAAAAGATCCACATGCAGCTAGAGCAACGACGGTTTCAAAGAAACTTATACCTTAGGGTCGTCGGGATGTGGCAAGGCATGCGGCGGGAGGCCGGATCTACCCACACTATGTACGACAGCGAGGAACAAGGGGTCGGTGGCCCTCCCGCACATGCGCTGGGTGAAAGAGAACAGCGCAACCGGCTGCCTCCCTCGCCGATGGCAATAGAGTGAACACTACACCTCCTCCCCTTCCCGATGCGACAGGATCTGGATGCCTCCTTCACCAGCTGTGAGGGGGGAGAGAGACAAGAGGCCAAAGCAATCTTGTTTAGATCTGGTGAAGAGAGGGTAAAAGACTGTGAATATAGCAAACCCTAGCAAAGGAACGTTGAGCCTCCAGCATGTATATATATGTAGTGCGGCGAGAGTGTGGAGAGTGCAAACCCTAGTGAACAAGCGTTGAGGCTCCAGCTTATATATATACTGTAGTACGGACTGAGCTTTGGTGCCTTAACTGCACCTGCTATTGGTTGTATGACAGGTGGGCCAGCCACATTTTGGGCCCACCTGTCATAAACCCAAAGGCAGGTTAAAGTAAATGAAGTTGCGTCCATATAGTACTCGTGTATACGACCAATATATAGTGGAGTGGTTTTCTTATTCTCTCCATAACAATTGTTTTAAATTGTGTAAGTACGAAACAAAACTCTTTATTTAACGTACCAGTGAAGAAAACTACTAAGTACTCCCTCTGTCCCATAATGTAAGACATTTTTTCATATTACGTTGGTGTCAAAAAAACATCTTATATTATGGGACGGAGGGAGTACTTCCGATGAACTAACGATCCACACGGCCTGGTCGCACTTCCTGTCCTTCACGTGTGGTACACTACCCTGCCTTAAGTGAACCACCCATGCGCCAATTTATCGGAAACGTGTGAGAGTGTGGACAAATAAAGAATTTTAATTTCAATTATCGGAAAGGTTTGAGAGTATGTACAGTTTGCCCTCTCTAATAATTACGTTTGTTGTGTTCGGCCTAAACTTGGTCAAACTTTACAAAGTTTGACTTCAATCAAATCTAATATGCGGCGCAAATAAAAATGGAGGGCTACTACGTCCATCCGGGTTTTAGTCCACATCATTTTTCCAATCAAAGTTTATAGCTGGACAAATACAATTACAGGGGAGCTGGAGACAAAGTTGTGAGAAGGCTTAGAAATCAATACAAAACGTATGCTCTTAGTACCAACGTCGATCCTTCTTCGAGGAAACATTTGGTTCATAGCCAATTGTGTGATAAAATTGCACCAACATTGAAAGACGACTACGTCTCCAACGCAACCAAGGTGAACTGACGAAGGATATGATCTTTGTGGGTAACCAGCAAAGAGCACTGATGGAAGACAGATTGTTTTTCATTGAAAATCGATCAGCTTCACCAGCCGACGCAACCATGAGGCGCAACCATGAGCATCGATAGGTCATCATGGTGATGCATCATCCATTTGGCATCAAGTTTGGGTGAGGCACCTATGAAGTTCGACAAATCCTCACTGTGGTCTGTTTCTTCTTAGTAATCAAGCTCGAGGAAGGAAGAACCACGTGGCAGAGGACAGTGAGGCGGAACAACAATGGCCATCCAATTTTGTGCAGTTCCACTAAAATTGAGGAAGACATGCCCGGGTATGGAGATATGCATCGATGTTTCCAAAAATATAAAAAAGGGATATAGTGTTGTTACTTTGTTTTACAAGATTAACAACGACATCTCAATTGCCAATAAGAATTAATGAAAGTACACCAACAAATAGAAGCATCATGATTATCTTGATGGGAACTAAACCAGGATACCCGAGAAAAAAAGCATTTCTTCATTTAACTAGTGATAGTATTAGATTAGCAGCAGCAATAGGAGCATATGGACAATGACCGCACAACCACCTTTCAGCTTTTGTCGAAACAACATGTATACCTCCACCGAGGCATAAATCAGGACAACTTTTCGAGAGGCATTTCCTCTATAATAGTAGGTGATGTTGGACCAGCCGACCAACCCTAGCTACTATACATGGGGAGCTGGGGAGTAGTCGCATAGAAGAAAACCCGCATGCAGCAACCTGGGGAGCTGGATGAGTACAAGAATTTATACCTCAGGTGGGCGAGATGTCGCTTTAGGTGGGCGGGCGGGATCTGCCCACACAACAGCACCGAACAAGGGCGCGAAGGACCTTCGTCCGCGCCAGCGCCGACTCTGCGAGGATGGTGCACATCGGCTTCCTCCATCGCCAACGGCGACAACGTCAACGCTGCACCTCCTCACCTCCCGCAGCGGACGGGATTCGGCCGGATATGTGACCACCGGTGAGGAGAGAGATAGAGTGGACACTGTCATCTTGTTTTGATATGGAGAGGGTGAGAGAGCGAGACGTGAGAAACTCTATCAAACAAGAGGCTATAATTGAGTAAAAAATCTCTCCATAGTAGTGGTTTTAAATAGAATACGCGCGTTCCTGGAAAACAGAAACGAAAACTAGCGGACAATTTTTTAACGTACCAAGAAAGAAAACTCGATGAAAAACATGCCCCGCTTCTAGGTCGCGAGAGTCGTCGCGCACACACACATAGACATAGACATGCATATCCGTGTTTACGTAAAATTCCATTTCCATCTCCATCTCCAATCATATTTGTCCAACTGGCACATTATTTACGTTGTTATAATTACATACGCAGCAATATTAACGTACATCATCTCTTCTTTGCAGGCATCCGGACCGCCGCCACGACCGCTCCTGACCAACCCAAACCCTCTGCATCACCCGCGCGTGCTTCCCACCCGAAACGGTCAGTGCCGCATTCATGCCCGGCCAGAGCGGACGCGACCTCTCACTGGCACTGGCATTGAAGCGGCGCACCGGCAGAGAGAGCGTCGCCCGCGCCGCTTCCTGGTGCATGCGACTGCTCCGCGTTCAAAGGTCGCAATAGCCGGCCACAACATGCATGTAAAATGTTCTTGGGAGTCCATGCTATAGCTAGCTGTCCTCCCCCAACTCGTCAATCTCTTCCTGTAGAGTAGTGCTAGTACTCCATGGCGCGATCCATCGACAAGCGAGTGGGAAAGTTATCGTATACTCGGTTTGCGGTGAGTGGCATGCCGAGCGACCGTGTGGGTTCGAGCCGTGGAGGAGGGTGAGACACGAACGCGACAGACGTGATTTAAACGTTGGTTTTGCTCGATGGCGCGATCCAACAAAAAGAAACCTTGGTTTCTCTCCGTTTCCATTTTTCCTCCGGAAAAACAGAAACTTTCCAGTCCATTTTCATTCCTACTCCAAGGTTGCCCTGCTACAACATTCCATCAAATACAAAGGAAAACTAACACACATGCTGATGCATCTCAATGATTCACAGATCATAGCCAATATTTACTTCAGAACTAAAGAAAAAAGTTGTGAGAGCGTGTACGAAAGAAAAACTACTGATGGGTTCACTACGACTTAAACCCTAAACCCTAAACAGTATTTAATTTCCTAGCTAGGTAGAACCTGTCGAAGGAAAGACGGCTGGCACCCTCGGATCATACGGTTCTTTTGTATAGTTCCACTAAAATCAAGCTGAGCATCCCTGATGGCAAAGATATTGAAGAAGTGTGATTAGAATAATAGTACTGGCACTAGTTCATGAGACATAAACTCATCACAAGTAGAAGCCGGTAGAAGTAGAGAAAGATCGACATGGAGATGGAGCTACGTGGGGAGCTGCGGCAGTGGAGCAAGCCGGATCCAAAAGGAAGATGGACACCTGGGATGTCGGATTGTAGCTAGAAGGGTGGTTGGGACGCGACATCAGCCCATACCGCGGTGACCCCCGATTGGGACGCACCGACTGTGGGTTTTCTCCCTCGCCGATGTCGACCGCGTCTACGCAGAACATTGTTCCCTTCCTCGAGCTACAGGATCAGGCCGGATATGTGACCAGCAGTGGGGCTACCATCATTCTATGCTTGTGAATAGAGCAAGCCAAGCAAGCAGGCTTGTAGCTTAGGCTCCTGCTAGTGTATATATAGTGGTTTTCTTTTTCTCTCCATATCAACCATTTTATATTGCGTACGTGCCATTGAAGAGTGAAATGATGGTTGCTTCTTACGACTAATTTACTGTGTGATTTGACTGCTCCTTAGTGGCCCCTACACGTACCCCCCTACGTGTATGCAACAGTGACACGTACACATGGATGCAAAAAACGCGCGCGACGCCCTAATGCATGCATGTCCGAGCACACGATGGAACAAGCACGGTCACGCTCAAGTGCTCAACCTACACGTGCATGCACACACATACTCAGCCAGGGTGAGCTAGTGACCGTATAAAGACCGGAAAATGTATACATTGAGCGCAATGGGCGTATTATGAAGTCCACTGACCGTATTTTTACAAATATACAGTGACAGACAGTGTATTTATCTCGTTTGAAACTAAGCCATATTAACCGGAGAGGAGGCAGTATGGACTAGCATTACTTCGCTGTGTCCCATCAACTTGCCGAACAAGGAGAAGTTTGCAGAATGGGAGAAGCTTGCGCGTGGTGGCTTGTAGGACAAGGAGAAACTTTTGAGTAATATTGTGAACGTGCAACAGTTAATTCGGTGTCAGATTTCCAGAAGCATACACTACTAGTTCGACTTCCCGAAGAGGCAGACAGCCAAGCGCAAAGTAGGATAGTTACTACTTTGATGTGTCCCCTCAACTCACCGAACAAGGAGAAGCTTGCTTACTATTACACCTCTCCCTCGCCCATGCGTGCGGTGGCTTGCAGGACAAGGAGAGGGTTTTGACTACAGCGCCCTCTACCTCTCCCTCTCCCTCGCCCTCGCCCTCACGGACGTGCAGCAGTTCAATCGGTGTCAGATTGCCAGAAGCATATTGTACTGTAGTATCATCATTGTTGGACCTTCCGAAGAGGCGAAGAGCCAAGTATGCACTATACTAGTACTAGGAACCGGATGGAGGAGCGTCTGCACTCTTATTATATTTTTAAAATGTGCTAAAGCAATCTTCAACACATTTGGTTCTCTTCGAGGGTTCTCGCATGTGATAATGGAAGTTGATTGCATGGAACACTCGCCACAATTCTCGCTTAATTCTAGCTCATATCCTATTACAAATAGGAGCGCTCAGTAATATTTCCTGTTTTTTTTGTTATTCAGCATGTAAACAGGTCAGCAAACCTTGCGGCGCATCTTTGTGCGAACCGTGCTTGCTGCACTTTGAATGTGGCCGAGAGCTGGCTTGATGAAACACCTCGCTTCCTACTTCTTTTCTTGTGGGATACCTCGCTTCCTCGTGACCAGTGTCTTGGCTGATCGTCCTAAGAATGCTTATATATGAATAAAGCTCTCTCATTTGCCCGCAAAAAAGATTAAGCCATATTAACCAGAAAGGAGGGAGTATGGACTAGCACTACTATTTGGTGTGTCCCATCAAGTCGCAGAACAAGGAGAAGCTTGCAGGACAAGGTGAAGCTCGCTTACGCCTTTTGACTAATCCAACCTACGCTCGGTGGACATGCATCAGTCCATTCGGTGTCAGATTGTCAGAGGCATACATTGTAGTACCCAACATGCGGAGTACCATCATTGTTCGACTTCACGAAGAGGCGAAGAGCCAAGCGCAAGGTTTAGTAGTACGACTAGTACCACTACTAGAACCGCATGGTGGAGCGTCTGTACTCTTATTTATTTTAATCTCTGATAAAGTACACGTTTATTCAGGAGAAGGGCGGAAAACGGCAGCCCAACATGTAATGATGATATCGATCAACCAACCATGCTCGAATATATCTCGGCCTCCGTGCGAGCCCGTCTGTGTGTACTCGCTCCTCATCTCTCTCAAGGAATGGCAGATTGGCCATTTTGCCGTCAATTGAGATCGGTTTGCTCACACTCCTGTCCCACATGTCAGTGATATGCCAAGACGAGGTGCGTTGACCGACTGGCCATACGCGTACTTGGTTTTGCACCTTCATATACTACTCCTCCCTCCGTCACAGTTTATAGGGCGTGCTTCATTATGATGCGTTTCTCTCAATGCATTTCCACCACCAGAGAGACTTTAGACGCATTTGGTTTAATGCTCAATTAATTAGGGCGTGGTAACCGCAATCAAGTCCACAATTTTCTCTCAATGTACTACTACGGAGTGGAGTAAGTGCATGCATGTGTGTACCCAGGGTGGAAGCACTACATGCATGTGTGTACGCATTATTTGCTCTAGTAATAGATGTCGTGCTATAACTACCAATGCTATTTTTCAGGCCGATCGCTAGTCACCTTGGTCCCACATATTTTTTCTTTTTTCTGAAGTGCGCTCTATAAAGCAGTAACGGATGGAGTAGTATGAGCGGATTCAAAGAAGAGCGTATTGATGGTTGCTTCTTCCGAGCAACATACAGTGGGAAAGGTGGGGCTTATGATTTGACTGCTCATTACTCACTATTAATGCGGCGCAATGACCGGGCTGAGTCTCCCACGCGGTTGTGCACTACCCCCTCGGTTCTTAAATACACTCCGGAGTATTTTTCTTTCTAGATATTTCAACGAATGACTACTCAAATATTTGTCTTTTTAGAGATTCAAATGGACTACTACATACGGATGTATATAGACATATTTTAGAGTGTAGATTCACTCATTTTGCTCCTTATATAGTCACTTGTTGAAATCTCTAGAAAGACAAACAGAGTATTTAGGAACGGAGGGAGTACACATACGAAGCAAAATGAGTGAATCTACACTCTAAAATATGCCCATTTGAAATTTGTAAAAAGACAAATATTTAGGAATGAAGGAGTATAATTTTGTGCATGGCACATGGACCCGGATGCTGAAGAGGCTTCTGGCAATGCTACCAAGCTTCCAGCATTTGTTTACATAATTGACGTACTATACAAATAATTTTCTAGCGACATGAAATTGTACAATGGTGTGAGCATTCAGCTTTTGTTTCGTGTGTCGTGCCATCGATGCACTTTCGGAAACAATAAAAAACTAAATTCATTGCTAATGCATCTCAATTATTAGCAGATCAGAGCTAATATTTACATCACGACTGAAGACAAAATTGTGAGAAGGTGTTAAATTAAAATTGATCCATGCTTTCATTGGCAGCAACGTCCACCCAGCTCTGTCTAAATCAACAAGGCATGTTGGGAAAAAAGTAGGTGTCTGGAGCATGCAACATTCCGATCATTTTGTGCAGTTCCACTAAAATAGAGCTGAGCGTCCCTGTTCCAAAGATATTAAGTGTGATTACGATAATAGAGGACTGCTGATGAAACAATAAACACACAAATAGAAGCCGGTCACCTTTGCAGTCTCTCTTAACACTAACTAGTTGGAGAAGATTAGGCTCATAGAGCAAAACAATCTCCCTTTGTGCAGTCGCACTGAAATGTAGAGACGTTGCCCGTGTGACATTTTAGTACAACTACACAAAACACTCTTAAGAAAAAGTGATTTGTGCAGTTCACCAAAAGGTTGCAATAGCAACGAGGTGAAATGGATAGCCATGTTTGCAAAAAAGAGGTAGAAAGGAAACAATTACTGGCCAATAACAGTTGATGACACATGTGACGATAAAAAAGAACCATATTCCTTGTCCTAAGGGGAGATAACAACACAGTTGTGTTTGTCTAAAATGGTGTGAGGACAAGATTGCAATATGGAATGTACGCCGGACGAGCTACGTTTTGGGCAAAGAACTATGGAAGATCCACATGCAACGCGTGGGAATACGGGCAGTGGAGCAAGGCCCGAGGGGATACCTGGAGGTCGTCGGGATGTAACTAGGTGAGCGGTGGCGGGCGGAATCTGCCCATACCGCGGCAGCAAGCAGGTGGCGTAGGCCCTACCGCGCCGGAGCTTGGTTAGTGAGAATGGCGTGTACCACAGATCGGGACGTCCTGCCTCGGCATCGTCGAACGGAGAAACGATGCACTTCCTCCCTTTCCCCCGGCGGACGAGATGCGGCCTGATCACTGACCAACAGTGAGAGAGAGAGAGAGGCCACCGCAGCCTTGTGTGAGATACTCTTAAGAGAGATAGGCCAGGCAGGCAGGCTCCATTGTATATAGTGGAGCGGACTACCGTTTTCTCCATAAAAATTGTTTTGTATTCTGTGTATGTGCCATTGAGCACTATAACTTTATTTAAAAATAACGCGCCAACGCGTCAAGTCGAACTTTGTTTCGTGCACTCGTGGTACCACAGCCTCCCTAGGTAAACAACCGCTACACGCGTTCAAATTAGCACGTGGGTTGTCATTTCGTAAAGAAATGAGCTCCACCGTGTACCCACGCAGGTGTGGCTGGGCACGAAGCGTGAGTACGTGCACGGTGCACCTATTCTCTTCTTGTATACATACACCACCTACGTGGGGTTGTGTGAGAGAGATACAAACCTAGAGAGATATAGTGTGTTGGGTTTGTGAGAGTTTTTTTGTGGGTGGGTGGGGGGTCAATCAAAAAATGTAACATATGCAATGTGTGTGAAATAGAGTCCTGGATATATCATATATAGAGAGGGGGCGATCCACGAGAAGAGAGTGGAGGTATCATCGGCTTGAGGTGTCCATAGAATCGAAGAGAGGGATGATGTGTGTATGTGTGTGTGTGTGTGCGCGCGCGATCGATAAAGAGTGCCATCAAATTTGTGTGTGCCCATGTCAAATATATAGAGTGGCTGGCCTACTGGAAGGTGAGAGGGGACATGTGCAGTTTTTCTCTGTGGCATGGATACCTCCCTACAGCACTCGACTATCGCTGTGTGGTGGGGGGAGAGGGAGGCCTAATTAACTATAGAGGTACAATGACTGGTATATGTGTGGAGGAGGAGAGAGGCCTACCTCATGTATTAAGGAGATCGATCTACCTCATGTATTAAGGGAGATCGATCGACATCCATGCATATGTGTAGGAGAGGAATAAGGTTGGGAGAGAAACAGAGCTAGAGTGTTGGAGGGGGTGGTAGTGGAGTTGCTTCTAACAAATGGTGGGATAGGCTTGCTAGACAAATGGAGGGCACGCCCGCAACATCAATAAGAGAGGAGATGGCTGCTTGTCTGTGCACGTGCGTGTGAGCGACGGGTCAGGAGGCATGCACGAATGATGAGGGAGGATGATATGGTTGTGGTAAGCAGACGTAACTACATAGGAAGATCAATCACCCTTTGTTAGAGAAAGGAGAGACATAACTTGTGAGGTACGTCGATCGATCGGGGAGGGGATAGTTAAAGTCGATCTAGGTATATGTTGGGAGATCGATCGGTATACATGCATGTGTGTGTTAGAAGCAAATGAGGCACGTGGAGAAGGATAGAGAGAGAGGGATGCATCTATGAGGTGGTACGAGAGGCATACTATATCAAGGGGGAAGGAGTGTGCGAGTACGAGATCGATGAAAAGAGTGGTGGGAGTGCGGCATGGACGGTGATAAGAGAAGAGGGGAAGCTTGTGTTTATGCTAGGCACACCTGGCTAGAGAGGCATATCGATCGATGTGTGCCATAAGGAAGGAGCTGGGGGGCCTACACACATCGTGAGTGAAAGACCTAAAGTGAAAATACAAATTTGCGCGATGGAGCTAGAGAATGCTGAGGGAGGGTGAGAGGGATGCGGGCGTGTGCATGCACGAGAGAAAGTTAGCGCTAGCTACAAAGACAAGAGGATTGTGTGGGTGTAAAAGGTGAATAGAGATCATACTTCACTATAAAAAGCGAATTCGGATATTTGCAGAATTTATCATAGTGTTTTAAACCGACGCATGTGTGAATATATATAACGGTGATACACATAGTGTGGTTATGAACATGTTATACTACATATAATATATTTTATCTCTACTTCTTATAAAAATGGAGTTGTTGATGATGGTGTGACTGCCATCCTGCAATATGGGCCGTCCGATTTATATCTGGCGGATAGGAAGGAAACTATGGCAATTTTGAAAAAAGATACCCACACCCCTCTCCATATTTGCAAATTAGGCCCCTTGATCATGTTGATATTCTGTGGAACGCATGGGCATCTTGCTAGTACTACGTATAATATATAGAACATTGATTATAATTTGGGCTAATGTGTGGCTTTTGCAGCTCAGGTCTAAATACTTGTCATAATGTAGGGGGCGGGGCACTATACTTTGTGTGATAAACACGGTGTACGTATGGAACATGGTTTAGATTATGAATATATAGTTAGTACATCAAATGTACTATTATTTGGAATCAACATCAAGTGTATTCAAAAAATAGAATTCTAGTTCATGTAGTACACATAGTTCATATCTATCTCTATAGTAATCATGTGGTGTGTTATTAAGGTAATACACGAATGATGGTTGAAGTTGGCAACAATCATGATTGTAGATTCTAATTGAAATAGAGAAACAAATTCAAATTTAGTTCGAATTGGAGCGGTAGTATAGACATTTGGAATGCACTAAAATGTTGGTATGAGTAGGTTACATGCATTATACATCAAGCGAAATATTTTAATTGGACATAACATGGATTCATACTCTCTCCTTCCATCTGTATAGGGCGTAATGAGTTTTTAAAGACCGCCTTTGACTATTGACAAGATTAATAGTACATGACATGCACAATGTGTGAAAACTATATCATTGAAAGAACCTTTCACAGACGAATTTAACGATGTGCTTTGTGTAAGTTGCATGTCATATATTATTGCTCTAATATTTGGTCAGAGTTAGCATCGAAAAACGCATTAGGCCCTATATAGATGGAAGGAGGGAGTAGCTTTGAATAGCATTTGTATAGTAAAATGGCGCAAGACACTCTCTTTGTGTGGTGTGAATAGTTTAAAATTTTTCATTTTCTTTTTGGTTGAGGGAAGTGCGAATTGATTTGGAACGTACAAGTACAATATTACTACACGTTAGGCTTGTCCCTAAAATTCAACCCGCGCCTTGTTATATCCCAAAAATTCAGATATCGTGCTCCCAAAACTAGCGCCTTCACAACCCGCGCCTTGCTATCCCAAAATTACAACGCGCGCGAAAACTCCCTCCAGCTGCCAAATCCCGACACGCGAAATCCCCCTTATAACCCTGAGCCAAAAGGGCCGCTAGTTCAAATTGGTGGGGGGTACTTTCGTAACACACCCTACATTTTGGACAAGCGCGTCCCTAAGTCATGCTTCACCCCTCCCATCGCCCCCTTTTCGCCATTCGAAATCCCAGGCCGCCATAACCTCTCTGCTCCAGCAGCGAAACCCCACCCTCCTCCGTCCGCCACCTCACCGCTGCCCAGCCGGAGCTTCTTCCCTGACGACGTCGTCCACCGCAATAGCTCGACGTCCCTCGTCCACCTCCCCGGATGAGGATCCATCGTCCATATCGTTGTCCCACCGCTTCAGCCGCCCCGTCCTCCACCTCCAAGGAGCTGCTCTGACGATTGTCTCGTCTATCGCGGTTGCTCCATCCCCGCAGCGCTGCCTTAACCTGCTCCACCGGAACCGCAGCATACTCACCGATTCCTCGGACGAAGCCGAGGCCTACTCGGCGCCACCAAAGAGGTTTTACACTCATCGCATCGCACCTTCTCCTTAACTCGACCTCCAGGCGCCGACGGTGCTCCATCGTGCACCCCCATGGAGCGGCTACCTTGAAGCCGATGCCGCGGGCGACATCTCCATGGCGGCTCTCCCCCAGTGCGAGGACCCTTCGGCGGCGGCGTCCATACCAGCCGGATCTGCTGCTGCTGCTGCTCCGGCTCTCGCTCGCTTGCTCGCGCTGCTGCTACTGCTCCGGCTCTCGCTCGATCGCTCGCTCACCCAGCTGCTGCTGCTCCGGCTCTCGCTCGCTCGCGTTGCTGCTGCAGCTCCCCCCCTTGCTCGTGCTGCTGCTCTGCTCCGATTTTAGCCACACTTGAGTCGACTGAATCGACTTTTGGGTCAGTCGATATTCAGGGAGTTAAGGAAGAACCACCCGCAGCGGGGACGAGGGCTCGCCGGAGAGGTACCCCACTATCTATCTTGGGGTTCAGGCTGGGGCGGGGGGCCTAGAGGGCTGGCCGAGGCGGCGGTGGGGAGTTGTTTTGGGGCGGCAAGGCGGCGCTGGGGCCGGCGGTTCGGCCGGTGGTGACTGGCGGCTCAGGGGGGTGCAGGTTGAAGATGAACTGCAGGCCCTCCCTAAACTACATGTCAAGTGCCTCTCTGCTACCATTGCGTTCAGTTTCGATAGTAACATTCAGATTCACAGTAAATTTCAGTTTGGATAGTTAAGTTCAGAGTCAACAGTTTTTACCTCATCTATTGTAGTCAGGTGGTTTTTGGTGATGTAAATTTTACATCAATTTTACATCATCTATTGGAGATGCTATTAGAATCCCACCTGAGATTGACGATGTCTGTCTTGTGTTGCTTCAGCCTTGATGTCTTACGGCTCACCGGAGCTGCTCCAACGACATAATGATCCATCACAACAGAGCAGTGCCCTGGACGCTGTCTACAGATTCCTCAGATCTTCCTCCGCACCTCCGATAGCCACCTCTGCCTCAACTGCTTCAGCAACCAACCCAATGATCCTGAGGTCTACACGGCTACTGCAAAGAGGTTGTACACTTGTTGCATCACTTATTACTATACATTCATGTCGATCCATTGGGGCTATTTTTGTTCAACGGAAAAACATAGCAATAGGGAATTTTCCAATGGCACTCTACTATTCAATTATTCCTGCATTTGGTTGAAAGGAATGAAGCAAAACATCCACCTGGACCTACTTTTCAAAATCCTATGCATGAAAACAAGACCAAGTGCATTAGTGGCAGAATAATATTCTAACTTGAGTGACGTTCAAATTAATGTTCAAACTTGAGTTCTAAATTAGTTGTGGGGCACATATCGAGGCAACAATGAATAGTCTGTCTGTCTAATATCTGGTTCACCTAGGGTATGCCTATATTCTTCATCTTGGGTGGGAAACAAATAGTAAAGCAATCATCATCTGTCTTTTTATTAAATTAAAGCAATCATCAGCCTGCTATCATTATTTTTGGATCCATCCACTGGTTGTTACCATCACTCTAAATTTTTGCATCCTCTCCTTACATAATCTCACCATATTTTTTTTCGTATGCATGTCAGATATTGTACACAGTCATGCTGAACATGTAGAGAAAAAGAGAAGAGTTTTGCGTGGCAATACAATGTCATGCAGACATCGCTCCATGGTGGGTTCAATGGCAAACCCTCCCCACCCCTCTCCAAATTGTAATCCAGAGGAAAATATCTGTTCTGAGGCGGATTCAGACGCCGCTGACCACTCCTATTTACCCCCAAGGTGTTTGCTCTACCTTGGCATGATGATGTTAGTCATATCATGCATATGTTGCCTTGCAGTGCCTACTTTTGACATCATATATGTCATCTGCTTAGTTTAGACATGTTCTATAATGCCACTTGTTTATTTTCTATATCATATATGGGAATTATGCAGTCTCATGTCTTTTAGCCAGCCATAATATATGTGAAATGTGCAATGCCATCCTGTTTAACCAGGCATCATATATTTGAATGATATCTTGCCCATCCTTTTCTTCATTACATTTCCATTTATCGACAATGTTTGTACATTAAACTACTCTTCCTGTGAATTAGCCATTTGGGTGGGAGATGGAAAAATCTGGAGTGAAAACAAGGCCTTCAGAGCAGACAGTGCTACCTGTCGAAGCAGATCTCTTGTTGGGTCCCGATAGCTCCTCAGAGATGGATTCAGAGACAGATGACCAGTCCTATTCCCCCACCAAGGTGTATGCTCTAACTTGGCACGGTTATACTGCTCATATCATGCATATGGTGTCTTGCATTGCATAGTTTAGACGTCATATACACAATATTCAACACCATGTTCTTAGTTCAAACATCATATCGAATGCCCTCTGTTTAGCATATAAATCACATATGTGAATTAAATGATGCGATCCTGATTACTTAGATAACATGTAGGTGAATTATGTCATGCGATCTTGTTTTGTTATTCATCATATTTTTGAATTATGTTATGCTATGCTATCCAGTTTAGTTAGACATCATATATGTGAAATTATGTCATGCTATCCGTTTTAGTTAAACAATATACATGTCAACTACTTCATGCCCTCTTTTTTCCACACTATCTATTGCATCTGTCTCTCATAACAATGTCTGTACATTCAACTATGTTTCCTGTTTATCAGCCATTTGAATTGGAGTGGGTGATGCTAGTATCTAGTGGACCAAAAACGCGGTCTTCAAATAAAACAGTGCTACCTCTTGGTGGAGATAGCACCCCGGTTGTACATGCACAAGAACCAGCCCTACCACACATAACCCAAACTCTCGCAGATTGTACCCCTACTGCGATGGACAGAGAACCAGTTTCACCCAATCTAACCCCAACCCCAGCCGATATTAACCCAGTTCCTGTTGACACAGCACCATCTCCACCACAGAGCTCCCAAACAAGAGCAGTTAGTAAGGCAGCTCCAGTGCCCAAAGGGCCAGTACTATCACGGCGAACCCCAACTCCACTAGTTAGTACACATATTCCTGTGGAGAAAGCACAACCAGCTAGTCGTAGTTTAGCATCTATCACATACATGTTGTTAAATCGTATGTGCGCATCTTCCCATCTTGGAAATATTATACTGAAGATGAAGGAAAATGCCAGTTGCAGGTGTTTGTCCAGGAGTTATGTGTAAGTAATGTTATTCATGGCAATTACTTTGCTTCGTCCCATACATCCTACCTCCATGATGGTTATAGTACAACAAATTTTTGCATTTTTCTCTATAGAGAAGGACCGATTTGGAAACTCAGGATGAGGTAACTTGTGCTAATACCTCTGCTATCTTCAAGAATGCTTGGTGGAAGTATCGGAATTACCTGAAGAAAACGTACTTCACCGGCAAAGAAACTCATCAAATTCCCTTACGTTCTCCTGAGACACATTTACTGGACGATGACTAGGAACGCCTTGTTCTATACTGGTCCCGAACCAAGAATTTGGTAAGGTCTATGAGCTCATTTTCAATTTTAAGTATTATATTCTTCCGTCTTACTGTACTCCATTCATGTAGAAAAAGTGCCTAAACCTGAAGAACAACTGTTCTCGTTTAAGATCCCATTGCTATCATAGTTCAAAAAAGCCCTAGGCGTTAATTGTGCGTTTTGCCACTGCCTTGTGCTTTACTGACCAAAGCGCATGCTTATGCGCAGTTATGCACAGATTAAGCATAGTTATGCGCAATGCGTTTTGCCAACGCCTAGAGCCTAGGCGCGCTTAAGCGCTCGCTTAGGCGCGCCTTTTTAACTATGATTGCTTTGCTCTTGTATCACTATATTTACTCATACAAACTTATTTTTAAATTGAAGGATCCAAACGAAACTCCATTGGCACAACATGTATGTTCACACGTGTTTCTTTAACAGGTTTGCTCTTATCAATAGCTCTGTTGATTTCAATTTCAATTGTGTATATAGTTGACTTGCATATCATGCACATTAATAGCATCACAACAGAGCCAATAGTGTTGTTGTACATGTAGACCCATGGTACCCATCTGAAATCTTGTTGTGCCATGTAGTTTCCCACGCTTTGTATTCTTTCACTGCTGCTTTGTCTTGAACTGATATGATTTGAACTGTGTCTCTATTTTGATTTGGCAAGACAATGCAGTGACCATATGACATAGATATATGTTTGTTTGATGCTTTTATTATGTACTAGTACTTGGCAATAGAAGACTTGGTAGTTTAATCCTGTCCACCTTACTAATGAACTGGTTCACCGAAATGAGTTTCATATACTAGTACATGCTAAACTTGTTATGTGTCTGCTTGTTTCTTCTTTTAGAATGCTGATAGAATATTGGGGAAGAGTGCCTTATTAAGCAATGATAAAGGAAGTAATGAAGATAAGGTTCAAGATAGTGACACATCCTTGTTGGTCTCCAACAAAGCTGATAAAACAACTAAGGAAGACTATCTTGAAGACAGCGAGACAACCCCAAAGTCCTGTCTTGGTTTAGTGTTCAATTTACTAGCCACTACCACTTGCACAAGCTATTCAAACTCACTATCTGAATCAGTTCGGTTTCTTGAGTCTCAACTACAAGATGAAAGACACCGATCAGCTGTGCTGCGACAAGAAGCAGAAGGACTGCGAAAGTCCCTAGAGCATTCAGATGCATACTTTCTGGTGCAACAGCAAGCGTTGGAGGATTTTAGCGCCAAACAGTACAAAGATAATAAGCTTGCTAAGCTTATTGCCAGCATGGTGGATACCCAGGATAATGTTTCTTGATCTCTTCTGAAGTTGTTTCAGTTATGCTCTTGTTTTGCTGTCGCGTTTATTTGCACTGGTGGCCAATTTTGACGGCCAGTGTATGTAATATGGTGCTTTGTTCCCTATATTTGCACTGGTGGCGAACTTTGATGCCCAGTGGATGTAATATGTGTAATAGCGGTAATAGGCTAGCGTTTATTGCTTGCTTATTTATTTCCTTATTGTCTTGTTTAGTTGTTTGCTTGTAGTCACTATAGTTCTTTTTTTGTGTTTTTCTAGTGGCCACAATAGCCTATTTTTGGTAACTTTTTTTCCTTCGAAACAAAGTTACCAAAAATAGGATATTTTTGGTAACTAGGCCAAAATAATCATGGCAACACACGGACTATTGTAACCATGGGCCTCCTGCAGGCCATATGTTCCATCGGCCTTCTTCCGGTCATAGGATCCATTGGCCTTCTTCCGGTCATATGTTCCATCGGCCTTTATACCCATTAACAGCCCAACGGTTTTTTTACATGAAAACGGCCCAACGTATTAACGGCCCACAAATGGGCCGACTACAACGACGGGCTGAATTTGGCCCACAAGCAGAAAATGACAGTAGTGGGCCATATGTAACCTAATGCTGCAAATGAGCCCAAGAACCAATGAGCCCTGAGAAGGCCGAAAGATAACTTGGGCTGGAAACGGCCCAATGAAATAACGGGCCGTTAATGGGTATAAAGTGATACACTATTCATCACGAGCCAGTTTTACAACGGGTCATTAATGGGCCAAGAGTTACAAAGGGCCTCATATGGGCCGAAAGAAGTCATGGGCCACACATGGGCCGGAAGTTAAAACGGGTTGGAATCATATTGGACGGCCCAGATGACGCTATTGGGCCTAATTCGGAGAGGTCATAACGGGCTCTGTGTTAGCGGGCTGTAAATGGGCAATATGCGAACAGGCCGTTAACAGGCTTTCCATGGGCCGGCCCGCCACCTTTTGACCAAGTCAAATGGGACGGCCTTTTAACAGGAATGGGCCTCTATTGGGCCATGCCACGTGTCGACGTATCATAGGCGCCTTCGGTCCAATGAGTGGACGACATCTGTCCCAATGGTGAGCGACATGTGTTTCCTCCAGCCAATGATGATTTTACACGTGGAAAATCCCCATTGGTCGGGGCTGTTAACGGGTTATCGGATCCAAAACCGGACCCGATAGCTTAACGACGTTCAATTACGGTGGATGCCACGTGTCGGTCACCCTTGACGAAAGCACTTCTGTGACGCGCGATTTATCGTCATGGAAGTGGACACTTCCATGATGATAATTTTGCTAATGTCATGGAACACTTCTACGACAGCACAGGTATGACTATCTTGATTCTGTCATAAAATCGTCATGGATGTACATGCATGACAGAAAACGCGACCTACTGTGACAAACACGTATCATCACGGAAGTGTATTTTTTTGTAGTGCTTCTTGGCTGCCTGCATCTCCTGGAGGGCCTTTTGGGCTTCGGCCTTAGCGGCTTGCGTGCTCTGGAGGGCCTTAGCAAGCTCGGACTCTTGAGTCTTTGAGTCACACTCCAAGGACTCGTATTTCTGGATGAAATCCTGGAGCTCTTGCTGGACCTCGTTGGCCCGGGCCTCTTGCTTCTCGCGCTCAGTGCGTTCCTTGGCCACTTTGTCTTCGGCCTTGGACAATGCCTTCTTCAGGGCCGCCACTTCGGTCATGGCCCCTATAAAAGTTCAAGACGCTTCTATCAAGTAAAAACCATCTACCCTTTATAAATATACAGATGAGGCATTGTGTACCTTGACTTTCCTCGAGATGCCTCTTCACGAGGCCGGGCTCTCCCTCGGTCCGCTCCAGGTCCTGCTTTAGTCCAGAGACCTCCGCAGTACGAGCGGCAACGGTCAGCAGTGATGCCTGCTTATTCACATAAAGACATCTTCTGTTAGACTCCTGCGAACATTATTTGATCCTCTGTTCGGCTTTTCCTTCCGAACACCTAACAGAGTATCAGGGGCTACTGTCTACACTGTGATATTTTCTCACAATTCTATTGCTTACCTCCAAGCCTTTTAGAAGGCTAGCGCGGGCTTCGGTCAGTCCGCTTTTGGCGGACCGAACTTTCTCAATCACCGTACTCATAAGAGTATGGTGTTCTTCATCAAGGGAAGCACCGCGAAGCGCTCAACAAACTGTCCGGTGCCTCTGGATGCATAGAGGTAATCGGTACAGGCGGCTCGCCCCCTTTAGGGAGAGGTTGCTTGCCTGAATTCGGATCCGCTCGTGTTTCCGGAGCCGTATTCAGCTGGGGGACAAACTGGTTGCGGCCCCCATTATTGGAGTCTGTGGGGTCTTTCTCCCCATGTGTCCGGCGACCGAGATTTCACCTAAAGGCGTCTCCGAAACTGTCTCCCCTTGGCCGGGTATCCTTCGGGACAACACCTTGGTGTTGTCCGCCCTTGGGGAGGAGGCCGTTGGAATCAAATCGCTGTCCATTGCCGCCGGGTCCAGAGACCCCTCCGAAGAGGAGGATATCTCGATGTTGGATTTGGCTGGGCTGCATATGCATGTTTTTCATGATGAGAAGCGATACAGCAAATACACCGGAAATACTACCGTGTTCGGATACTTACGACTTGGCCAGGGGCTTGACCCTCGGTTCCCACTCCTCGCTGCTATACGTGGCTACGGTGGAATAGTTCGGAAGGAATGTCTTCCCCTTCTTGGACACCTTGGCCTTCCCTTGAGGGGTGGCCTTTCTCTTCTTGCTCCCCCCAGTTGGGGGGGGGTGGATTTCATCTTCCTCCTCCTCGTCTTCAGAGGAGGAGTGTGACTTGGTATCTTCGGACGATGTGTCCAATATCACCTTGCGCCGGAGACCGTCTCTGGTCCCCGCTGCCGTCTTCTTGGCCTTCTTCTCTGGCACATCATAGGGCGCCGGAAACAACATCTTCATAAGAAGAGGCGATTCTGGATCTTCAGGAAGCGGAGCCGGACAGTCGATCCGCTCCGCTACCGTTACCCAGGCCTGAAATATTGGCATGGAGGCTTAGGTTCCTCCTGTGGATGTGCTAGTAAAAGACATATCCCACGAATATGAAAACTTACCGAATTGGCTTGGTGTCTTGCACTGAGCCCGCGATCTTCGGTTGTGGGCGGTGGTACCTTGTTGGCCTTGAACAACACCTTCCGGACATCTTCGTGCGTCGTGTTGAAGAGCTCTCGCAGCATCCGGTGTACGGCCGGGTTGAACTCCCATAGATTGTAAGTCCGTCTCTGGCACGGAAGAATTCAGCGGAAGAGCATAACCTCCGTAGGAGGCATAGGATTGTAACACCCCCAGTGTCATGCTACAGTAACCATCTCTGATTAAGCTAATCATTTTTCCAAAACTGTGCTTAATCACCTTTGTTCAATATCCCATTTCAAATTACAGTCAATTCAAATTCAAGTGAAGTTCGAAGTTGCTCAAAAGTTGCTGGGAAAATGTTCATCATTTGCCAAAACTTCCATAACAATTATTTGTTAAGGAACACAACATCAATTTTGTGCAAAGATGAGCATTAGCAATTATAACAGCACCAATTCAGAATTTTTAAATGCTATCCTATTTATGAAAAATTTCAAATGAATTATTCTGGTCTCCAAAATATTTATGGCACTGTCTATAATCACCAGGGTTTAATGGGACTTTTCCCAATTTTTTCCTAAGTGAAATAGTTGACCAAATAATTCCCTTTCTCTCTCTGTTAATAAGTAAAGGCTAAAACAAAAAAGAAAAACTGTTTACAGTAAAAGAAAAAGGAAAAGCCCCCCCCCCCTCAACTGGGCCGATTGGCCCAGCTGGCCACCGCGCCCCCACTTGGGCCTCAGCTGTCACAGCCCTAGCTAAGCCCTTGCCTGACTCTGCATAAGCATCCATGCATCATGTCTAAATTCAAATGAAATTTTGAAGTGGGGATGTTCAAACCCTAGCAGATAATAATTTTAACTAGGTTCAATTCAATATTTTCATTGGACCCAAAATGCCCTCCAAAAATGTTCATTATTTCTGGGAAAAGGATAAACCTTAATCAGAGGTCATGCACATTTTTCCCATGCATTTATGGTTTTTGAATTAATTCATAATTGTATTTGAGTTGGAGCAAATAAATTCTATAAATATTTTTATTGCTCCAATAATCCTGGAATATTTTGAGGAGCTCTAGGATAAACCTTAATGCATCCACAATAATTTCTAGAGAGCTGCAAAAATAATTTGGTTAAGAAACCAAATTAAAACAAAAACTGCAAAATAGAAAACAGAAACTAAATTAGAGAGAGAGAGAGAAAACTTACCTGGCGCAGCAACCGGCCCAGCTCCTGTGCTGGGAGCCCACCTGTGCGGCCCAGCCCACCTGGCCCCTCTCCTGTCGTCTTCCTCCCGGCCAGGAGGACGAGCGCGTGGCCGCAGCGCGCCGACACGCGCCCCGGCCACCTCCACCCTGCCTGCCTGTGTCCCCGTCGCCTGGATCTCACCCGAGGGCGCCACGCACCCTCCCAGGCCTCGCACTCTCTCCCGTGCCTTCTCCCCCCTTCTCTGGCTCCCTCTCTCTCCCACTGAGCGGAGCCCCGTCGCCACCGTTCGCCACCACCGCGGCCACCGCCTTCCCCTCGCCTCTCCTACATGCCCAGGAGCACCGCCACCATCGCCTACGCCTCTTTGTCGACTCACGCGACGCCAAATGCCCCGAAACGCCGGCCCTGACCTCTTCTTCCTCCTCGGGTCGCCGAGATTGCCACTGTCGCCCTGCTCGCTCCGGACCTCCCCCGCGCCCACTGACCTTTCCATCGTGCTCGCGGTGAGTTTCTCTTCCTCCTCCCCCGAACCCCGTTGCTCGCCGCCTCCTCTAGGCCACAGTTGCGCGGACGCCGAAGCTCGCCAGCGCCGTACCTCATCGCCGCCGCGGCCACAGCTGCTGCCACCCGCGTCCGAGCTCATCCGCGTGTTCGTTGCAGTCCCAGGAGCCGAACGCGTTCCCCAGCTCCTCCTGTCGTGCTCCGCAGCCCCGTTCCACTCGTTGCCGTAGCTCCGGCCGCCACCTAAGTGGTCGCCGCCGTCGACCCCAGCCTCCCTGTGCCCAGCTGTGTGCGCCCCTAGATGCGCGGGAGCACGGGCTCCCTCTTGGTGCCCTCAGCGCGACCAGCCGCGGGCTGTAGCGCCGTCCCGAGCAACTCCAGCGAGGTCTCGCCGACGCCGTCGTCGCCGGCGTCACTTGCTGACGTGGCTGGCTTAATTAGCCACTAATCACCGCACCGTGTCACAGACAGCCGGGCCCCACCGCCTAACCAACCGGCTAACTAAAATAGATTAAGTTTAATCTAATCGCAGTGGCCCCACGCGTCAGTTTTGACCGCGCTGACGTGGCCGTTGACTGGGCCCGCATGTCAGCGACACAAACCAGTCTGAGACACTGACGTGTGGACCCCACTGGCCAGGTTTGACCTGGACCAGCCCCGTTGACCACTGACGTCACCCTGACGCACTGCTGACGCAATAATTCATTTTCTGGATTTATTCTTTTATAGGAAATTCCAGAAAATGCCCTAAACTTCTAAAAATCATATAAAATCAACCGTAACACCAAATGAGATAAATTATATATGAAAAATGATCAGAAAAATCCAATCTATCCATCTGTACTATTTTCATTAATGTTAGAACAACTTATAGCTGCTATTTAGCACAAATCATATAAATGGCATTTGAATTTCACATATGGAGTTTGGATTTGAACTTAGGGTTCAAACCTACTTCATTTAACTTTGTTGCTAGCTGCATTAGCTCAAAACACCAGCATGTTGCCATGTCATGATCATGCATCATAATGTGCATTGCATTGATTGTGTTTCTCTCTGTTGTCGGTAATTGTTCCCTCTCCGTAGACGTGGTTTCGACGATGAGATCGATGACACCGATGAAGAGCTATATTATCTTCAGAAGTGCCAGGCAAGCAAAACCCCCCTTGTTCATTCCGATACAATCCTACTCTCTCGCCCTGCTCTCTTTTACTGCATTAGGACAACAACGAGTCATTTGTTACTTGCTGCGGTAGCTGAACCCCTTTATCCTCTGCATGACCTGTCATTGCCACAGTAAATAGATGAAACCCACTAGTATGAGTAGGAGTTGTTTGAGCCATGTTGTGCCTACTCATTCATGTTTGTTTGTCGTGCCTGCTACTGCTTAGAGTTGAGTCAGGTCTGATTCATCGGGGATGAATCAGAGGTGTGTGAACATGTCCTACTGTGTGTGAGCTAAGTGTGTGAACATGATTTGGTAAAAGGTAACGGTGAGAGGCCATGTAGGAGTACATGGTGGGTTATCTCATTGAAGCTGTCCTTAGGAACTGAGTTCTGTGTTTCTGATCCATGATTCAGCTACTACCATGCATTAGGCCCTGAAATATGACCCCGCTCGACTTCTTATTCACCCTAGTCCTCTGTCCAGGAGTTGCAAGTAGTTTCTGGTGTTTGTAGCCTACTGGAGGCCGTGGACAGCGCTGACCGTAGGGGTGGGCTGTGATGCGGTAGGTACGTGGCCGGGAATACCGGGCACCCGTTTGGTGTCTCGGGAACCCTGCACACATCGTTTGGGGCTGTGAGCGAAACTCCGGCCGGATCTCCTCATGGATGGAACCCGAATAGGCGATAAACCTGGACTAGAGACTTGAGTGTTTAGGTAGGTCGTGGTCTACACCCACGTCGGCTTTCGCTTGAAGTCTGCCGAGTACATGCCGTGTGCAGACGCTAAGTGGTGGAAACATGTATGAAGAAGTACACCCCTGCAGGGTTAACATCATCTATTTGAATAGCCGTGTCCGCGGAAAAGGACTTCTGGGTTGCCTATATCTGTTCATAGACAAGTGAAAGTGGATACTCTAAAATACGCAAGATAAGCGTGAGTGCTATGGATGGCGTTCTCGTAGGGAGACGGGAGCGGTTCCATAGTGGTGTATTGGTTGGTGAATATGTGGACTCGTGTGCGCCACCTCAAAAGAGTTGCTTGCAGTCATAGTTTAGGATAGCCACCGAGTCAAAGCTGGCTTGCTGCAGTTAAACCCCACCATCCCCTTTGTTGATAATGATGCATATGTAGTTAGTTCTGATGTAAGTCTTGCTGGGTACATTTGTACTCACGTTGCTTAATTTATGTTTTTGCAGAGAGAGACTTCAGTCTCACTAGTAGTTCCACGTGAACTTCGACATTTAGCTTGTTACCTCAGCTACGATCTTGTGCCTCGGCAGGATTTGGTAGATAGTCAGGCTTCTCAGCCTTTTTCATTTATAGATGTCTGTACTCAGACATGATAGCTTCCGCTTGTGCTTTGCCTTGTATGCTCTGAATGTTGGGTCATGAGACCCCTGTTTGTAATATCTCGCTCCTCGGAGCCTATTGAATAAAATACTTGAGTTATAGAGTCATGTTGTGATGCCATGTTGTATTTGCACATATCGAGCATATTGTGTGTATGTTAATAAAATGCTTGGTATGTGTGGGATCTGACTATCTAGTTGTTTATCCTTAGTAGCCTCTCTTACCGGGAAATGTCTCCTAGTGACTCCACTGAGCCATGGTAGCTTGCTACTGCTCCGGAACACTTAGGCTGGCCGGCATGTGTCCTTCTTCGTTCCTGTGTCTGTCCCCTCGGGGAAATGTCACGCGATGAATACCGGAGTCCTGTTAGCCCCCTACAGCCCGGTTCACCGGAGTCCTGCTAGCCCAGTGCTACAGCCTGGATTCACTCGCTGATGACCGACACGTTCGATGCTGGGTCATGGATGCCTGTCCCTGTAAGTTTGTGCCACTTTGGGTTTACGACTAGCCATGTCAGCCCGGGCTCCTTATCATATGGATGCTAGCGACACTATCATATACGTGTGCCAAAAGGCGCAAACGGTCCCGGGCGAAGGTAAGGCGATGCCCGTGGGAATACCGTGCGTGAGGCCGCAAAGTGATATGAGGTGTTACATGCTAGATCGATGTGGCATTGAGTCGGGTCCTGACATCAGCCCACCTGGCCGACCCAGGCCGACCAGCTCCCCCTCCCGCGTCGTCTTCACTGTGCGGGCAACCGAGCGCCCGTGCCCGCGATCGCCGCTCGACCGGCTCGCAGCCCCACGCCTTAGCAACGCCGGGTATAAGGACGAGCCCTCCCCCCTCGACCTCGTCCTCGTCAGCCCCCCTCCCCGCGCAGATATTTTTCCTCTCCCCCAGATCCCTCCTCGTTCTCCCCCTCGTTCCCCATCGACGCCCGAGCGCGGTCGCCGCCATTCTCCGTCGTCCCCGCGGCCACCGGCGTCCCCGAGCCCGGCAACCGAGCCTGGGAGGTGCACCGTACTCCGCTTCACCGTCCTCGTCCATCAGCTGGAGTCGGGGAGGTCGGCGACGTCGGCATCGCCCTCTTCCCCTTCTCGGTGGTCACCGGCGATCAACGGAGCCACAGGCCTCCTTCTGTGCTCCCGAACCCCGAGAGGCCTCCGTGTGCCTGCCTCGTAAGCTCCGCCTCCTTCCTCCCTGTCCTTGCTTCATTTCCTCCTTCCCTAGCTAGCTGGCCGTAAGCGCCGGCTCAACCGTCCGCCATTGCTGCCACGTACGAGATCCCGAGCTCCTCCTACTCCGTCTAGTCCCTGTAGCGCACTCCTGGAGGACTGCAGCTCCCGCCTAGCCCTTTCACCTGAGGTGTAGCACACCGTCGCATCTTTTCCACCGTCGACCGTAGCCGCTCCGCCGCGGACCTCGTCACCGGCGACGTTTCCGGCCAGGTCCAGCGATGCCACCACCACCACTCGACGCGCGGTCGAGTAACCATTCGAACGTGCCTAGCGGCACCCCTTTCCATGCCCCGTACGCGTTTTCCGGCCAACTCTGGCGACGCACCGCCGTGGGTAGGCTCGTCGGCGTCACTCCGTCGGCTGCGCTGACCTGGCGCCGATCTGGCACCGCCTGGGCCACTGGCCAGTGGGCCCTATGGGTCCCACTGGCCCGGTTGACCCAGTCCACCTGATGACTGGTTTTGACCAGTCGCTGACATGCGGGCCCTACTCCCTTAATCAACGTTTTAGTTATTTAAATTATTTAGTTAACTTAATGAGACACTGACATGTGGGGCCCAGTTGCCAATTAACCTCATAGTAGTTTTAAATAAACTCTGTTAAGGCCCCTATCCATGACAAGTGGGCCCCACTGGTCATTTTGACCAGTCAACCGCACTGTTGAGTGATGAGGTCGCTCCTACGTCATGCTGACACCATATTCCATTTCTGTTAGTATAAATAATTTTAGAATATGTTTAAAACTTAGAAAATTCATATAAAATAATCTGTAACTCGGATGAAAATGTTTTCTATATGAAAGTTGCTCAGAAAAATCCAACGAATCCGAATATGCGCTCCGTTCATCTGTCACATGCCCCTAGCATGCTGAACATGGGACATTCCCCCTCCGGTCATCTGTGAGACACGGGTCCGGAACTGGGAAAACATTCCCGGTTGATCTTCCCCTTCGCTTATATCGTGTAGCCCTGCATTAGAGCCCCCTAGCTTTGCTTGTTATCATGTCATGCATTTGTGTGCTTGTATTTACTGCTTCTTCCCCCTCTTCTCTCCGGTAGACTTCGAGAGTGACGCCGATGCTGCCCCTGTGTTTGACTACGTCACCGACGACCCTCCTTCTCATCTGAGCAACCAGGCAAGCCCCCCCTTTGATCATCTCGATATCTCCCATTCCATTCTCTCATGCTTGCATTCGATTTTGCTACTGTTATTGTTTGCTCCTATTCTGATTCATAGCCTACTTTTGTAACCTGCTCATTGTTACCTACCTGCTTATCCTAAACTGCTTAGTATAGGTTGGTTAGTGACCCATCACTGACCCCCCACCTTGTCCTTGTTGCCCCCGCTTCATCATTGAAGACCCGATCAACGGGATCGAAGACCAAGCCCCGGCACCGCACATCACTTTCCCCTTAGTTGTTCGACACTACTGGGTTACTATCGAGTACCGAGGGTGAGACCTCTTCAGCACTTCTGATGTTAACCCTGTAGTGTAGTCATTCGGTCGTGATCATCGAGGGTGATTTCCTCCTTAACCACTTACGATACGGCTCTGTTGTGCAACCCCTCAAGTGTGAACCTCGGGGGTGATTCCTCTTACGTTCACCTTGATGATTACATCTAGTGGAATTCATCGGGGGTGATTCCTCGGGTTTTCCCCTTGATGTTTGGACACACGGATACTTGGACTTTACCAATGTTACTTGGGAAGATGGGTCGACCCTGAGGGGTGCCCGCGCGAGCTTAATTGCGAGTGATGTGGAGTCGGGTTGACCTGGAGGGTGCCCGCGAGATAATTACGAGGCATGGCCAGGCATTCCTAGACCTTGCTGCAAGTCCTCGAGACGGGGCAACGGGGTCACATCTTTCGTGAGTCTCTGCTTGTTACCACGCGTTCCTAATCCACTACGATTTGGATATTTGATCCGAGGGGCCTCTGGCCTGATTGCAGTAACCATCACGTGGGCATAGTATGATGCATCAGCCGAAGCTTAATAGACGTCAGCGACTGAGCGGCGCGCGCCGGGTTGGACTGCGTACGCTCCTGCCTTGTTGAAGGAGGTAGCTATGTCTGCTCACCGGCCGCGTACGGAACGTGCAGGAGTTCCCGGGGAGATGGCCCATGACCCCTGGGGGCATAGGCTTAGTCCGGCGTGCTGGCCTCTCTATTAAGCCTAGGTCGGGTTGCGGCGTATTGTTTGGCTGAGGCCGGGCATGACCCAGGAAAGTGTGTCCGGCCAGAGTTAATTGAGCATGGTGGGTAAGTTGGTGCACCCCTGCAGGGAAGAAAACATCTATCGATAGCCTGTCCTACGGTAATTGACACTCGGAGTTGTATCACGATCGATACAACTAGAACTAGATACTCATGATGAGAAATGGATTGAGATGAGAAATGGATTGAGATGAGAAATGGATTGAGATGAGAAATGGACTGAGATGAGAAATGGATTGTGATGAGAAATGGATAGTATGGCTCTGGGATTTCTTTCTCGCAGGATGTCGAGAAAGGATCTCTGTCCGAGGTTGGTAACACTACTACTACTTTATTTTATGCTACTCTACTCCCTCCTGTTGGTGCAAGATGGTGGTTTCTAGAAGATGCTAGTCTTCGATAGGACTAGGTCTTCTCTCCATTCTGGCATTTCTGTAGCCCAATCCACATATATAGCCTTCCTTTGATAATGTTGCATCTGTAGTGTAGATTCTTGCTTGCGAGTACTTTGGATGAGTACTCACGGTTGCTTTGCTCCCTCTTTTTCCCCTTTTCCATTCATCTCGGATGACGCAACCAGATGACGGAGTCCAGGAGCCAGATGACACCTTTGACGAGTGCTACTACCCCGAGGGTGCCTACTACCATGTGACGGAGACCGCCGATGACCAGGAGTAGTTAGGAGGCTCCCAGGCAGGAGGCCTTGCCTTTTCGATCGATGTTGATTTTGTGCTAACCTTCTTAAGGCAAACTTGTTTAACTTATGTCTGTACTCAGATATTGTTGCTTCCACTGACTCTTGTGTTTTCGAGCTTATGTATTCGAGCCCTCGAGGCCCCTGGCTTGTAATATAAAGCTTGTATTATTTTAATTTGTGTCTAGAGTTGTGTTGTGATATCTTCCCGTGAGTCCCTGATCTTGATCGTACACATTTGCGTGTATGATTAGTGCATGATTGAATCGGGGGCATCACAAGTTGGTATCAGAGCCGACTGCCTGTAGGTAGCCCCCTTTCCAGCTCCTTGGCCGAAGTTGAGTCTAGTCACTGAAAAACTTTTACTAACATGGCTGTGCGGCTTATGGGCCCACGTCGCCATTGGATGGTGTTAGAATCTTTTATTCCTCGTCTTTGCTATGGGTTAAAGATTTTACTAACGCTAACCTTAGGTTCTCGTAACCTCTTCCTCTCGGAGAGCCCCTCATTCTAGATGGTCGCTTGGTGCACCATAAGATTCTGCAGATACTCCTCGATGTTTCTCAAGACCCTGTGCCCACTGCCTTGCAGTTCCTGACCACAGATAATCCCCGTGAGTAACAACCTTGCCGCTTGTACCTTCATACCCAGTTGCTCCTATTATTACAAGATGTACTCTCCGTTGTTTCGAGCATCCTTTGTGCCTTCTGCTTTGCGGCTTCTTTTTGCACTATGGATAATTCGTTGAACCCGTTCATCCCCAGTTGTTCACATGCTTTCCAAAATACTTGGAAATACTATGTGATCTTCCCAAAATCCTCTGCAGCCTATTGCTCTTGATTCTCCTTGCCTGCTTGCATTAGGATTAATTCCATATGTCTAGCAATATTCTTTAAAATTCTTTTTGGTTGTCATTCTGTTCCTATGGATTCAACGTGTGAGCGAATACTCGCAGTCATCAATTAATCCTTGGAAATTTTCTTTCCCGCTTCGACATCGCTCTGGTTATGAGATGGTTCTTGTCCAATCAAGACTTGATCGGGTGCACCTCTAAGTCCATTCAACTTACTCATCTTTTGATCAGAGCCTCTGCTTCTGATCCTCCATCTTGAAATCATAATTCCTTTGTACCCAAGCATCAAATCATTCAGATGTTTCTATAAGCCAATGCCTTTGCATCCCCTTCTTCATCTGATTGATTACCGATAATCACATCAACTCTGTCGTGAATCGCCAGATCCATTGCTGGGTTGTTATCCGACTGTGTCCTTCACATCCAAATTCTTGTGAGTTTTTCCCTAATACATAATATCTTCGGTAAATTGTATCATCTGCTTTGACTTTGATACTCTGCTTTCGAACTCGTATCTTTTGTTTGGTTGATGGTTGTATAGATTCGTAAAAATGCCCCAATAGGTTGAACTTATGCCTTCCATAATCCGTATGAACCCGAGAGTTCTCACGAGTCTTACTCTTCTGGTAATTCGCCAGATAAATCTTTTGCACTACAATTTCTTTGAAAACGAGGAGTGAATGAAAGGTTATGCATTGAAGAAGTGGGAGTCGACCTTGAACCTTTGTGTTCATGCCCATGGGCCCGATGTAGAACTTATCATGGAAGTTGCTCGTAAAAATAATTACCCCTTGTTATAGGTTCATCTTGTATCGGTGGTTTGATCATTCATAACCGTGGTTCCGACCATAGTTTCTTCTTAATTCCATTTCCCGGACAAGTTAAAATACTTGTCTCCTGCAAGTCATTTCACCTGTCCAACCTCTAATTTGATCTACCTTCAAGTATTACCTCATGTTATCTCGAGAATAACAAAGAACTGTGTTCCTTCCTATGAGTCTTCTTCTAGTATTCCTACTAACCGATTTCAAATTTCCCTGGTTCTGAGTTGTTAGTCACTCGAGAACACCGATAAGTGAATCGCTTCTGCACTCTGATTCAATAACTCTAAGTAATTTTCATTGCTTACAAGTTTAATAATCCTTCAAGTCATTCCTAGCCTGACCGGCAATATCATTATCATGCTAAATTTTAACTGTGCTACCTGGTCCTTCTTCCTGGAGCACAATTTTCAACGATGAGCTAAGCCTACGTCGATTTTCCTCATCATATCGTTTTGCCTTGAACAACAAGCATGATTCGAGTTGGTGTCGAATCCTTGGTTCTCGTAGCCTTTCACTTCATTCTCCCTTTTCTGCTCGATGGCATCTTCATAGAGTCTCTCGACAAAATTTGTCGTGATCACCGTCAACACTTTGTCTTCTTCAGAGATGACAATTGAATTCATGGTGAGAAATACCATCCGTGACCTTCGATGATTTGAGTTATCATTGACAACCCCCCTTGTCTTCTTTCCAACACATGTTTGATCACGCCTTGGTTAAACCTTGGACTCCTTGCTATTCCTACAATTGTTCCTTGTGTATTTCTTATGATCTTCAAATCCAACCCCTACTTGTAACACCATGTTAATACTACCTCGAAGCATGACTGAGGTATTCCGAATATCAACAGGAACATTGGAAGCACATTGTCGAATGTTTCTTGATCTATTATCCAAACACCCTTGTATGGGTAATATCATGATTCTTCCCTCGCCCCCTTTATCTAAATGCTTTTAAACTTGCTGTCATATAATGTATATCCTGCTCCGCTTCCCCTTGGGAAGGATATACTCCCAATTCTTGTGTGTAAACACATTTTCCTTTCCAGTGTTCTGATTAATCTAATGATCTCCTTTTCCTTTCCATTGGTTTGTTTAAACCTACTTGTGATCTATATGATCTAAGCAGTATTAGTTCCCTGCTTATGTAAATACCTTGGTGTACAATTTGTCAGTAAGACCTTGTTATTATTGTAGTTGACATTCCGGTAACCACCGATGGACGAGAACTTTGCCTATTGGTCCGCCTCGTTCAACGAGTAGGAAAATGGTTCTATTTGTCCCTCGCCCTTGGTACTGACGTTGTTGGCAACATAACTGACAGTCTATCATCTGACATGCCTTGCTATCGGTCCCCTTTCTACTTTTAACCCACATGGTGGGCCCATAACCCACAGTTCCATAGGATCCAAACCTGACTCTCTTGGATACCCCCCTGTTTCTAAAAGTTTTTCCTCACGCTTGGTTTCATATGTAATTCACGAGTCACCTTCCGAGAGATCACCAATTCTGGTATCAGACAAAATACTTATTCCCATCGCTCTGAAACTCTTCCACACTCTGTTTTAGGCAACGAACGATTGCCTACCCGATTGAAGCTTTTTATTGCACCTTCATACCTTGCTCTCGATGACTTTCTTGAATTTCAACTCGAGAGATGCCTCGTTGCCAATTTCACTGAGATAGTCCCCAAATAACTATCTTGTGTTAAGCTCTGTCTTTTCCGTGTCTTTCCCCCTTACTCCACCCCTTAAATCTCGGGACGAGATTTCTTGTAGTGGAGGAGATTTGTAACACCCCTAGTGTCATGCTATAGTAACCATCTCTGATTAAGCTAATCATTTTTCCAAAACAGTGCTTAATCACCTTTGTTCAATATCCCATTTCAAATTCCAGTCAATTCAAATTCAAGTGAAGTTTGAAGTTGCTCAAAAGTTGTTGGGAAAATGTTTATCATTTGCCAAAACTTCCATAACAATTATTTGTTAAGGAACACAACATCAATTTTGTGCAAAGATGAGCATTAGCAATTATAACAGCACCAATTCAGCATTTTTAAATGCTATCCTATTTATGAAAAATATCAAATGAATTATTCTGGTCTCCAAAATATTTATGGCACTGTCTATAATCACCAAGGATTTAATGGGACTCCTCCCAAATTTTTCCTAAGTGAAATAGTTGACCAAATAATTCCCTTTCTCTCTCTGTTAATAAATAACTGCTAAAACAGAAAAGAAAAACTGTTTACAGTAAAAGAAAAAGGAAAAGCCCCCCCCCCCTCAACTGGGCCAATTGGCCCAGCTGGCCACCGCGCCCCCCCTTGGGCCTCAGCCCAACTGGCCGACCCAGGCCGACCAGCTCCCCCTCCCGCGTCGTCTACACTGTGCGGGCGACCGAGTGCCCGTGCCCGCAGTCGCCGCCCGACCGGCTCGCCGCCCCACGCCGCGGCAACGCCGGGG
>NC_041393.1:128114190-128182118 GCF_002162155.2 Triticum dicoccoides
CTCTCCCCCTAGATCCCTCCTCGTTCTCCCCCTCGTTCCCCATCGACGCCCGAGCACGGTCGCCGCCATTCTCCGTCGTCCCCGCGGCCACCGGCATCCCCGAGCCTGGCAACCGAGCCTGGGAGGTGCCCCGTACTCTGCTTCACCATCCTCGTCCATCATCTGGAGTCGGGGAGGTCGGCGACATCGGCATCGCCCTCTTCCCCTTCTTGGTGGTCACCGGCGATCACCGGAGCCACAGACCTCCCTCTACGCTCCCGAACCCCGAGAGGCCTCCGTGTGCCTGCCCCATAAGCTCCGCCTCCTTCCTCCTCATCCTTGCTCCGTTTCCTCCTTCCCTAGCTAGCTAGCCGTAAGAGCCGGCTCCATCGTCCGCCGTTGCTGCTGCACACGAGATTCCGAGCTCCTCCTGCTCCGTCTAGTCCCCGTAGCCCACTCCTGGAGGACTGCTGCTCCCGCCTAGCCCTTTCGCCTGAGCTGTAGCATGTCGTAGCATCTTTTCCGCCGTCGACCGTAGCCGCTCCGCCGCGGACCTCGTCGTTGGCGACGTTTCCGGCAGGTCCGGCGATGCCACCACCACCACTCGACGTGCGGTCGAGTGACCGTTCGAACGTACCTAGCGGCACCCCTTTCCGTGCCCTGTACGCGTTTTCCGGCCAACTCCGGTGACGCACCGCCATGGGTAGGCTCGTCGGCGTCACTCCATCGACTGCGCTGACCTGGCGCCGATGTGGCACCACCTGGGCCACTGGCCAATGGGCCCTATGGGTCCCGCTGGCCCGGTTGACCCAGTCCACCCGATGACTGGTTTTGACCAGTCGCTGACATGCGGGCCCCACTCCCTTAATCAACATTTTTTTATTTAAATTATTTAGTTAACTTAATGAGACACGGACATGTGGGGCCCAGTTGCCAATTAACCTCATAGTAGTTTTAAATAAACTCTGTTAAGGCCCCTGTCCATGACAAGTGGGCCCCACTGGTCATTTTGACCAGTCAACTGCACTGTTTACTGCTGACGTCGCTCCTACATCATGCTGACATCATATTCCATTTCTGTTAATATAAATAATTCCCGAATATGTTTAAAACTTAGAAAAATCATATAAAATAATCTGTAACTCGGATGAAAATGTTTTCTATATGAAAGTTGCTCAGAAAAATCCAACGAATCTGAATATGTTGTCCATTCATATTCACATGCCCCTAGCATGATGAACATGGGACATTCCCCCTCCGGTCATCTGTGAGACACAGGTCCAGAACCG
Organism: Triticum dicoccoides; assembly: GCF_002162155.2. NCBI lineage: Eukaryota > Viridiplantae > Streptophyta > Magnoliopsida > Poales > Poaceae > Triticum > Triticum dicoccoides. The sequence goes on from NC_041393.1 coordinate 128,115,459, forward strand.
GGAAAACATTCCCGGTTGATCTTCCCCTTTTCTTATATCGTTTATCCCTGCATTAGAGCCCCCTAGCTTTGCTTATTGTCATGTGATGCATTTGTGTGCTTGTATTTACTAGTTCTTCCCCCTCTTCTCTCCGGTAGACTTCGAGACTGACGCTGATGCTGCCCCTGTGTTCGACTACGTCACCGACGACCCTCCTTCTCGTATGAGCAACCAGGCAAGCCCCCCCCCTTTGATCATCCCGATATCGCCAATTCCATTCTCTCATGCTTGCATTCAATTTTGCTAGTGTTATTGTTTGCTCCTATTCTGATTCATAGCCTGCTTTTGTAACCTGCTCATTGTTACCTACCTGCTTATCCTAAACTGCTTAGTATAGGTTGGTTAGTGACCCGTCAGTGACCCCCCACCTTGTCCTTGTTGCCCCCGCTTCATCATCGAAGACCCGATCAACGGGATCGAAGACCAGGCCCCGGCACCGCACATCACTTTCCCCTTAGTTGTTCGACACTACTGGGTTACTATCGAGTACCGAGGGTGAGACCTCTTCAGCACTTCTGATGTTAACCCTGTAGTGTAGTCATTCGATCATGATCATCGAGGGTGATTTCCTCCTTAACCACTTCCAATACGGCTCCGTCGTGCAACCCCTCAAGTGTGAACCTCGGGGGTGATTCCTCTTACGTTCACCTTGATGATTACATCTAGTAGAATTCATCGGGGGTGATTCCTCAGGTTTTCCCCTTGATGTTTGGACACACGGATACTTGGACTTTACCAAAGTTACATGGAAAGACGGGTCGACCCAAAGGGGTGCCCGCGCGAGCTTAATTGCGAGTGATGTGGAGTCGGGTTGACCTGGAGGGTGCCTGCGACATAATTACGAGGCGTGGCCGGGCATTCCTAGCCCTTGCCGCAAGTCCTTGAGACGGGGCAATGGGGTCACATCTTTCGTGAGTCTCTGCTTGTTACCGCGCGTTCCTAATCCACTACGATTTGGATATTTGATCCGAGGGGCCTCTGGCCTGATAGCACTAACCATTACGTGGGCATAGTATGATGCATCAGCCGAAGCTTAATAGACGTCAGCGACTGAGCGGCGCGCGCCGGGTTGGACTGCGTAAGAGCCTGCCTTGTTGAAGGAGGTAGCTATGTCTGCTCACCGGCCGCGTACGCAACGTGCAGGAGTTCCCGGGGAGATGGCCCATGACCCCTGGGGGCATAGGTTTAGTCCGGCATGCTGGCCACTCTATTAAGCCTAGGTCGGGTTGCGGCGTATTGTTTGGCCGAGGCCGGGCATGACCCAGGAAAGTGTGTCCAGCCGGAGTTAATCGAGCGTGGTGGGTAAGTTGGTGCACCCCTGCAGGGAAGAAAACATCTTTCGATAGCCTGTCCTACGGTAATGGACACTCGGAGTTGTATCCCGATCGATACAACTAGAACTGGATACTCATGATGAGAAATGGATTGAGATGAGAAATGGATTGAGATGAGAAATGGATTGAGATGAGAAATGGATTGTGATGAGAAATGGATAGTATGCTGGATTTCTTTCTCGCAGGGTGTCGAGAAAGGATCTCTGGCCGAGGTTGATAATACTACTACTACTTTACTTTATGCTACTCTACTCCCTCCTGTTGCTGCAAGATGGTGGTTTCTAGAAGATGCTAGTCTTCGATAGGACTAGGCCTTCTCTCCATTCTGGCATTTCTGTAGCCCAGTCCACATATACAGCCTTCCTTTGATAATGTTGCATCTGTAGTGTAGATCCTTGCTTGCGAGTACTTTGGATGAGTACTCACGGTCGATTTGCTCCCTCTTTTTCCCCTTTTCCATTCTTCTCGGATGATGCAACCAGATGACGGAGTCCAGGAGCCAGATGACACCTTTGACGACTGCTACTACCCCGAGGGTGCCTACTACACGTGATGGAGACCGCCGATGACTAGGAGTAGTTATGAGGCTCCCAGGCAGGAGGCCTTGCCTTTTCGATCGATGTTGCTTTTGTGCTAGCCTTCTTAAGGCAAACTTGTTTAACTTATGTCTGTACTCAGATATTGTTGCTTCCGCTGACTCTTGTGTTTTCGAGCTTATGTATTCGAGCCCTCGAGGCCCCTCGCTTGTAATATAAAGCTTGTATTATTTTAATTTGTGTCTAGAGTTGTGTTGTGATATCTTCACGTGAGTCCCTGATCTTGATCGTACACATTTGCGTGTATGATTAGTGCACGATTGAATCGGGGGCATCACAAGGATGAAGATGGTCCCTCTCAAGCAACCCTGCAACCAAATAACAAAGAGTCTCTTGTGTCCCCAACACACCCAATACAATGGTAAATTGTACAGGTGCACTAGTTCGGTGAAGAGATGGTGATACAAGTGCAATATGGATGGTAGATAAAGGTTTTTGTAATCTGAAATAATAAAAAACAGCAAGGTAACAAGTGGTAAACGTGAGCGTAAACGGCATTGCAATGGTAAGAAACAAGGCCTAGGATTCATACTTTCACAAGTGCAAGTTCTCTCAACAATAATAACATAGATAGATCATATAACAATCCCTCAACATGCAACAAAGAGTCATTCCAAAGCCACTAATAGCGGAGAACAAACGTAGAGATTATGGTCGGGTACGAAACCACCACAAAGCTATTCTTTCGGATCAATCTATAAAAGAGTTCGTACTAGAATAACACCTTAAGACACAAATCAACCAAAACCCTAATGTCACCTAGATACTCCATTGTCACCTCAAGTATCCGTGGGCATGATTATACGATATGCATCACACAATCTCAGATTCATCCAACCAACATAAAAGTACTTCAAAGAGTGCCCCAAAGTTTCTACCGGTGCCAACCCCTATGCATAGGTTCCCAATGTCACGAAACCTGCAAGTTGATCACCAAAACATACATCAAGTGGCACATGATATCCCATTGTCACCACAGATAATCACGGCAAGACATACATCAAGTGTTCTCATAAAAGACTCAATCCCATAAGATAACTTCAAAGGGGAAACTCAATTCATCACAAGAGAGTAGAGGGGGAGAAACATCATAAGATCCAACTACAATAGCAAAGCTCTGGATACATCAAGATCGTGCCATAGAGGAACACGAGAGAGAACACGAGAGAGAGAGAGAGATCAAACACATAGCTACTGGTACATAACCTCAGCCCCGAGAGTGAACTACTCCCTCCTCGTCATGGAGAGCGTCGGGATGATGAAGATGGCCACCAGAGATGGATCCCCCCTCCGGCAGGGTACCGGAAAGGGTTCCCGATTGGTTTTTGGTGGTTCTGGAGGCTTGCGGCGGCGGAACTCCCAATCTATCTTTTGTTTTGGAAGTTTTAGGGTATGACGGTATATATGGGTGAAAGGAGAACGTCGGTGGAGCTACGGGGGCCCCACGAGGCAGGGGGGCGCGCCCGGGGGGGGGCACCCTCGTGAGCACCTCCCGTATCTTCTGACATGGGGTCCAAGTACATCAGGTGGGTTTCCTTCCAAAAATAACTTCTCCAGTTGATTTCGTTCCGTTTTGACTCCGTTTGATATTCCTTTTCCTCGAAACACTGAAATAGGCATAAAACAGCAAATCTAGGCTGGGCCTCCGGTTAATAGGTTAGTCCCAAAAATAATATAAAAGTGGATAATAAAGCCCAATATTGCCTAAAACAATAGATAAAGTAGCATGGAGCAATCAAAAATTATAGATACGTTGGAGACGTATCAAGCATCCCCAAGCTAAATTCCTGCTCGTCCTCGAGTAGGTAAATGATAAAAAAGAATTTTTGATGCGGAGTGATACTTTGGCATAATTTCAATGTAATTCTTCTTACTTGTGATATGAATATTCAGATCTGAAAGATTCAAGACAAAAGTTCATATTGACATAGAAATAATAATACTTCAAGCATACTAATCAAAGAAATCATGTCTTCTCAAAATAACATGGCAAAAGAAAGTTCATCCCTACAAAATCATATAGTTAGGCTATGCTTCATTTTCGTCACACAAAGATGTTCCCAACTTCTATACCCCCGATGACAAGCCAAGAAATTGTTTCATACTTAAATAATCTCAAACTGTTTCAACCTTCACGCAATACATGAGCGTGAGCCATATAGCCCTATGGGTGGAATAGAATATGATGATGGGATTGTGTGGAGAAGACAAAAAAGGAGAAAGTCTCACATTGACGAGGATAATCAACGGGCTATGGAGATGCCCATCAATTGATGTCAACATGAGGAGTAGGGATTGCCATGCAATGGATGCACTAGAGCTATGAATGCTCAACAAAAGAAAAGAAGTGGGTGTGCACCCAACTTGCTTGCTCATGAAGACCTAGGGCATTTGAGGAAGCCCATCGTAGGAATATACAGGCCAAATTCTATAATGAAAAATTCCCACTAGTATGAAAAAGACAACCTATGAGACTCACTATATGAAAAACATGGTGCTACTTTGAAGCACAATATATGAGACTCACTACATGAAGAACAAGGTGCTACTTTGAAGCACAAGTGTGGGAAAGAGATAGTAGCATTGCCCTTTTTATTTTTATTTATTATTTTTTTGGGGCCTTTTTTTTGGCCTTTCTCTTTTTTTGGGCCTTTCTTTTTTTTGGCCTTTCTCTTTTTTTGGGCAATGCTCTAATAATGATGATCATCACACTTCTATTGATTACAACATAAGGATTACAACTCAAAACTAGAACAAGATATGACTCTATATGAATGCCTCCGGCGGTGTACCGGGATGGTGCAATGAATCAAGAGTGACATGTATGAAAAATAATGCATGGTGGCTTTGCCACAAATACGATGTCAACTACATGATCATGCAATGGCAATATGACAAAAGTAAAGTATGTCATGATGATGATGAACAGAATGGTGGAAAGTTGCATGGCAATATATCTCGGAATGGCTATGGAAATGCCATAATAGGTAGGTATGGTGGCTGGTTTGAGGAAGATATAAGGAGGTTTATGTGTGATAGAGCATATCATATCACGGGGTTTGGATGCACCAGCGAAGTTTGCACCAACTCTCAAGGTGAGAAAGGGCAATGCACGGTACCGAAGAGGCTAGCAAAGGCGGAAAGGTAAAAGTGCGTATAATCCATGGACTCAACATTAGTCTAAAGAAGTCATATACTTATTGCAAAAATTTAGAAGTCATCCAAAATAAAGTACTACGCGCATGCTCCTAGGGGGATAGATTGGTAGGAAAAGACCATCGCTCGTCCCCGACCGCCACTCATAAGGATGCACAAGCCAGGTACACTTCATGTTTCAAATTTGTTACACAACTTTAACCATACGTGCATGCTATGGGATTTGCTAACTTCAACACAAGCATTTCTCAAATTCACAACTACTCAACTAGCATGACTTTAATATCACTACCTCCATATCTCAAAACAATTATCAAGTATCAAACTTTTCTTAGTATTCAACACACTCATAAGAATTCTTACAAATCTTGTATGCTTAGCATATTAGTATTTTAATAAATTACCATGATACTTAAGACTCTCAAAATAATATAAGTGAAGCATGAGATTTCATCTATTTCTTAAAAATAAAACCACCATTGTGCTCTAAAAGATATAAGTGAAGCACTAGAGCAAACGACAAACTACTCCGAAAGATATAAGTGAAGATCAATGAGTAGTTGAATAATTATGCAACTATGTGAAGACTCTCCCATTTAATAATTCAGATCTTGATACTTTATTCAAAAACCAAGCAAAGCTAAATAAAACTACATTGTAAGGATAGCACAACTCAATTGAAGAAGCAAAAACTTAAGCTCAACCGATACTAGCCGATAGTTGTTGGAGAAGAAAGGTGGGATGCCTACCGGGGCATCCCCAAGCTTAGATGCTTGAGACTTCTTGAAATAATATCTTGGGGTGCCTTGGGCATCCCCAAGCTTGAGCTTTTGTATCTCCTTAATTCCTCTCATATCATGGTTTCTGTTTTTATCAAAAGCTTCATTCACGACAAACTCAACAAGAACTCGTGAGATAGGTTAGTATAAACCAATGCAAAACCTTATCATTTTCTACTTTAACAAATCGCTAATATTATTATTCAACATTGCATAAATGCCTATGAATATTTAATACACCTATCCTTAAATAGAATCTTTAAACAAGCAAACATATGCAAACAACGCAAACATAACAGCAATCTGCCAAAACAGTACAGTCTGTAAAGAATTCAAGAGTATCAATACTTCCCTGACTCCAAAAATTATAAACTAAAATTCCCACTGTAATAAATTTATCAGATCTCAATATTCACAAAGATTCAACATTATACCTCTCTCTGACTTTTCTAGGGAATTTTTGCAACAGCGGTAAACTTTCTGTTTTCAAACAGCAACATGTATACTAGTAAAATAAGCATGGCAAAGGCTATCCTTCACTTTTTTATTGAAACTAAAGATGCAAAACATTAATCTAATTAACAGCAAGCAAATACTAACAAGAGAAAATGATGCTCAAAGCAAAACACATATCATGTGGTGAATAAAAATATAGCTTCAAGTAGAGTTACCGATGAACGAAGACGAAAGAGGGGATGCCTTCCGGGGCATCCCCAAGCTTGGGCTTTTGGCTACTCTTGAATATTACCTTGGGGTGCCTTGGGCATCCCCAATCTTAGGCTCTTGCCACTCCTTATTCCATAGTCCATCGAATCTTTACCCAAAACTTGAAAACTTCACAACACAAAACTTAACAGAAAACTCGTAAGCTCCGTTAGTGAAAGAAAACAAAACACCACTTCAAGGTACTGTAATGAACTCATGCTTTATTTGTATTGGTGTTAAACCTACTGTATTACAACTTATCTATGGATAATAAACTATTTTACTAGCCATAGATTCATCAAAATAAGCAAACAACACAATGAAAACAGAATCTGTCAAAAACAGAATAGTCTGTAGTAATCTGTAACTAACGCAAACTTCTGGAACTCCAAAAATTCTAAAATAAATTGGTGGACCTGAGGAATTTGTCTAGTAATCATCTGCAAAAATAATCAACTAAATATCACTCTCCAGTAAAATGTTATAGGTAATCTCATGAGCGCTAAAGTTTCTGTTTTTTACAGCATGATCATAAAGACTTCACCCAAGTCTTCCCAAAGGTTCTACTTGGCACAAACACTAATTAAAACATGAAAACACATATAACCAGAAGCTAGATGGATTATTTATTCCTAAACATAACCAAAAAGTAAGAAACTAAAATAAACTTGGGTTGCCTCCCAACAAGCGCTATCGTTTAACGCCCCTAGCTAGGCATGATGATTTCAATGATGCTCACATAAAAGATAAGAATTGAAACATAAAGAGAGCATCATGAAGAATATGACTAGCACATTTAAGTCTAACCCAATTCCTATGCATAGGGATTTTGTGAGCAAACAACTTATGGGAACAATAATCAACAAGCATAGGAAGGTAAAACAAGCATAACTTCAAAAATTTAAGCACATAGAGAGGAAACTTGATATTATTGCAATTCCTACAAGCATATGTTCCTCCCTCATAATAATTTTCAGTAGAATCATGAATGAATTCAACAATATAACCAGCACATAAAGCATTCTTTTCATGGTCTACCTGCATAGAAATTTTACTACTCTCCACATAAGCAAAATTCTTCTTATTCGAAATAGTGGGAGGAAACTCAACAAAATAACTATCATGTGATTGAGAATTAAGATCAAGATGACAAGTTTCATGGTTATCATTATTCTTTAAAGCATACGTGTCATCACAATAATCATCATAGATAGGAGACATGCTTTCATCATAGTAAATTTGCTCATCAAAGCTTGGGGGACAAAAAATATCATCTTCATCAAACATAGCTTCCCCAAGCTTGTGGCTTTGCATATCATTAGCATCATGGATATTCAAGGAATTCATACTAACAACATTCCAATCATGCTCATCATACAAAGATTTAGTGCCAAACAATTTAATGCATTGTTCTTCTAACACTTTGGCACAATTTTCCTTTCATCATACTCACGAAAGATATTAAAAAGATGAAGCGTATGAGACAAACTCAATTCCATTTTTTGGTAGTTTTCTTTTATAAACTAGACTAGTGCTAAAACAAGAAACAAAAAGATTCGATTGCAAGATCTAAAGATATACCTTCACTTACCTAGCCTCCCCGGCAATGGCGCCAGAAAAGAGCTTGATGTCTACTACACAACCTTCTTCTTGTAGACGTTGTTGGGCCTGCAAGTGCACAAGTTTGTAGGACAGTAGCAAATTTCCCTCAAGTGGATGACCTAAGGTTTATCAATCTGTAGGAGGCATAGGATGAAGATGGTCTCTCTCAAGCAACCCTGCAACCAAATAACAAAGAGTCTCTTGTGTCCCCAACACACCCAATACAATGGTAAATTGTATAGGTGCACTAGTTCGGCGAAGAGATGGTGATACAAGTGCAATATAGATGGTAAATAAAGGTTTTTGTAATCTGAAATAATAAAAAACAGCAAGGTAACAAGTGGTAAACATGAGCGTAAATAGTATTGCAATGGTAGGAAACAAGGCCTAGGGTTCGTACTTTCACTAGTGCAAGTTCTCTCAACAATAATAACATAGATAGATCATATAACAATCCCTCAACATGCAACAAAGAGTCACTCCAAAGCTACTAATAGCGGAGAACAAACGTAGAGATTATGGTCGGGTATGAAACCACCACAAAGCTATTCTTTCGGATCGATCTATAAAAGAGTTCGTACTAGAATAACACCTTAAGACACAAATCAACCAAAACCCTAATGTCACCTAGATACTCCATTGTCACCTCAAGTATCCGTGGGCATGATTATATGATATGCATCACACAATCTCAGATTCATCCAACCAACATAAAAGTACTTCAAAGAGTGCCCCAAAGTTTCTACCGGAGAGTCAAGAACATGTGCCAACCCCTATGCATAGGTTCCCAATGTCACGAAACCGGCAAGTTGATCACCAAAACATACATCAAGTGGCACATGATATCCCATTGTCACCACAGATAATCACGGCAAGACATACATCAAGTGTTCTCATAAAAGACTCAATCCGATAAGATAACTTCAAAGGGGAAACTCAATTCATCACAAGAGAGTAGAGGGGGAGAAACATCATAAGATCCAACTACAATAGCAAAGCTCGGGATACATCAAGATCATGCCATAGAGGACCACGAGAGAGAGATCAAACACATAGCTACTGGTACATACCCTCAGCCCCGAGGGTGAACTACTTCCTCCTCATCATGGAGAGCATCGGGATGATGAAGATGGCCACCGGAGATGGATCCCCCCTCCGGCAGGGTACCAGAAAGGGGTCCCGATTGGTTTTTGGTGGTTCTGGAGGCTTGCGGCGGCGGAACTCCCGATCTATATTCTTTTCTAGAAGTTTTAGGGTACGACGGTATATATGGGTGAAAGGAGAACGTCGGTGGAGCTACGGGGGCCCCACGAGGCAGGGGGCCCGCCCGGGGGGGAGGGCGGGCCCCCCACCCTCGTGAGCACCTCCCGTATCTTCTGACGTGGGGTCCAAGTCCATCAGATGGGTTTCCTTCCAAAAATAACTTCTCCAGTTGATTTCGTTCCGTTTTGACTCCGTCTGATATTCCTTTTCCTTGAAACACTGAAATAGGCATAAAACAACAAATCTAGGCTGGGCCTCCGATTAATAGGTTAGTCCCAAAAATAATATAAAAGTGGATAATAAAGCCCAATATTGCCTAAAACAGTAGATAAAGTAGCATGGATCAATCAAAAATTATAGATACGTTGGAGACGTATCAACGTGCCAATAAAACCACCTCGCAATATGTGCAGTAGCTGGTTGAGAAAAACGGTTAAAATAATGACCGGGGCGCGGTGCGATGTCATGCTATGAAAAATTGTCAACAGATTAGACTCGTGGAATATTGTACTCGCTATGGTGGTATGTGGAATTTGTTTTGCAGAGCCGGACACGATTCTTGTGTTCAAGATCTACTTTGGAGTATTCGGAGAAGGAACCCGCCTTGCAATGCCGAAGACAATCTGAGCGCCGGACTCATCGTCATTGAAGCCTGGTTCAGGGGCTACTGAGGGAGTCCTGGATTAGGGGGTCCTAGGACAGCCGGACTATGTACTTTAGCTGGACTATTGGACTATGAAGATACAAGATAGAAGACTTCGTCCCGTGTCCGAGTGGGACTCTCCTTTGCGTGGAAGGCAAGCTTGGCGATTCGGATATGTAGATTCCCTTCTCTGTAACCCTAGCCCCCTCCGGTGTCTATATAAACCGGAGTGTTTAGTCCGTAGGACAAGAACAATCATAATCATAGGCTAGCTTCTAGGGTTAGCCTCTATGATCTCGTGGTAGATCAACTCTTGTAATACTCATATCATCAAGATCAATCAAGCAGGAAGTAGGGTATTACCTCCATCGAGAGGGCCCGAACCTGGGTAAACATCGTGTCCCCCGCCTCCTGTTACCATTAGCCTTAGACGCACAGTTCAGGACCCCCTACCCGAGATCCGCCGGTTTTGACACCGACAGCATGCCCAGCCCTTAGAGCCGCCGGGCACCCTCGTGGCCGCCTCATTTGCTGCTTGACGTCCACTCCAAGTCTCCTGGATTGCGTTTGTTCCGAAAAGATCGCTCTCGAAGGTTTCATTCCGTTTGGACTCCGTTTGATATTCCTTTTCTTCGAAATACTGAAATAGGCAAAAAACAACAATTCAGGCTGGGCCTCCGGTTAGTAGGTTAGTCCCAAATAATATAAATGTGTAAAGTAAATCCCATAAACATCCAAAACGGGTAATATAATAGCATGGAACAATCAAAAATTATAGATACGTTGGAGACGTATCAATGCCCGCACAAGATTTGGAGGAAATTAAGAAGCAAATTAAGGAGTTACTGGATAAAGGTTACATTCGACCAAGTTCATCACCTTGGGGAGCCCCAGTGCTTCTAGTGGAAAAGAAGGATGGATCTTTAAGGATAGTTGCTGATTATCGTGCGTTGAATGAGGTGACGATCAAGAACAAATATCCTCTGCCGATGATCAATGATTTGTTTGACCAGTTGCAAGGAGCTAAAGTTTTCTCTAAGATTGATCTTCGATCAGGTTATCACCAGTTGAAGATCCGAGAGCAGGATATACCTAAGACAACTTTTACCATAAGGTACGGGCTATATGAGTATACCGTTATGTCATTGATGTCTAGTACACAACCTTCTTCTTGTAGACGTTGTTGGGCCTCCAAGTGCAGAGGTTTGTAGGACAGTAGCAAATTTCCCTCAAGTGGATGACCTAAGGTTTATCAATCCGTAGGAGGTGTAGGATGAAGATGGTCTCTCTCAAGCAACCCTGCAACCAAATAACGAAGAGTCTGTTGTGTCCCCAACACACCCAATACAATGGTAAATTGTATAGGTGCACTAGTTCGGCGAAGAGATGGTGATACAAGTGCAATATGGATGGTAGGTAAAGGTATTTGTAATCTGAAATTATAAAAACAGCAAGGTAACTAATGATAAAAGTGAGCACAAACGGTATTGCAATGCTAGGAAACAAGGCCTAACGTTCATACTTTCACTAGTGCAAGTTATCTCAACAATAATAACATAACTGGATCATATAACTATCCCTCAACATGCAACAAAGAGTCACCCAAAGCCACTAATAGCGGAGAACAAACGAAGAGATTATGGTAGGGTATGAAACCACCTCAAAGTTATCCTTTTTGATCTATCTATTCAAGAGTCCATAGTAAAATAACACAAAGCTATTCTTTTCGTTCGATCTATCATAGAGTTCATACTAGAATAACACCTTAAGACACAAATCAACCAAAACCCTAATGTCACCTAGATACTCCATTGTCACCTCAAGTATCCGTGGGCATGATTATGTGATATGCAACACACAATCTCAGATTCATCTATTCAACCAACACAAAGTAGTTCAAAGAGTGCCCTGAAGTTTCTGCCGGAAAGTCAAGACGAAAACATGTGCCAACCCCTATGCATAAGTTCATGGAACCCGCAAGTTGATCACCAAAACATACATCAAGTAGATCACGTGAATATCCCATTGTCACCATAGATAAGCACGACAAGACATACATCAAGTGTCCTCAAATCCTTAAAGCCTCAATCGGACAAGATAACTTCATAGGGAATCCATTACAAGAGAGTAGAGTGGGAGAAACATCATAAGATCCAACTATAATAGCAAAGGTCGCGATACATCAAGGTCGTATCACCTCAAGAACACGAGAGAGAGAGAGAGAAAGAGAGAGAGAGAGAGAGATCAAACACATAGCTACTGGTACATACCCTCAGCCCTGAGGGTGAACTACTCCCTCCTCGTCATGGAGATCGTCGGGATGATGAAGATGGCCACCGGTGAGGGATCCCCCCTCCGGCAGGGTGCCGGAACAGGGTCCCGGTTGGTTTTTGGTGGCTACAGAGGCTTGCAGCGGCGGAACTCCCGATCTAGTGTTCTCCTTGATGTTTTTAGGGTATATGGAGATATATAGGCGAAAGAAGTTGGTCAGGGGAGCCCCAAGGGGACCACGAGGGTGGAGGGCGCGCCCAGGGGTGGGCGCCCCCTACCTTGTGGCCTCCTTGAAGCTTCCCTGACTTCAGCTCCACGCCTCCTGGATCACGTTCGTTCCAAAAATCACACTCCCAAAGGTTTCATTCTGTTTGGACTCCATTTGATATTCCTTTTCTTCGAAACACTGAAATAGGCAAGAAAAAAACAATATGGGTTGGGCCTCCGGTTAATAGGTTAGTCCCAAAAATGATATAAAAGTGTAGAGTAAAGCCCATAAACATCCAAAACAGGTAATATAATAGCATGGAACAATAAAAAATTATAGATATGTTGGAGATGTATCAAGCATCCCCAAGCTTAATTCCTGCTCGTCCTCGAGTAGGTAAATGATAAAAACAGAATTTTTGATGTGGAATGCTACCTAGCATAATTCTTAATGTAATTTTCTTTATTGTGGCATGAATATTCAGATCCAAATGATTCAAAATAAAAGTTCATATTGACATAAGAAATAGTAATACTTCAAGCATACTAACTAAGCAATCATGTCTTCTCAAAATAACATGGCTAAAGAAAGTTCATCCCTACAAAATCATATAGTTAGGCCATGTTTCATTTTCATCACACAAAATACTCCCATCAAGCACAACCCCTGTTTCAGCCAAGCAATTGTTTCATACTTTAGCAATCTCAAACTTTTTTCAACTTTCATGCAATACATGAGCGTGAGCCATGTATATAGCACTATGGGTGGAATAGAATATGATCATGGAGGTTGTGTGGAGAAGACAAAAAGGGAGAAAGTCTCATATTGACGAGGCTAATCAACGGGCTATGGAGATGCCCATCAATTGATGTCAACATGAGGAGTTGGGATTGCCATGCAACGGATGCACTAGAGCTATAAATGTATGAAAGCTCAACAAAAGAAACTAAGTGGGTGTGCATCCAACTTGCTTGCTCATGAAGACCTAGGGCATTTTGAGGAAGCCCATCATTGGAATATACAAGCCAAGTTCTATAATGAAAAATTCCCACTAGTATATGAAAGAGACAACAAATTAGACTCTCTATATGAAGAACATGGTGCTACTTTGAAGCACAAGTGTGGAAAAATATAGTAACATTGTCCCCTTTATATTTTCTTCTTTTTTGGGGCCTTCCTTTATTTATTTATTTGGCCTTTCTTTTTTTTCTTTTTTTTCTTTGGACTTTTTTTTGGCCTTTCTTTTTTTATATAAGGGACAATGCTCTAATAATGATGATCATCACACTTCTATTTATATACAACTCATGAGTTACAACTCGATACTAGAACAAGATATGACTCTATATGAATGCCTCCGGTGGTGTATCAGGATGGGCAATGAATCAAGAGTGACATGTATGAAAAATTATGCATGGTGGCTTTGCGACAAATACGATGTCAACTACATGATCATGCAAGGCAATATGACAATGATGATGCGTGTCATGATAAATGGAACGGTGGAAAGTTGCATGGCAATATATCTCGGAATGGCTATGGAAATGCCATAATAGGTAGGTACGGTGGCTGTTTTGAGGAAGATATAAGGAGGTTTATGTGTGATAGAGCGTATCGTATCACGGGGTTTGGATGCACCGGCGAAGTTTGCACCAACTCTCAATGTGAGAAAGAGCAATGCACGGTATCGAAGAGGCTAGCAATGATGGAAAGGTAAAAGTTCGTATAATCCATGGACTCACATTAGTCATAAAGAACTCATATACTTATTACAAAAGTCTACAAGTCATAAAAAACCAAGCACTACATGCATGCTCCTATGGGGGGAGGTTGGTAGGAGTTAACCATCGCGCGCCCCTGACCTCCACACAAGGGAAGGCAATCAAAAGAGCACTCCATGCAATAAATTTGTTACACAACTTTTACCATACGTGCATGCTACGGGACTTGCCAACTTCAACACAAGTATTCTTTAAATTCAAAATTACCCAAATATCATGACTCTAATATTACCACCTCCATATCTCAAAACAATCATCAAGTATCAAATTGATCATAGCATCCAATTCACTTTCTATGATAGTTTTTATTATACCTAACTTGGATGCCCACCATTCTAGGACCAATTTTATAACCATAACAAATACCATGATGTTCTAAAAGACTCTCAAAATAATATAAGTGAGGCATGAGAGTTCATCTATTTCTACAAAATAAAACCACCGTCGTGCTCTAAAAATATAAGTGAAGCACTAGAGCAAATGACAAACTACTCCAAAAGAGATAAGTGAAGATCCATGAGTAGTCAAATAATTATGTAACTATATGAAGACTCTCTAACATTTAAGAATTTAAGATCTTGGTGTTTTATTAAAACAGCAAGCAAAACAAAATAAAATGACATTGCAAGGATAGCACAACTCATGTGAAGAAGCAAAAATCTAGGTTCAACCGATACTAACTGATAATTGCTGAAGAAGAAAGGTGGGATGACTACCGGGGTATCCCCAAGATTGGATGCTTGAGACTTCTTGAAATATTATATTGGGCTGCCTTGGGCATCCCCAAGCTTGATATTTTGTGTCTCCTTAATTCCTTTTATATCACGGTTTCCTAAATCTCAAAAACTTCATCCACACCAAACTCGACAAGAACTCGTGAGGTAACTTAGTATAAAACAATGCAATAACCTTATCATTTTCTACTGTAACAAATTACTAAAATTATTATTCAACATTGCATACTAAATGTCTCTGCATATTTAATACTCCTATTCTCAAATAGATTCATTAAAGAAGCAAACATATGCAAACAATGCAAACATAACAACAATCTTCCAAAACAGTATAGTCTGTAAAGAATGCAAGATTCATCATACTTCCCTAACTCCAAAAATTATGAGAAAAATACTAAGCTGTATTACATTTATCAGATATCATTATGCAAAGATATTCAACATTATATCATTTTCTGAATTTTCTAGGGAATTTTTGCAACAGCGGTAAACTTTCTGTTTTGAAACTGCAACATGTATACTTGCAAAATAAGCATGGTAAAGCTATCCTTGAAATTTTTATTGAAACTATAGATGCAAAACATTATTCTAAATAACAGGAAGCAAATACTAACAAAATAAAATGATGGTCCAAGCAAAACACATATCATGTGGCGAATAAAAATATAGCTCCAAGTAAAGTTACCGATGAACAAGACGAAAGAGGGGATGCCTTCCGGGGCATCCCCAAGCTTAGGCTCTTGGTTGTCCTTTAATATTACCTTGGGGTGACTTGGGAATCCCCAAGATTAGGCTCTTGCCACTCCTTATTCCATAGTCCATCGAATCTTTACCCAAAACTTGAAAACTTCAACCACAGAAAACTTAACAGAAAACTCATAAGCTCTGTTAGTAAAAGAAAACAAACCACCACTTTAAGGTACTGTAATGAACTAATTATTAATTCATATTGGTGTAATAGATACTGTATTACAACTTCTCTATGATTCATACCCTCCTATACTACTCATAGATTCATCAAAATAAGCAAACAACACATAGAAAACAGAATCTGTCAAAAACAGAACAGTGTGTAGTAATCTGTATCAAACGCATATTTATGGAACTCCAACAATTATGAAATAAATTGGTGGACCTGAGTAATTTTCTTATTAATCATCTACAAAAAGAATCAACCTAAAATCACTTTCCAGTAAAAAATGGCAGCTAATCTCGTGAGCGCTAAAGTTTCTGTTTTTTACAGCAAGATCATAAAGACTTCACCCAAGTCTTCCCAAAGGTTCTACTTGGCACAAACACTAATTAAAACATTAAACCACATCTAACCATAGTCTAGATTAATTATTTATTACTAAAAATAAGCAAAAATCAAAGAACAAAAATAAAATCGGGTTGCCTCCCAACAAGCGCTATCGTTTAACGCCCCTAGCTAGGCATGATGATGACAATGATGCTCACATAAAAGATAAGAGTTGAAACATAAAGAGAGCATCATGAAGAATATGACTAGCATATTTAAGTCTAACCCACTTCCTATGCATAGGGATTTTGTGAGCAAACAACTTATGGGAACAATAATCAACTAGCTTAGGAAGGCAAAACAAGCATAACTTCAAGATTTTAAGCACATAGAGAGGAAACTTGATATTATTGCAATTCCTACAAGAATATGTTCCTCCCTAATAATAATTTTTAGTAGAATCATGAATGAATTCAACAATATAAACATCACATAAAGCATTCTTTTCAAGATCTACATGCATAGAAAATTTACTACTCTCCACATAAGCAAATTTCTTCTCATGAATAATAGTGGGAACAAACTCAACAAAATAACTATCATGTGAGGCATAATCCAATTGAAAACTAAAATCATGATGACAAGTTTCATGGTTATCATTATTCTTAATAGCATACAAGTCATCACAATAATCATCATAGATAGCAATGTCGAAGACAATCTGCGCACCGGACTCATCGTCATCGAAGCCTGGTTCAGGGGCTACTGAGGGAGTCCTGGATTAGGGGGTCCTCGGACAGCCGGACTATGTACTTTAGCCAGACTGTTGGGCTATGAAGATACAAGATAGAAGACTTTGTCACGTGTCCAGGTGGGACTCTCCTTTGCGTGGAAGGCAAGCTTGGCGATTCGGATATGTAGATTCCCTTCTCTGTAACCCTAGCCCCCTTCGGTGTCTATATAAACCGGAGGGTTTAGTCCATAGGACAAGAACAATCATAATCATATGCTAGCTTCTAGGGTTAGCCTCTATGATCTCGTGGTAGATCAACTCTTGTAATACTCATATCATCAAGATCACTTAAGCAGGAAGTAGGGTATTACCTCCATCGAGAGGGCCCAAACCTGGGTAAACATTGTGTCCCCCGCCTCCTGTTACCATTAGCCTTAGACGCACAGTTCGGGACCCCCTACCCGAGATCCGCCGGTTTTGACACCGACAGCATGCCCAGCCCTTAGAGCGCGCCGGGCACCCTCGTGGCCGCCTCATTTGCTGCTTGACGTCCACTCCAAGTCTCCTGGATTGCGTTTGTTCCGAAAAGATCGCTCTCGAAGGTTTCATTCCGTTTGGACTCCGTTTGATATTCCTTTTATTCGAAATACTGAAATAGGCAAAAAAAACAGCAATTCAGGTTGGGCCTCCGGTTAGTAGGTTAGTCCCAAATGATATAAAAGTGTAAAGTAAAGCCCATAAACATCCAAAACGGGTAATATAATAGCATGTAACAATAAAAAATTATAGATACATTGGAGACGTATCAATGCCCGCACAAGATTTGGAGGAAATTAAGAAGCAAATTAAGGAGCTACTGGATAAAGGTTAGATTCGACCAAGTTCATCACCTTGGGGAGCCCCAGTGCTTCTAGTGGAAAAGAAGGATGGATCTTTAAAGATGGTTGTTGATTATCGTGCGTTGAATGAGGTTACCATCAAGAACAAATATCCTTTGCCGATGATCAATGATTTGTTTGACCAGTTGCAAGGAGCTAAAGTTTTCTCTAAGATTGATCTTCGATCAGGTTATCACCAGTTGAAGATCCGAGAGCAGGATATACCTAAGACAACTTTTACCATAAGGTACGGGCTATATGAGTATACCGTTATGTCATTGATGTCTACTACACAACCTTCTTCTTGTAGACGTTGTTGGGCCTCCAAGTGCAGAAGTTTGTAGGACAGTAGAAAATTTCCCTCAAGTGGATGACCTAAGGTTTATCAATCCGTAGGAGGCGTAGGATGAAGATGGTCTCTCTCAAGCAACCCTGCAACCAAATAACAAAGAGTCTCTTGTGTCCCCAACACACCCAATACAATGGTAAATTGTATAGGTGCACTAGTTCGGCGAAGAGATGGTGATACAAGTGCAATATGGATGGTAGGTAAAGGTATTTGTAATCTGAAATTAGAAAAACAGCAAGGTAACTAATGATAAAAGTGAGCACAAACGGTATTGCAATGCTAGGAAACAAGGCCTAAGGTTCATACTTTCACTAGTGCAAGTTATCTCAACAATAATAACATAACTGGATCATATAACTATCCCTCAACATGCAACAAAGAGTCACCCAAAGCCACTAATAGCGGAGAACAAACGAAGAGATTATGGTAGGGTACGAAACCACCTCAAAGTTATCCTTTTTGATCTATCTATTCAAGAGTCCATAGTAAAATAACACAAAGCTATTCTTTCCGTTCGATCTATCATAGAGTTCATACTAGAATAACACCTTAAGACACAAATCAACCAAAACCCTAACGTCACCTAGATACTCCATTGTCACCTCAAGTATCCGTGGGCATGATTATACGATATGCATCACACAATCTCAGATTCATCTATTCAACCAACACAAAGTACTTCAAAGAGTGCCCCGAAGTTTCTACCGGAAAGTCAAGACGAAAACGTGTACCAACCCCTATGCATAAGTTCATCGAACCTGCAAGTTGATCACCAAAACATACATCAAGTAGATCACGTCAGTATCCCATTGTCACCACAGATAAGCACGTCAAGACATACTTCAAGTGTTCTCAAATCCTTAAAGACTCAATCGGATAAGATAACTTCAAATGGAAAACTCAATCCATTACAAGAGAGTAGAGGGGGAGAAACATCATAAGATCCAACTATAATAGCAAAGATCATGATACATCATGATCATATCACCTCAAGAACACGAGAGAGAGAGAGAGAGAGAGAGAGAGAGAGAGATCAAACACATAGCTACTGGTACATACACTCAGCCCCGAGGGTGAACTACTCCCTCCTCGTCATGGAGATCGCTGGGATGATGAAGATGGCCACCGATGAGGGATCCCCCCTCTGGCAGAGTGCCGGAACAGGGTCCCGATTGGTTTTTGGTGGCTACAGCGGCTTGTGGCGGCAGAACTCCCGATCTATTGTTCTCCTTGATGTTTTCACGGTATATGGAGATATATAGGCGAAAGAATTCGGCCAGGGGAGCCACGAGGGGCCCACGAGGGTGGAGGGCGTGCCCAGGGGTGTGGGCGCCCCCTGCCTCGTGGCCTCCTCGAAGCTTCCCTGACTTCAGCTCCACGTCTCCTGGATCACGTTCGTTCCAAAAATCACGCTCCCGAAGATTTCATTCCGTTTGGACTCCATTTTATATTCCTTTTCTTCGAAACACTGAAATAGGCAAGAAAACAACAATATGGGCTGGGCCTCTGGTTAATAGGTTAGTCCCAAAAGTGATATAAAAGTGTAGAGTAAAGCCCGTAAACATCCAAAACAGGTAAGTTAATAGCATGGAACAGTCAAAAATTATAGATACATTGGAGACGTATCAGTCATTTGGTCTGACTAATGCGCCTGCCTATTTCATGAACATGATGAACAAAGTGTTTGTTGAGATTTTGGATAAGTTCGTCGTGGTGTTCATTGATGATATATTGGTCTACTCGAAGAACGAAGAGGAGCATAAGGAGCATTTGCGTTTAATTCTTGAGAAGCTTAGAGAACATCAGTTGTATGCCAAGTTCAGGAAATGTGAGTTTTGGTTAAAGGAAGTTGGATTTCTCGTACATGTTATATCCGTAGAAGGAATAGCAGTAGACCCTACCAAGGTTGTTTCTGTAACTAAATGGGTGGCACCCACATCAGTTGGAGAGATCAGGAGTTTTCTTGGACTCGTAGGATATTATCGGAGGTTTATTGAGAATTTCTCCAGGATTACAAAGCCCATGACGTAGTTATTGAAGAAGGACCCCAAGTTTAAATGGACTGAGGATTATGAAGCCAGTTTTTAGGAGTTGAAGAAACGTTTGGTTTACAGCCCCAGTGTTGATTCTCCCAGACCAACGCAAGGATTATCAAGTATATTGCGACGCTTCACGTCGAGGACTTGGAGCAATGCTTATACAGGAAGGAAGAGTTGTTTCATATGCATCACAAAAACTTAAACCTCATGAGATGAATTATGCTATGCATGATTTGGAGTTAGCAGCCGTAGTGCATGCGCTGAAGACATGGAGACATTTTCTCATCAGAAATCATTGTGAGGTATACACGGATCATAAGAGTTTGAAATATATCTTCACGCAGAAGGAGTTGAACCTTAGGCAAAGGAGATGGTTGGAGCTCATCAAGGATTATGATATGAAATTGCACTATCATCCCGGAAAGGCCAATGTCGTAGAAGATGCGTTCAGCCACAAGAGTTATGTTAATACTCTCATGACCGGAGGATTACCTAAGGAGTTAGCATATGAACTTCAAGAGTTATGTTTGGAGATAGTTCCGAGAGGTCATGTAGCAGCATTAGAAATTCAGTCTACTTTGATGGGTAAGATCGGAGAAGCCCAGAAGACTCACAAGGAGATTGCCGAGATAAAGGAAAGGATGAGAAAAGGAAAGGCTAAAGGATTTCGTGAGGATGAGCACGACACTTTATGGTTTGAGGATCGCGTTTATGTGCCTAATGACCCCGAGATCAGGAAGTTGATTCTACAAGAGGCCCATGATTCGCCGTATTCGACTCACCCAGGAAACATTAAGATGTATCTGGATTTAAAGGAAAGTTTCTGGTGGACAAGAATGAAGAAGGATATTGCCGAGTATGTAGTAGTATGTGATGTATGTCAGAGAGTTAAGGCAGAGCATCAGAAGCCAGCTGGATTGCTACAGCCATTACCGATACCCGAATGGAATTGGGATAAACTTGGCATGGACTTTATCACGGGATTGCCCAGGACTCGTTCGGGCTATGACTCTATCTGGGTTGTAGTTGATCGTCTGACGAAAGTAGCTCATTTCATCCCGGTGAAGACCACCTATACGAGTGCTAAGTTGGCAAAGATATATATGACCAGGATCGTATGTCTACATGGAGTTCCGAGGACCATTGTATCAGATAGAGGAACCCAGTTCACTTCAAAGTTTTGGAATCAGTTGCACGAAACTTTGGGTACCAGGTTAGAGTTTAGTACAACCTTTCATCCACAGACAGATGGACAGACCGAGAGAGTCCATCAGATTCTGGAGGACATGTTGAGAGCTTGTGTGCTAGATTATGGATCTAGTTGGGATGACAATTTGCCGTATGCAGAGTTCTCTTATAACAACAGTTATCAAGTCAGTTTGAAGATGGCCCCTTTCGAAGCTTTGTATGGAAGGAGGTGCATGACACCGTTATTGTGGGATGAAGTTGGAGATCGACAGTTGTTTGGACCAGATTTAATCAAAGACTCTAAAGAGAAGGTTGAATTGATTCACGACAGACTCAAGGTAGCCCATTCCAGGCAGAAGAGTTATGCGGATTCTAAATGCAAGGAGACAGTTTACAAAGTCGGAGACGGAGTATATCTTCGGGTGTCCTCGCTTCGAGGAGTTAAGCGTTTTGGAGTTAAGGGAAAGCTAGCACCACATTTTTTGGGACCATACAGAGTTTTGGAACGTATAGGAGAAGTTGCATACAAGCTGCTATTCCTGGAAGGATTGTCAGGAGTTCACGATGTGTTTCACGTTTCCTAGTTGAAGAAGTGCCACGCGGAGATGGACGATATTCCTCTAAGAGATACAGTGCCACTGGAAGCGATTCAGTTAGACAATGATTTGACCTATGAAGAGAAACCAGTCAAGATTCTCGAGTTTTCTATCCGAGTTACTCGCAGCAAGGTCATCAAGTTTTGCAAAGTTCAGTGGAGCCACCATACACTACCAGGGAAAAGCCTATACACAGAATCTTACCAGCAGCGCGCTCCAAAATAACTCGCTGCTGCTAACTAGCAGTAGCGCGGACAGACGAAACCCGCTGCTGAGACAAATATAGCAGTAGCGTGTCACCCCAAAGACGCACTGCTGCTATAATTCCTACGAGGCCGCCGCGAGGGTAGTTATAGCAGCAACGCGTTAAGGTGATGCGCGCTACTGCTACATGGCATAGTAGCAGCGCATTTCTCTGATAAGCGCTACTGCTAAGTTTCCTACAAAAATTTAGTCCCACCTCGCTCCGTGAAGAGAGTTTCTACCACCTTAAATATGTTACTTCTCACACTTTGACAAGCACTTGATCTTCATTGAACTCTATGTGTAGAATTTGTGGCTGCAATATGAGTCTTCACCTATTCCTAAACCGGTGAGGACTCATATTGTCAAATCAGATTGTACACAAAAAGATCATTGATGATCAATGTGTTTTTGATATATTGAACAAAGTCTATTTTTACATGCTGACACATAGCAGAAGCGCTTTACTGTGAAAGGCGCTGCTGCTAGGTAGCTTAGCAGTAGCGTCTTTTCCTGAAGAGCGCTACTGCTAAGCCATTCATCTCCCTCATCTCCTCCATTCGGATCCACTCACACACACACAGACACTCAATCCTCTCCGATCCGTCTGCGCCGCGCGCCCCCGTCGCCCCTCCTCCGTCTGCGCCGCGCGCCGTCACCTCCTCCTCCTTGCTGGACTCGGTACCGGCCTCCTCCTCCGTCCTCCCTCTCCACTCGCCGCTGGCCGGCCCCTCCTCGCTCCGCCTTCCTCCTCCGTCCTCCCTCAACTGGCCACGCCGGCCGACCCCTCCTCGCTCCGCCTTCCTCCTCCGTCCTCCCTCAACTGGCCGCGCCGGCCGGCCCCTCCTCGCTCCGCCTTCCTCCTCCATCCTAGTAGGCTAGTTGATTTAGTTGACTTAGAACATTTTGGTTTAGTTGATTTAGTAGGCTAGTTGATTTAGTTGACTTAGAACATTTTGATTTAGTTGATTTAGTAGGCTAGTTGATTTAGTTGACTTAGAACATTTTGCTTTAGTTGATTTAGTAGGCTAGTTGATTTAGTTGACTTAGAACATTTTGATTTAGTTGATTTAGTAGGCTAGTTGATTTAGTTGACTTAGGACATTTTGATTTGGTTGATTTAGTAGGCTAGTTGATTTAGTTGACTTAGAACATTTTGATTTAGTTGATTTAGTAGGCTAGTTGATTTAGTTCACTTAGAACATTTTGATTTAGTTGATCGTTAATCCTTTGCTCATGTTGCTTTAGGAAGAATGGCGCCACCACCACCACCACTATGTCAACTGTGCAAGTCAAGATGTGCCAGCAGCCTTGCAACTGGCAAGCTGTTCGGCATCTACTTCCAGCCGAGTTTTCGTCATGCGGCGGTAAGAAATTAGATGAAATGTAATAACTATTTTATTTTTAGTGTTGGCATTACTGCATTGTGTCATTTTGCTTATTTTACACAGATCGTCCCATGCAATGTGAGGTTGAAATTCAACAAGCTGACAGGAGACACTGTGACATTTGAGGCTCCTGGGGGGCCGTACACTATGGAGGTCGAGAAAGGACGCAATATGTCGCAGATTGGAGGAGATGGATGGGCCCGTTTCGTCGCTCGCATGCATCTTACTGGTGGTGAGTTGATCAGCTTCAACTTCCGAGCAGAAAGACCCAAGCTAGCTGTCATTTATCTCAACCTGGTGGAAGATGATGAAGATGACGAAGATGATGAAGATAATGAGGACCCACTCGATGAAGATGATGAGGACCCACTTCATGAAGCCATCGTAGCTCAAAGAACAAGGCTGAGTGAGGAGGAGGTGTGCAACCTGTGGGACATAATTCCGCCATGTGCTGACTTTGTCGGGGTGCCATTCATGACCCGCTTGACAAATACCATGGTTGATCGACATGATATGGTATGTTATACTTACAAATGCAAATTAATAGTGTGAATTACTTAGTGTACAGTCCAATGATATGGTATGTTGTGTGGAATCTAGTCGATGATATATATGTTTTAGTGTAGAGTTTGATCACATGCTTATTAATTGATATGTTTTTCTTATTCAGAAATTGGCAAAGAGCATATCTGTGAGTTAGGGTATCGAGCCTGATGAAGAAGGCTCAGTTGGACTATGCCTTACTGCAAGGGGCTCCGTCACAACCTGTACTTACCGCGTGGACACGGACGGTCGCACACACTTAAACTCGGTTGGGTGGAAGAAATTCCTCGATGGCAAGAATCTTCGTGTTGGACAGGCCATCCTAATTACTATCAGGAACACCAACCGCCCAGGCTTGAGGATGATGATTGTCTTCGATATCATCTAGAACTACATATGTGTGTGTGGCTATATCATCTAGAACTACATATGTGTGTGTGGCTATATCATCTAGAACTACATATGATGATCGTCGTCGATATCATCTAGAACTACATATGATGATGGCCGTTGATATGACCTTGTACTGCTTGAGGATGCATGTTGGCTATGCATGAAATTGTTATCTAGTACTCCCTTCGTTCCAAATTACTCGTCGTGGTTTGAACTAAAACCACGACGAGTAATTTGGAACGAAGGGAGTACTACCGTACCTAGTAATGGTTTATGAATTTGATATCTACTAGCAGTACCTAGTATCTAGTATCTGAAAGGAGAACTGAAATGGGAGAATGATGAAAGATATAGCAGTAGCGAGGGATGGCGAAATCGCTACAGCTAGTTAATAGTAGCGCATTCCCAAAAAGCGCTGCTGATATCGTCAACAGTAGTAGGCGGGTTAGGACCGCGCTACTACTATGAGTTAGCTGTAGCGCCTTATTAGTAGCGTGGCCACCCGCGCTGCTGCTAGCCTAAAAACCCGCGCTGCTGCTAGCCTTTTCCCTAGTAGTGATACCGAGGAGGAAGCCACCTGGGAGCGAGAGGAAGACCTTCATAGAGACCACCCAAACCTTTTTGCTGACCAACCCGAATCTCGAGGGCGAGATTCATCTTAAGGGGGTAGGTTTGTAACATCCCAATTTTCAATTTGGATGTTATACATATATCATCATATGCATATCATATTTATTCTTGCATTTTGTTGTGATCCTCGAAATATTAAGCAAATCAAGGAACCACAGAGAAAGTTGGAGGTTTCACAAAATTCATATTTGAATTTATTCCAAATGTGAAGAAAAGGATCAATTTGGTTTTATTATTTTCTCTCCAAGTATTTCCAATATTAAAAGTAAATGAGAGAAGATAATATGACTTCTTCAAATTAAGAGAAATATTGGAGAAAGAATTTTAAAATCAAATTATGATTTTTCTGGTATTTATTTGCTATTTATTTAAATTAGAAAAATGTGCATTTTTGAAAATTGCATTTTTAGGCCAGAAAAATGTTCACTTTGTTATAATTTTATCTAGACGGTGAAAATCTGTTTTGGCATTTTTAGAAAAAAAATTATATTTTATTAGGATATTTTTCCTCGGGCGAAATTATTAAAAAAAGTTTCGCCCGACTGGGCCGAGGCCCAGCCGCGCCGCCCGCACCAACATCGCCGGACGAGGAGTCCGAGCCGGACTCCGTAGCCCGACCCCTCACCCAAGCCACGATGCCGCCCCTCCCCTCCTTAAAAGCCGCGACCCGGAGCCCCCAGGAGCCCACATCGCCGCGCGCCGCCGCCTGCCCTCGCCTGCGCTGCCGCCTGCCGAGCGCCGCCGCTGCCGCCCCTCCGCCGCCGCCGCCCCGCCCCGCAACTCCGCCGCCCATGCCGCTGCCGCTGACGCCACCACCGCCGCCGTTGAGCCTGCCTTGACCGATTAAACTGATGCCCGTTTTTTTAGTTCTACTGTTTATTTTCGTAGATCGGTTTTTCGTCGGTTTAGTTTATTTAGCGGAAGTTCGTCCATTTGTTCGTTTTAACAAACGTTATTCACCGGTTAGGTTCAGGCATCAAAGGTTCGTCCATTAGCCTTTTCCTTTTTATTTTAGTTTTGTCCAGGGACTTATCCGCGATTATTTTTATCGTGATTCAGCCTTGATTTTCAAACTAGTATAACTTTTTACTCGTTTATCCAAATTAGATGAAACCAACGCCAAAATCTTCGTCTCGGACCCTCTTTCTAGTTAACCAACTTGAACATGATTTGGGTATTGTAAAATTTGACTTTAGTCCAGATTAGTAAATGATCTTGTTTTGTTCGTATTTTGAGTTTCGTTGCTCTGTTTGAGTTGAATCCTTTTGCAAATCGTAGTTAATCACATGAACCTACTATTAAGATCTAATTCACATGATAATATTGCTGTTAGGTTTGGACTCTTATTAATTTAAGCCATTTGCTTGTTTCGTGTTCGATTTGGATCTTTTCTCATATTTTCTCATGTTTCGTTTGAGTGATTGCTTATGTATGCTATTGTTTGTCTACGCTAGATTACCCGGAGTGCGAAGCTTGTTACTACGAATCTCTAGAGTTTGCATATCGTCAGCAAGGCAAGTTACACTTTGATCATACTCTTTTATACTCAGTTTTTACTATGCATTAGTTCTGCCCCACAAATATTTGCATTATTAGGATTGAGAACTTGTGGTTTGGTTGTAGAGCTTGAGGTAGGAACCTAATACCTTTTGATCACCCTGGGAATATACGTTATGCTTATTATTGCTTAGCCATGCTCGTAGACGGGGATTGGATCGAGATACACACATGGTAGTTTGAGAGTTATTTTGAATCATGGATAACATTAAGGTGGCAACTTTAATATACATGTGGGTGGATTGGTTGCGTGATGACCCACAACTATAGGGGATCTATCGTAGTCCTTTAGATAAGTGAGAGTGTCGAACCCAACGAGGAGCAGAAGGAAATGATAAGCGGTTTTCAGCAAGGTATTCTCTACAAGTACTG
The DNA here is from genome assembly GCF_002162155.2 of Triticum dicoccoides. NCBI lineage: Eukaryota > Viridiplantae > Streptophyta > Magnoliopsida > Poales > Poaceae > Triticum > Triticum dicoccoides. The sequence goes on from NC_041393.1 coordinate 128,142,719, forward strand.
AAATAAGTGGTAACAGATAGTTTTGTGATAAGATAAATGGTATGATAAGATAAATGGTAACGGGCAACAAGTAATAAAAGTAAATAAGGTGCATCAAGGTGGCCCAATCCTTTTTGTAGCAAAGGACAAGCCTGGACAAATTCTTATAATAGGAACAGCGCTCCCGAGCACACATGGGAATATCGTCAAGCTAGTTTTCATCACGCTCATATTATTCGCGTTCGGTACTTTGATAATTTGATATGTGGGTGGACCGGTGCTTGGGTACGGCCCTTACTTGGACAAGCATCCCACTTATGATTAACCTCTATTGCAAGCATCCGCAACTACAACATAAGTATTAAGGTAAACCTAACCATAGCATGAAACATATGGATCCAAATCAGCCCCTTACGAAGCAACGCATAAACTAGGGTTTAAGCTTCTGTCACTCTAGCAACCCATCATCTACTTATTACTTCCCAATGCCTTCCTCTAGGCTACCAAATAATGGTGAAGTGTTATGTAGTCGACGTTCACATAACACCACTAGAGGTTAGACAACATACATCTTATCAAAATATTGAACGAATACCAAATTCACATGACTACTAATAGCAAGACTTCTCCCTTGTCCTCAGGAACAAACGTAACTACTCACAAAGCATATTAATGTTCATAATCAGAGGGGCAATATTGTGCATAAAGGATCTGAACATATGATCTTCCACCAAATAAACCAACTAGCATCAACTACAAGGAGTAATCAACACTACTAGCAACCTACTAGCACCAATCCCGGACTTGGAGACAAGAATTGGATACAAGAGATGAACTAGGGTTTGGAGATGAGATGGTGCTGGTGAAGATGTTGATGGAGATTGCCCTCTCCCGATGAGAGGAGCGTTGGTGATGATTTCCCCCTCCCGGAGGGAAGTGTCCCCGGCAGAACAGCTCTTCCGGAGCCCTAGATTGGTTCCGCCAAGGTTCTGCCTCGTGGCGGCGGAGTCTCGTCCTGAAAGGTTCTCTCTGATTTTTTTCTCATCGAAGGACTTCATATAGGAGAAGATGGGCGTCGGAGAGCCACCAGGGGGCCCATGAGGTAGGGGGCGCGCCCAGGGGGGCGCGCCCCCCACCCTCGTGAGCAAGGTGTGAGCCCCCTGGCCTTCATCTTTGGCGACGATTTTTCATTATTTATTCTAAGGTATTCCGTGGAGTTTCAGGACTTTTGGAGTTGCGCAGAATAGTCCTTCAATATTTGCTCCTTTTCCAGCCCAGAATTCCAGCTGTCGGCATTCTCCCTCTTCATGTAAACCTTGTAAAATAAGAGAGAATAGCCATAAGTATTGTGACATAACGTGAAACAACAGCCCATAATGCAATAAATATTGACATAAAGCATGATGCAAAATGGACGTATCAACTCCCCCAAGCTTAGACCTCGCTTGTCCTCAAGCGAAAAGCTGATAACAATAAATATGTCCTCATGTTTAGAGGTAGAGGCGTCGATAAAAATAAAATACGGACATGAAGGCATCATGATTACTTCATAACAGCAACATAAATAGATTTTGTCATATGATTACTCATGTTCAAGTAATGATCTTTTCACAAAGCCAAAATATGAATCAGAAACATTATTGGGCACTAACAATTATAATCTCAGTCATTGAAGCAATTGCAATTTATCATAACATCGGAAAGAGTCTATGTCAGAGCTTAAAAGCAAGTCCACATACTCAACTATCATTTAGTCCTTCATAATTGCTAGCACTCACGCGATACTTGTGGTTACGGAGTTTTAATTGGACACAGAGAAAGATAGGGGCTTATAGTTTTGCCCCACAACCTTTTACCTCAAGGGTAATGTCAACAATAATAATTCGTGCTCCCCCACATCCAGTTAGATATGTATATCATACTCTCTCCAACATGCTGAGCTTGCCAAAGGATAAAATGAAAAAGGAATGGTGAGGATCACCATGACTCTTGTAAGGTAGAGGATAATAATAAAAGATAGGACCTTCGCAGAGGGAAGCAGAGGTTGTCATGCGCATTTAGGGTTGATGCACAAAATCTTAATGCAAAAGAACATCACTTTATATTGCCCCTTGCATGTGAACCTTTATTATGCAGTCCATCGCTTTTGTTGCGTCCACAACAAGTTCGTACAAAGATTATTTCTCTGCACTAATAAGTCACGCATATTTAGAGAGCAATTTTTATTGCTTGCACCGATGACAACTTACTTGAAGGATCTTACTCAATCCATAGGTAGATATGGTGGACTCTCATGGCAAAACTGGTTTAAGGGTATTTGGAAGCACAAGTAGTATTTCTACTTAGCGCTAAAGATTGGCTAGCATGAGGGGGAAAGGCAAACTCAACACGGTAGAGGAACCATGACAACATACTTTATCTCAGATGTAAGAGAACATAACTCATTATGTTGTCTTCCTTGTCCAACATCAACTCTTTAGCATGTCGTATTTTAATGAGTGCTCCCAATCATAAAAGATGTCAATGATAATATATCTATATGTGAAACCTCTCTTTCTTTATCACTTCCTATTAATTGCAATGATGACCAAACCTATATTTGCCAACTCCCAACAACTTTAAATCATCATACTCTTTCTATGTGAAGTCATTACTTTCAATAAGATCAATATCAACTCTTGATTCTTTTTATTCTTTTTCTTCTAATCACCCAAGATCATGGCAAAATACTCAAGCCCTTGACTCAACACTAATCTTTATTATATAGCTCACGGACTCGATTACAAAGAAGGATCATAAAGCAAAACTCAAAACTACATCATGCCATGACTTTATTCTACTAAATCAAGATACTACTAATAGGATCGAGCTAAGAAAAACTGTAAAGATAGGAGTTGTGATGGTGATACAATACGAGGGCACCTCCCCCAAGCTTGGCAGTTGCCAAGGGGAGTGCCCATACCCATGTGATTATATCCTCGGAGGTAATGGAGGTGGTGATGATGACTTCTTCCTCAATTTACGCTGGAGTATAATGTTATGTTCTTTTAGGTCTTCGATCTGCCGCTAAAGACTTAATACTCTTTTGCATAGTTCTTGCTTATTTTCCTGCAAGAGACAAAAAGGGATAAACTCGATCTTTGGCTTCTTTACTCTATCAGGTAGACTTGACTTTTTAAACTCCACATGCATATCCCCTGGTTGAGGTAGCGGAACTTCATCTTCGTCTGAGCTTGTTTCCTCCTTCTCCTTAGGCTCATAGTCTTCTTCTTCTTCTATGGTCCAACCACTATGGTCCAAGTCTCCATAGACCTTAGGGTCTGCAAGGAAATCAGCCACATAGCTTTCTCCCTGCGAACCTTGAGATGACATCTTGCTTTAATCTGCAGCAGTAGCAGCTCAAAACGAAAATAGAGGATATTTGCGTGATACGAGAGTCAAAACCTTCGGGAGTATATATAATGAATTTTTACTGACCAAAATACGTATCATGAAAGGAAACAGAGTCCGGAGGGCACACGAGGTGCTCACGAGGTAGAGGGGCGCGCCCAGGGGGTAGGGCGCGCCCTCCACCCTCGTGGAGGCCTCGTGTCCTCCCTGGACTGCTACTTATTTTTCTATTTTTCTAAATATTCCAAAACGGAGAAATATTGCCTTAAAAATTGTTTTGGAGTCGGTTTACTTACCGTACCACATACCTATTCCTTTTCAGAGTCTGGAACGTTTTGGAAAGTGTCCTTTATGTACTCCTCCGGGGTCACGGTTTCAATAATATTAGTTTCAACATTTATAGGATTACCTGAGATATAGTGCTTGATCCTTTGACCGTTTACCACCTTCGGATTTGTGCCTGCAAAGTTGTTGATTTTTATGGCACCGGAACGATATACCTCCTCGATAACGTAGGGACCTTCCCATTTAGAGAGAAGTTTCCCTGCAAAAAATCTTAAATGAGAGTTGTATAGCAATACATAATCACCTACATCAAACTCATGCTTTTGTATCCTTTTGTCATGTCATCTTTTAACTTTTTCTTTAACCAACTTGGCATTTTCATAAGCTTGGGCTCTCCATTCATCAAGTGAGCTAATATCAAATAACCTCTTCTCACCGGCAAGTTTGAAATCATAGTCGAGCTCTTTAATAGCCCAATATGCCTTATGTTCTAGCTCGAGAGGTAACTGACAAGCTTTTCCATAGACCATTTTGTACGGAGACATACCCATAGGATTTTTATAAGTAGTTCTATAGGCCCATAATGCATCATCAAGTTTCTTGGACCGATTCTTTCTAGACCTATTGACAATCTTTTGCAAAATTAATTTGAGCTCTCTGTTGCTCAACTCTACTTGACCACTAGACTGCGGGTGATAAGGAGATGCAATTCTATGATTAACGTTGTATTTAGCAAGCATCTTACGGAAAGCACCATGAATGAAGTGTGAACCACCATCAGTCATTAAGTATCTAGGGACTCCAAACCTCGGAAAAATAACTTCCTTAAGCATTTTAATAGAAGTGTTATGATCAGCACTACTGTAGGTGAACGTAGCAGAAATTCAAAATTTTCCTACGTGTCACCAAGATTTATCTATGGAGAAACCAGCAATGAGGGGAAGGAGAGTGCATCTACATACCCTTGTAGATTGCTAAGCGGAAGCGTTCAAGAGAACGGGGTTGAAGGAGTCGCACTCGTCGTGATCCAAATCACCGGAGATCCTAGTGCCGAACGGACGGCACCTCCGCGTTCAACACACGTATAGCCTGGTGATGTCTCCCATGCCTTGATCCAGCAAGAAGAGAGGGAGAGGTTGAGAAAGACTCCATCCAGCAGCAGCACAACGGCGTGGTGGTGATGGAGGAGCATGGCAATCCTGCAGGGCTTCGCCAAGCACCGCGGGAGAGGAGGAGAACTTGGGAGAGGGGGAGGGCAGCGCCAGAACTTGGGTGAGGCTGCCCTCCCACCCCCAACATATATATAGGGGCAAGGGAGAGGGGGGCCAGCCCCCTCAGATCCAATCTGAGGAGGGGGCGGCGGCCAGGGAGGTTGCTTGCCCCCCAAGGCAAGGGGGGCGCCCCCCTTTAGGGTTTCCCCCAAGCCCTAAGCGCCTTGGGCCTTGGTGGGGGTGCGCACCAGCCCACCTGGGGCTGGTACCCTCCCACACTTGGCCCATGCAGCCCCCTGGGGCCGGTGGCCCCTCTTGGTGGATCCCCGGGACCCTCCCAGTGGTCCCGGTACGTTACCGATAAAACCCGAAACTTTTCCGGTGACCAAAACATGACTTCCCATATATAAATCTTTACCTCCGGACCATTCCGGAACTCCTCGTGACGTCCGGGATCTCATCCGAGACTCCGAACAACATTCGGTAACCACATACAAACTTCTTTTATAACCCTAGCGTCATCGAACCTTAAGTGTGTAGACCCTATGGGTTCGGGAATCATGCAGACATGACCGAGACGTTCTCCGGTCAATAACCAATAGCAGGATCTGGATACCCATGTTGGCTCCCATATGTTCCATGATGATCTCATCGGATGAACCACGATGTCAAGGACTCAATCGACCCCGTATACAATTCCCTTTGTCTAGCGGTATTGTACTTGCCCGAGATTCGATCGTCGGTATTCCAATACCTTGTTCAATCTCGTTACCGACAAGTCTCTTTACTCGTTCCGTAACACATCATCCCATGATCAACCCCTTGGTCACATTGTGCACATTATGATGATGTCCTAACGAGTGGGCCCAGAGATACCTCTCCGTCAACCGGAGTGACAAATCCCAGTCTCGATTCGTGCAAACCCAAAAGACACTTTCAAAGATACCTATAGTGCACCTTTATAGCCACCCAGTTACGTTGTGACGTTTGGTACACCCAAAGCATTCCTACGGTATCCGGGAGTTGCACAATCTCATGGTCTAAGGAAATGATACTTGACATTAGAAAAGCTTTAGCATACGAACTACACGATCTTTTGTGCCAGGCTTAGGATTGGGTCTTGTCCATCACATCATTCTCCTAATGATGTGATCCCATTGTCAATGACATCCAATGTCCATGGTCAGGAAACCGTGACCATCTATTGATCAACGAGCTAGTCAACTAGAGGCTTACTAGGGACATGGTGTTGTCTATGTACCCACACATGTATCTGAGTTTCCTATCAATACAATTATAGCATGGATAATAAACGATTATCATGAACAAGGAAATATAATAATAACTAATTCATTATTGCCTCTAGGGCATATTTCCAACAGTCTCCCACTTGCACTAGAGTCAATAATCTAGTTCACATCGCCATGTGATTAACACTGATAGGTCACATCGCCATGTGACCAACATCCAAAGAGTTTACTAGTGTCTAAACTAGTTCACGTCACCATGTGATTAAGTCTCAATGAGTTCTGGGGTTTGATCATGTTTTGTTTGTGAGAGAGGTTTTAGTCAACGGGTCTGCAACATTCAGATCCATATGTACTTCGCAATTCTCAATGTCATATTGTAAATGCTGCTTCCACGCTCCACTTGGAGTTATTCCAAATGGTTTATCCACTATACTTATCCAGTTTGCTACTCACAGTCATTCAGATAGGTGTTAAAGTTTGCTTCGATGTAACCCTTTACGCCGAACTCTTTATCACCTCCATAATCGAGAAACATGTCCTTTATTTACTCCAAGGACAATTTTGACCGCTGTCCAATGATCTATTCCTGGATCATTCTTGTACCCCTTGACTGACTCATGGCAAGGCACACTTCCGGTGCGGTATACAGCATAGCATACTATAGAGCCTACGTCTGAAGCATAGGGGACGACCTTTTGTCCTTTCTCTCTCTTCTGTCGTGGTCGAGCTTTAACTCTTAACTTCATACCTTACAACTCACGCAAGAAATCCTTCTTTGACTGATCCATCTTGAACACCTTCAAGATCATGTCAAAGTATGTGCTCATTTGAAAGTATTATTAAACATTTTGATCTATCTTATATATCTTGATGCTTATTGTTCAAGTAGCCTAATCCAGGTTTTCTATTGAAAAACACTTTTCAAATAACCCTATATGCTTTCCAAAAATGCTACATCATTTTTGATCAACAATATGTCAACAACATATACTCATCAGAAATTCTATAGTGCTCCCACTCACTTCTTTGGAAATACAAGTTTCTCATAAACTTTGTATAAACCCAAAATCTTTGATCATCTCATCAAAGCATACATTCCAACTCCGAGATGCTTACTCCAGTCCTTAGAAGGATTGCTGGAGCTTTGCATATTTGTTAGCGTTCTTCAGGATTGACAAAAACTTTCTGGTTGTATCACATACAACCTTTCCTCAAGGATATCGTCGAGGAAACAATGTTTTGACATCCTATCTGCAAGATTTCGTAAATCATGCAGTAATTGCTAATATAATTCCAACAGACTCTTAGCATTGCTACGAGTGAGAAAGTTTCATCGTAGTCAACTACTTGAACTTGTCGAGAAACATCTTAACGACAAGTCGAGCTTTCTTTAATGGTGATTCTTACCATCATTGTCTGTCTTCCTTTTAAAATCCATCTGTACCCAACGGCCTTACGACCATCAAATATTTCTTCCAAAGTCATGGATCCTTTCTCGGATTTTATGGCCTTGAGCCATTCATCGGAATCCGGGCCCACCATCGCTTCTCCATAGCTCGTAGGTTCATTGTTGTCTAGCAACATGACCTCTAAGACAGGATTGCGTACCACTCTGAAGTAGTACGCATCCTTATCACCCTACGAGGTACGGTAGTGACTTGATCCGAAACTTCATGATCACTATCATAAGCTTCTACTTCAATTGGTGTAGGCGCCATAGGAACAACTTTCTGTGCCCTGCTACACACTAGTTGAAGTGACGGTTCAATAACCTCATCAAGTCTCCACCATCCTCCCACTCAATTCTTTCGAGAGAAACTTTTCCTCGAGAAAGGACCCGTTTCTAGAAACAATTACTTTTGCTTCCGGATCTGAGATAGGAGGTATACCCAACCATTTTGGGTATCCTATGAAGATGTATTTATCCGTTTTGGGTTCGAGCTTATCACGATGAAACTTTTTCACATAAGCGTCGCAGCCCCAAACTTTTAAGAAACGACAACTTAGGTTTCTCCAAACCATAGTTCAAACGGTGTCGTCTCGACGGAATTACGTGGTTCCCTATTAAAGTGAGTGCGGTTGTCTCTAATGCCTAACCCATGAACGATAGTGGTAATTCGGTAAGAGACATCATGGTACGCAATATATCAAATAGGGTGCAAATATGATGTTCGGACAAACCATCATATTATGGTGTTCCAGGCGGTATTAATGGTGAAACAATTTCCACAATGTCTTAATTGCATGCCAAAGCTCGTAACTCGGATACTCATCTCTATGATCATATCATAGACATTTTATCCTCTTGTCACGATGATCTTCAACTTCACTCTGAAATTACTTGAACCATTCAATAATTCAGACTTGTGTTTCATCAAGTAAATATACTCAGTATCTACTTAAATCATTCATGAAGTGAGAACATAACGATATTCACTGCATGCCTCAGCACTCATTGGACTGCACACATCAAAATGTGTTACTTCCAACAAGTTGCTATCTTGTTCCATCTTACTGAAAACGAGGTTATTTCAGTCATCTTGCCCATGTGGTATGATTTGCATATCTCAAGTGATTCAAAATCAAGTGAGTCCAAACGATCCATCTTCATGGAGTTTCTTCATGCATATACACCAATAGACATGGTTCGCATGTCTCAAACTTTTCAAAACCGAGTGAGTCCAAAGATCCATCAACATGGAGCTTCTTCATGCGTTTTACACCAATATGACTTACATGGCAGTGCCACAAGTAAGTGGTACTATCATTACTATCTTATATCTTTTGGCATGAAAATGTATATCACTACGATCGAGATTTAATAAACCATTCTTTTAGGTGTAAGACCATTGAAGGTACTATTCAAATAAATAGAGTAACCATTATTCTCCTTAAATGAATAACCGCATTGAGATAGACATAATCCAATCATGTCTATGCTCAACGCAAACACCAAATAACACTATTCAGGTTTAGCACCAATCTCGATGGTAGAGGGAGCGTGTGATGCTTGATCACATCAACCTTGGAAACACTTCCAACACATATCATCTGCTAACCTTTAGCTAGTCTCTGTTTATTCCGTTAGCTGTTATTTCGAGTTACTAACACTTAGCAACCGAACCGGTATCCAATACCCTGGTGCTACTAGGAGTACTAGTAAAGTACACATTAACATAATGTATATCCAATATACTTCTACTGACCTTGCCAGCCTTCTTATCTACCAAGTATCTAGGGTAATTCTGCTCTAGTGGTTGTTCCCCTTATTACAGAAGCACTTAGTCTCGGGTTTGGGTTCTACCTTGGGTTTCTTCACTGGAGCAGCAACTGGTTTGCCGTTTCATGAAGTGCCCCTTCTTGCCCTTGCCCTTCTTGAAACTAGTGGTTTCACTAACCATCAACAATTGATGCTCCTTTTTGATTTCTACTTTCGCGGTGTCAAACATCGTGAATATCTCAAGGATCATCATATCTATCCCTGATTTGTTATAGTTCATCACGAAGCTCTAGCAGCTTGGTGGTAATGACTTTGGAGAAACATCACTATCTCATCTGGAAGATCAACTCCCACTCGATTCAAGTGATTGTTGCACTCAGACAATCTGAGCACAAGCTCAACGATTGAGCTTTTCTCCCTTAGTTTGCAGGCTAAGAAAATCGTCGGAGGTCTTATACCTCTTGACGTGGGCACGAGCCTGAAATCCCAATTTCAGCCCTCGAAACATCTCATATGTTCCGCGATGTTTTGAAAAACGTCTTTGGTGCCTCAACTCTAAACCATTTAACTGAACTATCACATAGTTATCAAAACGTGTATGTCCGATGTTCGCAACATCCACAGACGACGTTTGGGGTTCAGCACACTAAGCGGTGCATTAAGGACATAAGCTTTCAATTGTCCGCATAATCGCTACTATCAACTTTCAACTATATTTTCTCTAGGAACATATCTAAAACAGTAGAACTAAAGCGCGAGCTATGACATAATTTGCAAAGGGTCTTTGACTATGTTCAGGATAATTAAGTTCATCTTATGAACTCCCACTCAGATAGACATCCCTCTAGTCATCTAAGTGATTACATGATCCGATTCAACTAGGCCGTGTCCGATCATCACATGAGACGGACTAGTCATCATCGGTGAACATCTTCATGTTGATCGTATCCACCATACGACTCATGCTCGACCTTTCGGTCTCTTGTGTTCCGAGGCCATGTCTGTACATGCTAGGTTCGTCAAGTTAACCTAAGTGTTTCGCGTGTGTAAATCTGGCTTACACCCGTTGTATGTGAACGTAAGAATCTATCACACCCGATCATCACGTGGTGCTTCGAAACGACAAACTTTCGTAATGGTGCACAGATAGGGGGAACACTTTCTTGAAATTTTAATGAGGGATCATCTTATTTACTACCATCTTCTAAGCAAATAAGATGAATAAACATGATAAACATCACATGCAATCAAATAGTGACATGATATGGCCAATATCATATTGCTCCTTTTGATCTCCATCTTCGGGGCTCCATGATCATCATTGTCACCGGCATGACACCATGATCTCCATCATCATGATCTCCATCATCGTGTCTCCATGAAGTTGTCTCGCCAACTTATTACTTCTACTACTATGGCTACCGGTTAGCAATAAAGTAAAGTAATTACATAGTGTTGTTCAATGACACGCAGGTCATACAATAAATAAAGACAACTCCTATGGCTCCTGCCAGTTGTCATATTCATCGACATGCAAGTCGTGATTCCTATTACAAGAACATGATCAATCTAATACATCACATATCATTCATCACATTCTTCTTGGTCATATCACATCACATAGCATACCCTGCAAAAACAAGTTAGACGTCCTCTAATTGTTGTTTGCATGTTTTACGTGGCTGCTATGGGTTTCTAGCAAGAACGTTTCTTACCTACGCATAACCACAACGTGATATGCCAATTGCTATTTACCCTTCATAAGGACCCTTTTCATCGAATCCGTTCCGACTAAAGTGGGGGAGACTGGCACCCGCTAGCCACCTTCTGCACCAAGTGCATGTCAGTCGGTGGAACCTGTCTCACATAAGAGTACGTGTAAGGTCGGTCTGGGCCGCTTCATCCCACAATACCGTAGAAACAAGATTGGACTAGTAACGGTAAGCATATTGAACAAAATCAACACCCACAACTACTTTGTGTTCTACTCGTGCAAAGAATCTACGCAATAAACCTGGCTCTGATACCACTGTAGGGGAACGTAGCAGAAATTCAAAATTTTCCTACGTGTCACCAAGATCTATCTATGGAGAAACCAGCAACAAGAGGAAGTAGAGTGCATCTACATACCCTTGTAGATCGCTAAGCGGAAGCATTCAAGAGAACGGGGTTGAAGGAGTCGTACTCGTCGTGATCCAAATCACCAGAGATCCTAGTGCCGAATGGACGGCACCTCCGCGTTCACCACACGTACAGCCCGGTGACATCTCCCATGCCTTGATCCAGCAAGGAGAGAGGGAGAGGTTGAGGAAGACTCCATCCAGCAACAGCACAACGGCGTGTTGGTGATGGAGGAGCGTGGCAATCCTGCAGGGCTTCGCCAAGCACCACGGGAGAGGAGGAGAACTTGGGAGAGGGGGAGGGCAGCGCCAGAACATGGGTGCGGCTGCCCTCCCACCCCCACATATATATAGGGGCAAGGGAGAGGGGGGGCGCCCCCCTCAGATCCAATCTGAGGAGGGGGCGGCGGCCAGGAGGGTTGCCTTGCCCCCCAAGGCAAGGGGGCGCCCCCCTTTAGGGTTTCCCCCAAGCCCTAAGCGCCTTGGGCCTTGGTGGGGGGGGCGCACCAGCCCACCTGGGGCTGGTCCCCTCCCACACTTGGCCCATGAAGCCCCCTGGGGCCGGTGGCCCCTCTTGGTGGACCCCCGAGACCCTCCCGGTGGTCCCGGTACGTTACTGATAAAACCCGAAACTTTTCCGGTGACCAAAACAGGACTTCCCATATATAAATCTTTACCTCCGGACCATTACAGAACTCCTCGTGACGTCCGGGATCTCATCCGGGACTCCGAACAACATTCGGTAACCACATACAAACTTCCTTTATAACCCTAGCGTCATCGAACCTTAAGTGTGTAGACCCTACGGGTTTGGGAATCATGCAGACATGACCGAGACGTTCTCCGGTCAATAACCAACAGTGGGATCTGGATTCCCATGTTGGCTCCCATATGTTCCATGATGATCTCATCAGATGAACCACGATGTCAAGGACTTAATCGATCCCGTATACAATTCCCTTTGTCTAGCGGTATTGTACTTGCCCGAGATTCGATCGTCGGTATTCCGATACCTTGTTCAATCTCGTTACCGGCAAGTATCTTTACTCGTTCCGTAACACATCATCCCGTGATCAACCCCTTGGACACATTGTGCACATTATGATGATGTCCTACCGAGTGGGCCCAGAGATACCTCTCCTTCAACCGGAGTGACAAATCCCAGTCTCGATTCGTGCCAACCCAAAAGACACTTTCGGAGATACCTGTAGTGCACCTTTATAGCCACCCAGTTACGTTGTGACGTTTGGTACACCCAAAGCATTCCTACGGTATCCGGGAGTTGCACAATCTCATGGTCTAGGAAATGATACTTGACATTAGAAAAGCTTTAGCATACGAACTACACGATCTTTTGTGCCAGGCTTAGGATTGGGTCTTGTCCATCACATCATTCTACTAATGATGTGATCCCGTTATCAATGACATCCAATGTCCATGGTCAGGAAACCGTGACCATCTATTGATCAACGAGCTAGTCAACTAGAGGCTTACTAGGGACATGGTGTTGTCTATGTACCCACACATGTATCTGAGTTTCCTATCAATACAATTATAGCATGGATAATAAACGATTATCATGAACAAGGAAATATAATAATAACTAATTTATTATTGCCTCGAGGGCATATTTCCAACAACTACTAGTTGGAATAGCTTCTACCCACTTAGTAACGTAATCAACAGCAACTAGAATATGAGTGTAACCATTAGAGGCAGGAAAAGGTCCCATATAATCAAAGCCCCAAACATCAAATGGCTCAATAACAAGTGAATAATTCATAGGCATTTCTTGACGTCTACTGATATTACCAATTCTTTGACATTCATCGCAAGACAAAACAAACTTACGGGCATCCTTGAAGAGAGTAGGCCAATAAAAACCGGATTGCAATACCTTATGTGCAGTTCTATCTCCAGCGTGATGTCCTCCATAAGCTTCGGAGTGACACTTGCGTAGGATCTGTTCCTGTTCATGCTCAGGTACACAACGTCTAATAACACCATCTACTCCTTTATAAAGATGTGGGCCATCCCAATAGTAATGTCGCAAGTCATAGAAAAACTTTTTCTTTTGTTGGTATGTGAAGCTAGGCGGTATAAATTTAGCAACAATATAATTAGCATAATCAGCATACCACGGAGTGCTACGAGAAGTACTTATGACATTTAATTGCTCATCAGGAAAGCGATCATCAATAGGTAGTGGGTCATCAAGAATATTCTCTAGCCTAGAAAAGTTGTCTGCAACGGGGTTCTCAGCTCCCTTTCTATCAAAAATATGTAAATCAAATTCTTGAAGCAGGAGAACCCATCTAATAAGTCTAGGTTTTGCATCCTTTTTTCCATAAGATATTTAATAGCAGCATGATCAGTGTGAATAGTAACTTTGGAATCAACAATATAGGGTTTGAATTTATCACAAGCAAACACCACTGCTAAAAATTCCTTTTCAGTAGTAGCATAATTTCTTTGAGCACTGTCCAAAGTCTTACTAGCATAGTGGATAACATTTAATTTCTTATCAACTCTTTTCCCTAGAACAGCACCTACAGCATAATCACTAGCATCACACATAATTTCAAAGGGTAAATTCCAATCAGGTGGCTGAACAACAGGTGCAGAGACTAGTGCTTTCTTAAGTATTTCAAATGCTTCTACACAATCATCATCAAAGACAAATGGTACATCTTTTTGTAATAGATTAGTCAGAGGCCGAGAGATTTTTGAGAAGTCCTTGATGAACCTCCTATAAAATCCCGCGTGACCAAGGAAACTTCTTGTACCTTTGATGTCCTTGGGACATGGCATCTTTTCAACAGCATCAACCTTGGCTTTATCAACTTCAATACCTCTTTCAGAAACTTTGTGCCCCAAGACAATACCTTCATTAACCATAAAGTGGCACTTTTCCCAATTCAAGACAAGATTAGTTTCTTCACATCTCTGCAAAACTCGATCAAGATTGCTTAAGCAATCATCAAAAGAGGAACCATAGACGGAAAAGTCATCCATGAAAACCTCACAAATCTTTTCGCAAAAGTCAGATAATATAGCCATCATGCATCTTTGAAAGGTAGCTGGTGCATTACATAAACCAAAAGGCATACGTCTATAAGCAAAAGTACCAAAAGGGCATGTAAAAGTAGTCTTTGATTGATCTTTAGCTGACACAGGTATTTGAGAGAAACCAGAATAACCATCTAGAAAGCAATAATGTGTATGTTTGCATAACCTCTCTAGCATTTGATCAATAAAAGGTAAGGGGTAATGATCTTTCTTAGTAGCCTTATTTAACTTGCGGAAATCAATTACTATCCTATAACCTGTGATAATTCTTTGAGGGATCAATTCATCTTTATCATTAGGGACAACTGTAATACCTCCCTTCTTAGGGACACACTGAACATGACTTGCCCACTGACTATCAGCAACAGGATAAATTAGACCTGCCTCCAGAAGCTTGAGTATTTCTTTTCTTACCACTTCTTTCATTTTAGGATTCAAACGTCATTGAGGATCACAAATTGGTTTGGCATCAGCTTCCAAATTTATTTTATGTTGACATAGAGTGGGACTAATGCCCTTAAGATCATCCAGAGTATATCCAATAGCGGCACGATGCTTCTTTAGAGTTTTCAATAATCTTTCTTCTTCATGCTCTGAAAGGTTAGCGCTAATAATAACAGGATATATTTTCTTTTCATCAAGATAAGCATATTTAGGATTATCAGGCAATGGGTTAAGCTCAAACACGGGATCACCCTTAGGTGGAGGGGGATCCCCTAGGATTTCAACAGGCAAATTGTGTTGCAGAATAGGTTCCTGCTTAAAGAATACTTCATCTATTTCCCTAATTTCATTCATGAACATATCATTTTCATGGTCTAGCAAATAGTGTTCTAAAGGATCACTAGGAGGTACAGCAATAGAAGCAAGACCAATAATTTCATCCTCACTAGGCAATTCTTCCTCACGAT
Organism: Triticum dicoccoides; assembly: GCF_002162155.2. Classification (NCBI taxonomy): domain Eukaryota; kingdom Viridiplantae; phylum Streptophyta; class Magnoliopsida; order Poales; family Poaceae; genus Triticum; species Triticum dicoccoides. Next base: position 128,158,154 of record NC_041393.1, read on the forward strand.
GTTGTTTACTAAATTTAGAGAAATTAAACTCATGAACCATATCATCTAAGCCAACAGTAACAACATTCTTTTTGCAATCTATCGTAGCATTAATAGTACGCAAGAAGGGTCTACCAAATATAATGGGACAAAAGCTATCTTGTGGAGAACCAAGAACAAGAAAACCAGCGGGATATTTGGTTTTCCCACACAAGACTTCAACATATCTAACAATTCCCATTGGAGATATAGTATCTCTATTTGCAAGTTTAATTGTAACATCAATTTCTTTTAACTCAGCAGGTGCAATCTCATGCATAATTTCTTTGTATAAGTCAATGGGTATAACACTAGCACTAGCACCCATATCACATAAGCCATGATAACAATGATCTCCTATCTTAACAGAAATAACAGGCACGCCTACCACAGGTCTATGTTTATCTCTATCACAGGGTTTAGCAATTCTAGCAGTTTCACCAGTGAATTGAATAACATGCCCATCAATATTATCCGACAAGAGATCTTTAACAATAGCAATATTGGGTTCTACTTTGACTTGCTCAGGGGGTGTATAAGTCCTAGTATTGCTTTTACGAACAACAATTGAAGCTTTAGCATGATCCTTCATTCTAACAGGGAAAGGGGGTTTCTCAACATAAGAAGTAGGAACAATAGGATCATTATACGTGACAATCTTTTCTTCAACTTTAATAGGTGCAACTACTTTTACTTTTATGGGAGGATGATATTTAAACCACTTCTCCTTGGGGAGATCAACATAAGTAGCAAAAGATTCACAGAAAGAAGCTACTATCTCAGAGTCAAGTCCATATTTAGTGCTAAATTTACGGAAAATATCGGTATCCATAAAAGATTTAACACAATCAAACTTAGGTGTCATACCTGACTCCTTACCTTCGTCGAGGTCCCAATCTTCAGAGTTGCGTTTAATTCTATCCAATAAATTCCATCCAAATTCAATAGGCTTCATCATAAAAGAGCCAGCACAAGAAGTATCGAGCATGGTGCGATTGTTATCAGAAAGCCGAGCATAAAAATTCTGGAGAATTGTCAATTTTGAGAGCTCATGATTGGGGCATGAATATAACATTGATTTAAGCCTCCCCCAATCTTGAGCGATGCTTTCTCCTTCGCGAGGCCAAAAAATATATATATAATTACGGTCACGATGAACAAGATGCATAGGGTAATACTTTTGATGAAATTCCAATTTCAATCTTTTATAGTTCCATGATCTCGTATCATCACATAGCCTATACCATGTCAATGCATCTCCCTCCAAAGATAAAGGGAAAGCCTTCCTCTTAACGGCATCATCGGGTATTCCTGCAAGCTTAAATAGTCCACAAATATCATCCATAAAGCGTAGATGTTCGTCAGGATGCTTTGTTCCATCTCCTGCGAAAGTGTTAGCTAGCAGTTTTTCCATCATACCCGAAGAAATTCCAAAAGGAGTTTCATTTTCAATAGGTTCAGTAGGTTCAGTAGGTTGAGGAGCAACTCTTGGCTCAACCGGACAGGGAGAAGATACCCCGAACAAGCCCCTCAAACAAGTACTTTCCATAGTAACAAGTGACAGAAAATTTCAGCACACTAAAAAAAATTTCCTTACCAAATTCCACCTACCAAAGGCGCTTCACTCCCCGGCAACGGCGCCAGAAAAGAGTCTTGATGACCCAAAAGTATAGGGGATCTATCATAGTCCTTTCGATAAGTAAGAGTGTCGAACCCAACGAGGAGCAGAAGGAAATGATAAGCGGTTTTCAGCAACGTATTCTCTGCAAGTACTGAAATAAGTGGTAACAGATAGTTTCGTGATAAGATAAATGGTAACGAGCAACAAGTAATAAAAGTAAATAAGGTGCAGCAAGGTGGCCCAATCCTTTTTGTAGCAAAGGACAAGCCTGGACAAATTCTTATAATAGGAAAAGCGCTCCCGAGCACACATGGGAATATCGTCAAGCTAGTTTTCATCATGCTCATATGATTCGCGTTCGGTACTTTGATAATTTGATATGTGGGTGGACCGGTGCTTGGGCAATGCCCTTACTTGGACAAGCATCCCACTTATGATTAACCTCTATTTCAAGCATCCGCAACTACAATATAAGTATTAAGGTAATCCTAACCATAGCATGAAACATATGGATCCAAATCAGCCCCTTATGAAGCAACGCATAAACTAGGGTTTAAGCTTCTGTCACTCTAGCAACCCATAATCTACTTATTACTTCCCAATGCCTTCCTCTAGGCCACCAAATAATGGTGAAGTGTTATGTAGTCGACGTTCACATAACACCACTAGAGGTTAGACAACATACATCTTATCAAAATATCGAACGAATATCAAATTCACATGACTACTAATAGCAAGACTTCTCCCTTGTCCTCGGGAACAAACGTAACTACTCACAAAGCATATTCATGTTCATAATCAGAGGGGTAATATTGTGCATAAAGGATCTGAACATATGATCTTTCACCAAATAAACCAACTAGAATCAACTACAAGGAGTAATCAACACTACTAGCAACCTACTAGCACCAATCCCGGACTTGGAGACAAGAATTGGATACAAGAGATGAACTAGGGTTTGGAGATGAGATGGTGCTGGTGAAGATGTTGATGTAGATTGCCCTCTCCCGATGAGAGGAGCGTTGGTGATGACGATGATGATGATTTCCCCCTCCCAGAGGGAAGTGTCCCCAGCAAAACAGCTCTGCCGGAGCACTAGATTGGTTCCGCCAAGGTTCCGCCTCGTGGCGGCGGAGTCTCGTCCCGAAAGGTTCTCTCTGATTTTTTTCTCATCGAAAGACTTCATATAGGAGAAGATGGGTGTTGGAGAGCCACGAGGGGGCCCACGAGGTAGGGGGGCGCGCCCAGGGGGGGCGCGCCCCCACCCTCGTGAGCAGGGTGTGGGCCCCCTGGCCTTCATCTTTGGCGATGATTTTTCTTTATTTATTCTAAGGTATTCCGTGGAGTTTCAGGACTTTTGGAGTTGCGCAGAATAGTCCTTCAATATTTGCTCCTTTTCCAGCCCAGAATTCCAGCTACCGACATTCTTCCTCTTCATGTAAACCTTGTAGAATAAGAGAGAATAGCCATAAGTATTGTGACATAACGTGAAATAACAGCCCATAATGCAATAAATATTGACATAAAAGCATGATGCAAAATGGACGTATCATTGCGGCACCTGGAGTACCCAGTGTTGTCTGTTTTTGGAAATCCCGGAGTACCCGTGTGATTATCCTATGGAATGCCACCCAGGCTCAAAGGGATCATAAGATTATTCATGCTAGAAACTTCCGTGTGCAGCCACAAGCCATTATGGGCTCTGGCATAGTTGAGTAAGTTGTGTGAGCTCTTGAAGAGGTAGACTAGCAGATGTAGAGGGATGTAGGTGGTACTGTCTACCCGGAGTAGAGAGTGAATGCTTCAGAAAGACTATGTCTCAATCATCCGATCATGGATGCGTTCGAGTCTTGTGGGGAAAAGTGTGCAATCCTCTGCAGAGTGTATAAACTAATCATGGTTAGTCATGTCCCCGGTTATGGACATCTTGAGTATCTAGTACTTGAATCTATTGATGTGATCTCAATACGTTACTTTAATTAATCATGATGTTGGGTTAATGATGTAACTATGCCAGCATATTCCATGTGCTGACCCGTTTCGGGCTGCAACGTCTTATGTTGCAGACAACTCAGACGATGAATAAGGTGCGATAGGTCGTTGTTTTGCACTCAGCTATGCCGTTGGAGTTGATGGACTCATTTACCTTCGAAGCTTCCGCCGTTATCTAGTTTAGATGGCCTTCAGCCATGATTTATTTATGTAATCATACTCTTTATGAGGACTCGATGTAATAATTGTGTGATTGAAACTCTGTTATAATTCCTCGAGTACTGTGCGTCTCAGCATTACCGATCCAGGGATGACACTGATGCACAGAGACTTGACAGTTTGAGGTCTGGTCGCTACACTACACCCGATGGTGCCGGAGAATATGTACCCTTAGACTCCCACGGTGCTACAATTAGCACCCGCCGTTGCTGAAATAGTGGTTTCCATTTGTTGCAAATGGCAAACCGGCCAGCAGCGACACTATGTGCTGGAATCGGCATTCACCGCAAGGGTTAGCAAGCTACAACTATATACATCAAAAGTTTCAACCTTTGTGTGGTGTTGCTAGAATTGGCAATGATGAGAGGACCAACGGACCACAAGTTACGACCAGCCTGAAAATTTGCTAGAACCGGCATTGCTAAAATCTGGAACCATGGGATTGGGAGATGCAATCATTGTCGGAGGAGCTGCAACCGTGGGACGTCATGCTTTCTCACCACTGAACGCTCCAACCGTGTTGCTAGATGTTGCAACCGGTCATCCAGTTTGCTACCACCCGTTACACAGGATGCTAGTACCCTGCGGTGAGACAAGCTACACTTGAATGCTACAACTGGATTTTGGCGATGCTGGAACCGAGCACGCGGAGAGCTGCATCCATGATGAAAAATGCTATGTTCAGCAAGAGTTCAGGTGGCAGGGAAGTCATCGATGCTGCAACCAGGGGGGGAAGGGACAACACTGGCGAGTCTTTTTGGTGCTGGGGCTAGCGATGAGGTGCAACAACTAATCTCGATGAGGAGGCGCGGCACTACCACCAGCGAGGAGCGGCGTCGCAGCAGGGGGGCGATACTTGGATTTTGGTCAACGAGCATAAGATTTAGGAGGAGAGGGAGGGGTACAAGGTGAACTGGGCGAATCTTTTCTTAGGGCCAATTCTGATGGCCGAGCGGCGGCTGGCCGGCGCCTATCATCGCCCCATGTGCAAAGCGTTGGCCGACGAACCTAGTGCTAAAAATTCCACTAAGTGTGCGTGTGGTGTATGATTTTGGTACCTGGCCTCATGATCGATTTAGATCCTACTCGGTCAGTTCGGCATATAACTTGGCCAAGTCTGAGAAATTTCATGCTACTCGTAATTTTTATGGCTATGGTGTGCAATTAGACTTTGTTGTTGAAGAGAAAAGCTAGCAAGCTCTTTGGAAGGTCAATGCTCCAGGAAAGATGAAGATCGTTCTGTGGAGAATGTCCCATGATTGTCTATCCATGGGCAGTCAGTTGCTACGGCGCCATGTTCCAAATGCGGAGCATGTTTTTTCTGTAGCAGAGAGGATAGGGTTGAGCATCTCTTTCTATTTTGCCACTTCGCGCACCAGGTATGGCGAATGGTGAAGAGGAATTTAGGCTTCCATTTGTGTGATAAAGGTTTTGTTCATACCAAGCAGTGGATATTTGATTTCATTCAACGAGCGACCTCTCTGAAGGCCACTGCTTTGGTAGTAACAATTTTGCACATTTGGGAGGTCTAAAATGATGCAAGAAACAATGATGTTAGGATGCATCCTCGCAGAGTATCTAAGAAAGCTTTGGGTTATGTTAATTTCATTGTGCAGAACTGTGCTAGACTGCAATTGCTATAAGGCATGGTACCCCAGTATCTCATGTTAAATGGGTTCTGGCGACGGCAGATGCAGTGGTTGTTAATGTGGATGTTGCACTCTTTAAGGAGTCTCGACGGATGGGAATTGGCGTGGTAATCAGGAACCACATAGTATATTGCTTGTTGGCTTGCCGCGAGCATGTTGACGAGGTCACCGCCCCAGAATTAGCTCAAGCACTAGCGCTACAGCGGGCGGTGGCTCTCACCCGCGAGGAAGGATTTTCAAGGGACATTTTTCAGTCAGACTATTTGTCAGTTATCCAGAGAATCGATGCTTTGACGGTTGATAGCTCGCCGGTGGGGCTCATCACTGCTGATATCAAGGAGTTGGCGTCGTTATTCTCATTTGTTCGCTTTAGTCATGTAAATCGTTTGTCGAATGTCGTGGCACATATTCTAGCTAGATCTTTTGAGTCCTCTAGTGACTCTATTTTTCATCTAACCCCGGATTATATTTAGGAGGTACTCTCTTGATTACACTTGATCAATAAAACACGATATTCCAAAAAAAAACATGCAACTGCTAGGCAGTTGCCCACTAGAACGTCCTCGTGTGCATGCCTGTGCAAATTAGCATGCAAGTACATACTCCCTCCCTCTCAGTTTACAGGGCGTGCGCGTACCCCTAGATCGTCAATTTGACCTGCCTAATACAAGTCATATATTACAAAAAATACACCAATATAAACTTGAGATGTTCTATTTTCAAAAGGTATAATTTTTGTGTTATATAGTTATATTAGGGTGATAAAATTGGCAATCTAGGTATACGCGTAGGACTTGTAAACTGAGACGGAGGGAGTATGAGTTGTGACTCCATCCGGCCGGCTAATAAAATATCATAAATTGCTGGCCACTATCCTTTCTTTAACACACATGATGTTTGGATGCATGAACCAACATATGCATAAACCTACTTAGAGCATCTTCAGCCGCGCCCCCAACATGTCCCCCCCCCCAGGCGATTTTTTAGCACTGGCGGCCGAAAATCGGCCAGTCGCGCCCCTAGGATCTCATTTAGCGCCAGTTTGGGCTGAATTAATAGTCGGCGACCCCGAGCCGAACCCAAGTGCCCGGGGATCGCGTGAGGGCGCCGGTAGAAGCGAAAAGGGGCGTGGAGCCGTCTGTTGGCGAGAGGAGACCCTTTTCCTGCCGTTTCCACCCGCTTTCCCCTCGGCTTCCCTCTCATTCTCAATTCCTCCCGCCAATTTCCTCCTCCTCCCTTCCAAGTTGGCCTCCATGCCGCCGAAGAAGTACGTGGTCCCCCGCGCCGCGACGGATACCACCGCCGTTGCCACCCAGCCGAAGCAGAGGAAGCAGAGGGCGTCGATGTCCAAGCCCCAGGGCATGACTAACGCCGACTAGAAGGCAGAAGTTCAGCGCCGGGAGGCTGTCACCACTGACAGGCGGAATAGGGCCAAGAAGGCCCGGGACAGGGCGACTCTCGCGGCTGCGGCGGTGGCGGAGCAGGCAGAGCGCTCGGCCGAACAAACCGAGGCGGCTCGCGCGGGGATGATGAATCCACCCGGCGGCCATGGCCCATATGCGTCCTGGAGCCAGCAAAGCGTCGGATCTCCGGCCGGCTTCTCGTCGTCGCCACAACCCTGGGGCTGCACGCCGTCGTCGGGCTACGCCGACAGCAACGCGCACGCCAGGTTCAACCCCAACATCACCTTCCCCCATGGTCACCCGGCCCAGCGCACGCCCTCACCCGCCTTTGCTGGCGTGCAATACCCTTCGTAGACCTACTCATCACCGGCGTACGCAGCATCCCCGACGCCACCTCTCCGCCATTGCGTGCTGCTATTCTCACAAGCCTCCTTGTCGCATCTCAGTGACACCGACGCGACGGAGGCCGACATGGAAGACATCATCATGACCGGCTCGGTCGCCGCCTCCCCCGGGTTCACTGCCCAAGACGACACAATGGACCTCAACACCGACATGGACGGCGAGCTCGACTACGGCGAGGAAGAGCCAGAGGAGGAGGAGGAGGAGGAGTCGGCGCCTGCTCCGGCGAGGAAAGGGAAGAAGAAGAAGAAGCGGGCGGCCAGGACCGGCGAGCGGCACATCAAGTTGGCGTCCAAGAAGGACGAGTGCCTCGCCGAAGCATGGAAAGTCGTCTGCCTCGACCCGATCACCGGCATGAACCAGAGCGTCGGCACGTATTCGGACCGCATCAAGGCTGAGTTCGACGAGCGCAAGCTCGTCGACCCCTAGTTCAAAGGCGTCTACATGCAGCGCGGGTCGAAGGCAATGGCGAACCACTGGGGGCTCATCCAAACGGTGTGCAACAAATGGCATGGGATCATCGAGGAGATCGCGGCTTGCCCGGAGAGCGGCGCCAGCGTCGAGGATCAGGTATAGCACGCCGACCTCTCCCTTTTCTTTTCACTGTGTGCGCACCCGCCGACTGATGTTCATCGGCGCAGCTGCTGCAGATGTTTGCCATGTTTTGCCGGGACAATAGCGACCAAGAGTTCAAGTACCTCCACGTCTTCAAGCGGATCGACAAGTGTGAGAAGTGGGCGGATGTCCGGCGCACCCTCGCCAAGGCCAAGGAGACATACAAGCCGGACGCGTCGACACCTGGCGCGGCCGACGGGTGCCCGGACCGCAATAAAGGGGCCAAGAAGATGAAACACGCTGAGTCGTCTACCACACGTGTGCAAGAGTCCATCGAGCATTGCCTCGCCGACACAAAGACCCGGGCCGCCCGGCGGGAAGAGAAAACTTAGGCGCGCTGGTCGGCGTTGATGACGAACAGCTCCGTCAAACTCGACTTGCTCCGGACCAACGCCAACCTGTTACGGACCAATGTCGTCGCGAAGAAGAGGAGCGCCGACCTGGCTTTCCTGATGGGCGGCGCGGACATGCTCCAGAGCGGCGATGAGAAGCTCAAGGTGTGGTACCTGGCGGAGCGCGGCCTCATCCTGAACCAGATATCGGCGACACCGCCGCCAACTCCCACGCCGACGCCAACGCCGCCGCCAAGCCCGAGTGATGATGCCTCCGCGATGCCCAGCAGCACAGAAATCGCGCCGACGCCGCCCAACACAGAAGTCGCGCCGATGCCGCCCAGCCCGCGCACGCCGACCCCTCAAACGCCAGAGGCCGACACTGCCATATGATACATTGCTTGCACGTCCTTTCTTTTTGTACGCCAAACTTTTCATTTGATCGCTGAACTGTGGCAAGGTGATGATCACGGAACTGTGACGCCGCCGGACTTGTGGCGTTTTGTGGAAACGGGAATGGACCAAGTTTAAATTTGCAACGCCTTGAGGGCGGCACCTGGGGGCCTGGCTGGGACCTTGATCGCCCCGAGGGTCTAAAAATCGCCGGATGAGCGCCCGAAAGAACGCCGGCCTATGCGCTGGGGACCGAACGGCTGGAAATGCTCTTATAATGCAGGACAACAAGTTTGAAGCATGGTCATGCCCTTCCGACGCATCTCTACCCTGTAAAAAAATCAATAAAATGGTTGGTACTCTCCCTCTCTCTCTGTGTCTGTGTCACTCTCTCTCTCTCTTCCTTCCCGTTTGGTTGAGCACCAATTTGTGCCATTAAAAATTTGGCATGCTATGATACTTCTATTCGTAGTTATTGGTTGCATGTCTACGTAGCATTCCCTTCATAATTTTTCCGATATATTGGCCAACAAAGGGAATGGGTGAAGGAATCCTTGAATTATTTTTTGGCCAGCCAATTGTCTAACTGCAAGAAGAGAATGCTGCAGTTATTATTGCTCAATTTGAACCATACATGTTGTATAAGATGCATATGGCATTTATGCCACAACAAAATTTACAGAAGTTTCACTTTGACCAAATATATATAAAAAAATATCAACATATATCTGTTGATAAATCTAATGGCATTGGTTTGGCATTGTAAGTGTAGATGAAACTTTCTTATTTTAAAAACATTGACCTATACCAAATTTGATATGCACTATAATTTGGTAAGGAGGGAGTATCCTTTTATTATTCTTCCCAATTTATATGGAGATACAAACACAAAAGAGTCTACATCCGGGGTGAACACAGCCGAGGACAACAAAACTTTAAAACCCCCATTTCTGGGAAAGAGTCAACAACTAAACAAGACCCGGTAGATGATTACGTTCATAGAGAGGTAAAACAAGTCAAGATACACAATCAATGTAGACCTCCATTATTTTCTTTTCAAGGACAGAAAAATGATGGAATACTTTGTCTTCTCCCTCGCAAGGTGTTCGGCGACATTGTACGTGAATTTGTCGAAGAGCTTGTCGAGCATAGATTCACCAAAATGGCTTGTGAAAAGGGGCTCCATCACTGCCCTCAAACTTTTGGACACATTCATGCCGCTTCGGAGGGGATCGTGCACTTCGTTGCTTTCCGAGTTGTCATGAGGATCCCAGTTGGATTCGAACAATTCAACATGATTTATGTCAAATAGTCCACTTTGCTTGATCACCATCTTGACTTCAGTTAGTGATGGACCGTAAAAGGGTAGGTTAAAGGAGTTGAGTTTTCCCCTCTCTAGGAGGCCCTGTTGTGACAGTTTAATGTTTAATTTATACACAAAAAATGTTTAGTTTTCTGTAATTATAAGAGTTGTGAGATTATTGTACTAAAGATATACCGGTGTGTACCTCTTCAACAAGATATTCCAAAGATTGCGCAATTAATCCATAGAGCTGGTTCATATCTCCATTGTAGACATCCTCTGTTTTTCTCCCCAGAAATGTCAATACCATTTGTCCACCGAGCACCCGTTCTTTATATCGCAGCTTGAGGAACAACAACATATCCTTCTCAAAATGCTCCTGGTATAATTTAACTACAGATGGTGGTGTAGTCCTCGCAATATAAATGTTTCCTTTGTTTAGATACATTTCTCTCTTGGCCGCAAATCCATCCGGGAGCTACATGATACAAACAATAGTTGTAGGACCTTGGTGGTTAACAATAATGATAGACAAATAAACTGTGGCTTGCCAGTTTAGTACCTCAGAGCGCCAATGAAGGCAGTATGATGAGTGAAACAGATGAACACTATGGCGAGGAAAAAGCTTGGTGTAGAAGGAGCCCGGTAGCCCAGCAATATAAAAAGGTGGTAGTGCTTCTAGCTTATGAGTTACTGTAATTGACTCCTTGAACTGCTCAAGTGACTGGAACACACGGTTGAAGTCGTTTCCTGGTAGATCATTGAGGAAGACTTGGAGCTCCACGAGGTTGCCACGAAGCTTGTCATGATTGCTGCATATTGCTTCAATCACGTTGGAGACAAAGATGAGCGTGTTTTCACCTGAAGAGTAGCCTAGGTCAACAACTATCATTGTTGGATGGAGCAAATCCATGCACACTTCTATCACCGCCTTCTCGAGCACCGGCTTAGTCCGAATCAAAGCTTTCTTCTGGTACAAATGAACAAAAAGAAGCTTTACCATTTAAGATCGATAGAAAGTGTAATCAGCTTCGGTGAGCCAGAAATGTCGATGCCAAGTACTCCCTCCGTCCAAAATTACTTGTCGAAGAAATCGATAAAAATGGATGTATCTAGAACTAACATATGTCTAGATACATCCATTTCTCCGACAAGTATTTACGGACGGAGGGAGTACAAAGAAGGAAACAAGGGCAGCATATTTGTTGTGAATTTTGGTCTTTGAAAATGGGCTGTGAGTTAATTTTTCAAATACCTGATGGGTAGAGTTCTTGACATAGCTGGTCTCTCCTTCTCCCTTTGCCATATGGAAATCGCTGTCCATCTTCATGGCCACCTAAAACTCTCAAGGAAGAATTTGTTTCGTTGGTATGCTCAACAACGAAAGTATATGCTAGCAGATGTGTTGCCAACAGCAGCAGCCCTGCTCAATATATAGGTGTTGTTCGTCATCGCTCCGCTCCACAGCTCCCGGAGCGGAGTTGGCGGAGCTGTAGGTCAAAATGGTGGAGTTGCCAGTCACCCGCTCCGCAGATTCCGGGAGCGGATCATTACCGAACAGGGCCATAGGCGAGTAGTTTGCACAAGAGGTTGGAGTTGTTTCTATGTTTGTGCAATTATATTCATTTTTCTTCAACTACTACAAATGGCCATACAATTTATTTATGAGACCTTTTACGGTACATCGGATTTAATTTAGACCGTTTATTTCTTTAGTTCACATGTATTAAGGACGTTTTGGTAGTATGTTAAGTAATTAAGGGCGTTTTGGGTAGTTCACATGTATCCATCCCACACTCTCATTTGGGTAGTTCACATGTATCCATCCCGCAGCTGGTACCTTCGACTGAAATCTCACGCAGTAATTCTCCGTCCCACACTCTCATTTGCCATCGCCATTGCCAGCCCGCACCGTCGCCGTCGCTCGTCACGTCCTAGCTAGCCGTCGGCAGCGGCGAGTTGTCATGCCTTTGTGTTACCCTCGAACCTACAGGATTTTGAGTGGGTCACGGGACACCGACGAAGACGACGAACGGACCAAGGTGAGTGCGTCGCCCCGGCCGCATGCCCTCTTCCTCGCCTTGCCGGCTGTCGTCCGCGGCTAGATTAGCAGGTTTTTTGGTCTTCTCGTCAAGCCTCCGGGATCTGGAACTGGTCGCTGACTTTTTTTTTTGAGAATATGAACTGGTCGCTGACATAAAGATGACAGCCTTCGCTTGGGCCGCATGACCCCGACCTTGTCCAGCCCGTCCCGTGAATGACCATGCAGAAACTAGAATACGAGGCCATATCATGGTAAGTATTCAACTCCATCGAGCTCTCTTCTTGACATCATGCCATGTGCATTCTTTTCCAAAAAAAAAAAACTAGCTAATTAAGTTAGTTCCTGCCGCCGCCGCCGGCCTGCAAGGCTGTGATTTTTGGCAGCGTTGGGATGATAGTGCGCTGGGAGGAGTGCATGCGGTGTTGGGATGGAGGGGCGCCAGCCTGCACGCAGCGTCTGGATGGCCGAGAACATGGGGCGGCGACCTGCGGGCATTCGGGACGGAGGTAAAAAAAAATACCAACATGTACAATTGAAAGTCACAATATACATTTTTCAAAACGGAGACAAAAAGTTTACCCGTTTCATTAATTAAGGAGTGTTACAAGATTATAAACAGAAGAAAAATCTTGGCGCGAAGCCAAGGCGTTACACAATCCTACTCACCTGGCAAGATTATAACTCTAAAGAATTTGGCGTCGGACTTGGCCCAAATCCTCGCTTCAAGTTCAAACACATGCGTTGTATAACCGGCGGCAAAGAGGATGTGTCCTTAAAACACGCGGTTTTCTTCATTCCAAATCACCCAAACCACGAAAGAGCATGACGATGGAGAAAATAGCTTTGCGACGACCACCAACCTCCACAGAATTGATATCTTCTTTGACCGTCTCCACTTGCAACCGGCAGACACCAGTAGAATAGCTAGCAGAATAGCTATAGGATGTGTGCAATCTAGCGGTAGAGCACAAGTACGAGTTTGGTACATATAGCAAAAGGAAACAAAAACAACCCCAGCAAAAAAAGGAAAAGGAAAACGCAATCCAAGTTTATACCAAAAATGCTAAACATACAAAGACTTACACGCTTTTACATGCTCCTTCCATCTAACAACCAATCACAAACCTCTCCCCCCTGATTTTCAGGGAGATGGGCCGCCCCGCTCACCTATTGACCAATCAAGATTAACCATCCTGTAAAAACCTGTAAATCATTTTTTCAGAACGAAGACGCCGGAAGCGTCCGACTTTAAATTAATAAAGGGCACATAAGGCAGAATCCAACAAGTTCAACAAAGAACAGAAAATAGAAAAAGGCCGCAGCCAAAGTGCGATACATGCTACCGGCCGAAGCCTGCGAGAGAATGAGAAATGTAAGCAGCGTGCAAGTAGCCGGTCCAAAAGGTCACGACCCACGGCAGGCTAATGGCGGGCACCAATCTGAATCAACCGAATCCGCTCCATAGCCTCCGCCATCCGATCCGCATCACGCCGTTTCCCCAACGGCGTCCATGTCTGAAGGAACAAGTGGCATTTGAAGATAATGTCAGTCGGGTGTGAAGGAAATTTGTGTTCAATAGTCATCTTATTGTGTGTAAGACCAAATGGCCCAGAACAAAGCTCCCACACATCTCCATAAAACACGGCCGAAACCACCCCTATGTGCGACAAGAATAGCGCGAAGGTCCAAAGCTGAGCGGGGGTTCCAGTTCTGGTCAAACGCCTCCCTAACCGCACTCCAAGCAAAGCGAGCGAGGTAGCAATTAAAAAAGATGTGGTTGGCATCTTCATGTTGGCCACAGAGAACGCAAGAGCCATCGCAAGGCCCGTTCCTACGTGCGATATTATTGGAGGAGGGAAGGTGATAACGAAACATCTGCCACAACAAATGTTTTATCTTCAAGCGATAGATGCTTTCAATAGCCCCCTAGCTATGTCCAGGGTCGGCCCCTCGATCAGTTTGTTGTATAGGGATTGGACGGAAAAGTTCCCCGAGCGCGATAGAGCCCAGGAGACCGAGTCGGCCTCAGGGTGAAGAACCACTCCCGCAAGAGCAGCAACGAGCCCGTCCCAATAGGCTCGTTCAATGTCGAGGAGGGGTCTTTTGAAGGAAACCGCTGGCGGGTTGGTGCGCAGTGCATCAGTCACTAGGATATCAACATTAGTGGCTAACCGATAGGCAATGGAGTGACTTTTCCACAAGGGTTCCATGCCAAACCAATGATCCAGCCAAAATCGCGTTGACCCATTATTGACGCAAAACTTGGCTCCTAAAGTGAAGGCAGGCATAACTTTCTGGATCCCATTCCAAAAAGTGGAGCCCTTAGCTTTGGATGTGAGAAAATTCCCATCTGGGAAGTATTTGGCGCGAAGAATATCCACCCAGAGCCCCTGCTCATTTTGGGAGAGTTTCCAAATCCACTTGGCTAGAAGAGCGACATTCATGAAGCTTGGAGTTAAGAATCCCAAGACCATCGAATTTCTTAGGACGGCAGAGCGCGGCCCATTTGATCAGGTGGTACTTCTTTTTGATCCCAGTTCCTTCCCAAAAGAACTTGGATCGAGGCGTATCAAACTTGGCATGAACCCCATCCGCCAGCAAGAACATGTCCATCGTGAACAGAGGGAGGGAAGATAGGCTGGAGTTAGTCAAGATCAGTCTGGCCGCCGAGGAAAGGAACTGACCGCGCCAGGGGCTAACCCTGTTTGCCACCTTACCGTACAAGGGCTCCCATTCCAGAATAGAAATGTGTTTATCAGAGATAGGCAGGCCCAAGTACTTAATTGGAAAGCTCCCTAGCTTGCAATTAAGCAGGTTGGCAGCTCGAGTAGCGAGAGGGTCCATCCCAATGGCTATTACCTCGCTCTTGAGGAAATTGATCTTAAGGCCGGAAATAATTTCGAAAGCAAGGAGGATGAGTTTGATCAAGGCAACGCTATGATCGTCAGGCTCAAAGAGCAATAAGGTGTCGTCCGCATATTGAAGGTGCGTGAGTCCACCCGGAATAAGGTGAGAGACCACCCAGCGGATGTGGCTGGCGTCCTTCGCCTTATGTACCATGGCAGAAAGGGTGTCCGCAAGAAAGTTAAAGATCAAAGGCGAGGAGGGATCCCCTTGCATGAGACCTCGCTTATTGCGGAAGAAGTTCCCAACCTCTCCATTGATTGACACAGCGGTCTGGCCTCCCGAGACCAGGTGCATGATGCGGTGAACAAAGCCTGACTCAAATCCCTTCCGAGTCAGCACCTCGCGGATGAACTCCCAGTTCATGTGATCGTGTGCTTTCTCAAAGTCGAGCTTGAGGAGCACGGCCGATTGCCCAGTGCGTTTAAGCTCGTGAACTGTCTCCTGCAACACTATCGGCCCTTCGAGAATGTTGCGGCCTTTGAGAAAAGCAGACTGACTACGGTTGATAACGCGCTGCACTACCGGGGCAAGTCTGGTAGCATAAGCCTTTGAGAAAATCTTGAAAGGCATGTTAATAAGAGTAATAGGATGGTACTGCTTGATAGTGTCGGCGCCTTTGACTTTGGGAATGAGGCTGATGACACCATAGTTAAGGCGCGAAATGTCTACCGTACCTAACGCAAAACCTTTAATAATCCCGTAGAAGAGGTTCTTAAACACAGGCCAGAAACGGCGGAAGAACGCGACCGGCCAACCGTCAGGGCCAGGTGCAGTATCAATCTTCATAGCTCCCACGGCTTCGTCGATCTCCTCCGTGGAAAAAGTCAAAGCCAAGAGGTCGTTTTCGGCTTGAGACACGCGGCCATCTTCCCCCCAGAAGTCCTCTCGAAGCTGAAGGGCCTTCTCCTCAGTTGTTCCCAACAATTTGAGGAAGAAGTCGTAGATGTGTGCCGCAATATCGGCCTGACTAACAAACAGCCCATGATCAGCTTGAAGTCTCATAATCGAGCACTTCCGTTTACGGCCGTTGGCAAAGGCGTGGAAATATCCCGTATTCGCATCGCCCTTGGTAATCCACTTGACGCCGCCCCGACGACGCCAGTATTCCTCCTCCTCCCTAAGAATGGCAAGCACCTGTTCTCAAGTGCGTAACGATTGGCCCATTCAGCTTCCAGGAAGGGTCTGGAATCAGCTTGCGCGTCTAGGGCTTTAATTTCAGCAATAATAGCTTCCCTAGCATGTTTCGCTTCGCTCCCGTGGTTTGCACCCCACCCACGGAGAAAACCCCGAAGGGCACCAGCCGCTGAGATCCAAGTGTCCAGGGGACCCCTGCAGCAGCCGATCATAGCTCTTGCACACTCCCAGCGTGCAATGAGCAGGGGACAGAATCCCTCGACCTCAAACCACCCTGTTTCAAAGAAGAAACGAGGGCTGCTTGACCCTGTCCTCCCCAGAGGCCAGGATCAGCAGCACATGGTTCGACCCAATACGCGTTTCCGCTACCAGCGTACACAAGGGAAATAGCACTTCCCAGTCGGAAGTCACAAATACACGATCTAAGACACTGCGCATAGGTGAAAGTTGCTTGTTGGTCCATGTATATCTAGCGCCAGTCCTAGCGATCTCCCTAAGTGCACAAGCCGCAATCGCATTATTGAACAAGTTCACTCGAGGCCAGTCAATGTTAGAGTTGTTCTTATCAGCTCCCGAATGAATAAGGTTAAAATCACCCCCAAGGACGATGGGGACGTTGGCGGCTTGCTTGGCCCCAACCAAGCTTTGGATTTCTCCCAAGAAATCCGCCGCCCTAGAATGATCTGCCGGGCCGTAGACGCAAACTATCGCCCAGGAAACAAGCGAAACCCTATGTTTAATCGTAGCTGCAATGAAAAAAGAACCCACATCCCAGTTTACAACATCGCATACATCACTGTTACAACCCAGAAGAAGACCGCCAGAGTGGCCTAGAGAAGGTACCCAGCCCCAAATAAAACGATGAAGGGGGTCGTAGGCTGCCAAATCACGATACGTAAAATCAGCTTTAATCGTTTCCTGAAGCGCAACCACGTCAATATGCTCCCGCGCAATGTATTCTTTGAGCTGGGTACGATGACCAGAGTGGACGCAGCCTCGAATGTTCCAAAAGAGGTAGCGCATCTAAATAATTCGATTGCGGAGGCGCACCCCTCTGGAGTCACCGGTTTTGCCACACATTTTTTAGCCGGGGCACGGCTTGTCGAGGGGGTAGCCTCCACCTCCCTGGTTACAGCAATCCCACTCGCCACCACAACAGACCCAACAGGGTCAGAGACGACTAGCGTCATGGCGGAGGCCTCCCTGGCCTTTGCCACCGCGGCAGCAGCTACCAAAGACGCTTGAGCATCTTCGCGGGCGCGAATCAACGACACTAGCTCACCGCCCTCCGCACCTACTTTGAAACCGCTATCATCTAGAATCGAAACTAGTTCCGGATCCGTAAAGGCGTTTAGAATCTTAAAGGAGGGGGGGATTACCTGAGGTTTCGAGATTCTTCTTTGCAAGGCGCAGCTGCGCACTCTCCAAGGATGAAAGCTCGCCCAACTGAGCCTTGGCCCGGGCACTTGGCGCGCGCTGGGTCACTGGAGAAGCGCGAGATCGCCGAGCCTTGGCCGAAGCGCCCGCGGAACCCAGAGCCGCCTGTAGGTCGACGCACACCGGCGCAGTAGGCGAAGGAAGGGAGAGCACAGCGCCGATGGCCGAAGGCTTGCGACCCGCCGTCTTCTTGGAAGCACGATCGGGACCCCCCGCGCTGCGGCGGCTGGACAATGGGGTTTGCATGGAAGGTTCGTTGAGCACCACACCCGTGTCAGAGCCAGCAGGCTGGGGGAGGCCGGGGCACCTGAAAGCACGAGGCCAGCACCAGCCAGCTCCTTAGAACCAGACTGATCAAAAGCCCTCAACAGCGCGCACGCCGGGGGCGGACTACTCCCAGCTGTGTCTGCAATCGCAAGAGCATCCGGCGCCACCGCTTCTTTGTCCTCATCGAGCGCGAGAGAATTGAGACCCAGCTTTTCCCAAGTATCTGTGTCAATCGATGTGTCCGGCATGTTGTCCTCATTCTCCTCCTCACGACAGGCCATCTCCGCATCTTGCTGGTGGCTGCCAATGACGGGACCCCGGCCCTCCCTGAGCCACGGACGGGCCCTGCAGAAGACCAGGCGCACCCCCGGTCCCCGAACCTGGCAGGCCCTGATTGTCACTAGGGCGGGGAGGGGCCTTGTCAGAACCATTCGCCAACGGCCCCTCGCACGTGCGCTTCAGGAGTCTTTCCACCTCCACCTTGATGTCAAAGCCCTCATGGTTGAACCAAACTTGCACAAAACCATTCATCTTGTCCGGAGCTTTGCAACCAAACTTCATCCTCACCGGTCCCATCCGGATGAGAGAGAGTTCGTCCACCACTAAGGGTCTGCCCAACATCTTCATTCCTTCCATCAGGCGGTCGACACGCCGGTGCTTCTTGGGGATACCGTGGAGGCGGAGCCACACCTCCGGCATGGCTAGGGGCACAATGGTCTCCTGGATAGAATCACGAACCTGAACCGTAATATCATTGATAGAGAGAAACAGTTTACAACTCGTCTTAGCCATGTGCAACAGATTCGCAGAGGGAAAGATAACCGCAAAGTCATCATACCCCACTTAAGAGATCTGCCAATCCCAGTCCCCCGCAAACATGTCTTCAGCTCCTGCTTGAGAACGCGCAGCGAGAGCCTCCCAGGCTCCGCCGACAGAATAGCCCCATTGGCAGCCTGGATATCATTGCCCTCCACCTCCTCTTCTTCCTCGAAGTCCAAGCAGAATAAACCTTCCCCTGGGATCGCACTACCCATGATCTGAAGGTGGAGATGCTTTCCCTGCGACGGGCAGAAGGCCGAGGCGTGCCCTTGCTGTTTACAAATCACGCAGAGGGGAGGGGAGGTGCACTTGGCCTGGAAATGCCCGGTCCTGCCGCACTTGAAGCATTCGCCCCCCTCTTCTTCGACGGGGATGGGTGCATCCGCCGACCCCCGCGGTGCCTCCGGCAGCACCACCGCAAGCGGGGCCGCCGACGACCGCGACTTCTTGGCCAACGGGTCCCCATGGCCCCCACCATAGAGAGGGAGCTCCTGCAGCTTGCGCTCCAGATCACACCGCTTCGAGCCAGTCTTGCGCTTCTTACGCTCCTGCTGGCCCCACCAAGGGGGGGGAGGACCCCAATCCCCCTCGCGCCCGTGTGAGCCAGATCCAGAACCTTGGCCGTAGCTACCCCCATAGCCCTGGCCGCAGCGCATACATTTTAACAACAATTCGAACTAACTAGATGAAATTTGTTCAAACACAACGGTATCCATTCAAATTCGATTATAATTTACATAAAAAGGTTGATATTTCGACTGTTTACCAAAACAAACTAGAAAAAAAAACCTAAACCCTATACCGGACGACCACCTCTACGCTTGGCCGCCCTGCCCTGCAACACCGCCATCGCCGTCGGTGTTGTCATCGTCGTAATCCCACCAGCGGCGGAACGGGGACGGAGGGTCACAACGGCCTTGTATGGTGGTTGTCTGCCGCTCGCAGAGGAGCCGCTCTACCTCCTGCTGCGCGGTGCGGAGTGCCGCCGCGGCCACTGCGGATGTTGCCTTCAGAGCCCTGATAGGGGCCTTGCCGCGACGATGTTGGAGTAGTCGCTAAGTGATCACTCCTCGCCAATCTTGCCGAGCTCTCCGTCAAGGCCGTAGCGGCGCCTGGTGGTCATCTCCATGTTGGTCACAGAGCGGTCGAGCTCCCACGCAGTGGCCAGGTCAGGGTCGTTGTGGACACAATCCGACGCCATGTCGCTCTTGGCGAACGCAGAGTGGCGACCGGCATTGCACCGGTCGTACCTCGCCAGCCGCTTGCTCCACCTCAGATACGATGGCCCTCGAGCCCAAGGCACCGTCGTAACCATCTCCTCTGAGGTAGTGCAGGAAGCGCCCTCGTGCCTTCTTGATTGCGGGCGGCAGCTCCTCTTTGACGGCGAGGCGATGGCGACACGGCACTGACGAGGGTGCACCCATGCGCCCGTAACGGCTGCACGTCGGGTCGTCCTTGACCCAGCATCCGATTGGGATGCCGTGGTGGTGCGGGGGGTGACGACGGCTCCTCCTTTGATGCGGCATCTGATCTGGACGTGGCGGTTGCGCTGGGGCAAGGCCGGCTCATCCTTGACCAGCCGAAGTGGGGACACTGGCTTGCACTTCATGTAGTGGTGTGGCATGGATGGGGCTCCTTCTTGACGTGCGCCGGCGATGGTGGTGACATACCCATTTGATCTTGATCTGGCGGACAAAATCTTCGTCTGTCAAAGCGGCCTCCTTGAGGAGTCGGGGCGGTTGTATGGTGGCTGCTATGATGTATGGTCCTCCTTGTCGCCGAAGGATATGATGATCTCCTCCTTGGCAGAGGAGTCGGCCGCCTCGGACGCCGAAGGGCCCATAGAGCATGGGAAGTGGCGCCAAGAAACACCGAACAATGAGCTTCCACCGACTCCGTCGGTCGGTGCGGAGCACCATGACTTCGGCATCGCCGCTGCTAGGCTCGAAAAGGGGGAGGGGTTCGGGCACAGAGACAGGGGTGGGAAGGGGGCGGTGCTTGGGGAGAGGGGGTGCGCCTCCATGCGTTCTGGTGCACGGCTTAAATAACCGCGGCCAGGCCAGGTGAAGGGGCGGCAAACACGCTTCCATGCGGCGCAGCGGCCAGAGTTAGTTCCTCAAGACGTGGCATCCGCATTGCGCCGGTGCAGCGACCCTGCATACCACTGCATGGTGCAGTGTGGCAGTCTATGATATAATGTTCAAGAGACACCATCTCATGGACCTTATATCCCTCGGAGTTGTACAACAGAAACATGACGGTCCAACCAACACTAGATAAATACAACCAACTCATATATACTACAAACTCATCCAAAAAGATTCAAACTACTGGTACCCAAATGCAGAGTACCACTATGATACTACGATTCTTAGATCAGCCCAATCACAACTGTCGTGACTAAGCTTACTTCTACTCATGTATATAGATCTGACACTTCTTCATCATGCTTCCATGATGACGCAGTTGACATCTTTTGCTCCACTTGATACGTGACATCTCGTAGAAGAACTCTCCTGCTTCGGGATCCTCTGGTTTCTCCTCTGTTTAGATTCTAAAGGGGTGAAAGTACAAGGGATGGGTACAGGAGGTACTCAACAAGTTCATAGATATTGTGAGGTGGATATGCATTATTGCTACTACTGATTCCAAATAGGTCTTCGCAATGATTTTGAAAAATATCTTTAGCATCAAGTTTTTACCTAAACATGTGATCAGCAGACTTCACGGGTTGTTAGAACCTCTGATGGCTCCTTCTCGCCGCGTTCGCAGATCTTGCCCAGATCAGGGAGTGACAAGCCACAATTCATTACACTCTACAGAGGTGTGTTACTTTACCCACAAGCGATTAACTTAGCCCTTTTGCCAGGGTGTACGACCCATCACACATTCCAGTAGTGTGAAGCCAGGCCAAGGTCCGAGTCGTATAGCCCTCCCCCAGATGTCGCACGTCATACCCAATGGCAACATGATGCATTACATCATTTGCCCCACACTTCGATACAAATCATCACACAAGGCTAGCTTGGCGTTGGGGCTATTAACGTTGGCCAAGACGTTGGGGATACACCCGCGGGCCTGGGTGATGTTCGTACGATGACATTGTACGTCAAGGGGTTGGAACCACTAACTTGCCCGTCCTATTCCAGGCCCTGTGGTCAACGCTATCTATATGGCGTTGGAATACCTGCTGATTTTGGTTCTTAAGCCCGGTGTAATGGAATCCTACCACCCAACAATTCATTCGTGGATTCCATCACCCACCATAGTTCATAGTACCGAATATAATTTTACTTCATGCAATGAATAGATATTGTAAGTAGAGAATTTTGTAAAAATGCTTTGAAGAAAGCATAACCAAAGGACATGCACAAGGTATGAACTTGCCTGGTGATCGATAGGTAGTGTAACTCGAGGCTTTGAGATTCGCGGTTGTCTTGGGTTGTAACTCGAGGCTTTGAGATTCGCGGTTGTCTTGGGTTCTAAAAACGACATTTCGTTCGATAAGGGCTAATGTTGCAAGAAAATCTGCAATATGCTACTCCCTCCATTCCCTTATAAAAGGCCACTATAAAAAATACATTTTGCATCTATACAAGACCACTAACAGTAATCGACGCAAAAATTAATGACATAATGACACTGTGCTACTTCCTTCTCATTCCTTTCTTGCATGCATGCGGGCGTATTAATGGTCCTGGTTAATGAAAAGAAAAGTTGGCTTGCAAAGCATTTATTAAATTTTACCTGGTGCCTGTAATTTGAGTTTGTGGCCTTGTATAAGGGAATGGAGGAAGTATTATGCATACGATGACATGGCTTTTCTCCCCGTTTAACCCTCTAAGGATTTATGCGCATTTCTTTGAATCTTTTTTATTAGTTTATTATTGCAACTCTTGTTTCCATAGTTTATATTTTATAATTAAATGTTTATTTTATTTTGTGGAATTTGAGACACTTGTTCATAAATACAAATAAGGATGTTTTTTATAACTCAATTTAGTTTGAGTCATACTTAGTATTCAATTCTATGATTTTATGTGGATTATTTATTCTTGTTTTATTTCTTAATTAAAAAAGAATATTAATTGTAATTAACATAGTTGAAAGACCCGTTTTAAGATTGTATAAAATATTTTTAAAGGTGTATTTGCACCTTGTCTACATTTATTCAGTATAAGCTGTCTTGCAAAAAAACATTTGCGGGCATGTCTTGCAAAAAAAAAATTGCATGGTACGTCTTGCAATTACTGTGCAAGATATTAAACATGCACAAGTATTATACTGAAGGATGGATGAATGTGTAGGTCAGGATATTGTACGTGAATTTAATCCAAGACTTGAGGTAACACACACTTGTATCGGGTGTGGTGGCATGGTTCAATACACATGTACGCACATTATGGTTGGGTTCAGCCTAACGCATACGCACGCTGGGCTAGGGGCTTTGCTACATCTACGTAGAGTTTGTACGGAAACCTACGTAAAAACTGATCTGTCAAGATTTAATTGGAAAAGAGATTTGCCCGGGCCCCCACCCCACAATAATCCTACGTAACCAACCTACGTGAAGTTACTTAATCCTCCTAATCTAATCCTCTCGCCCCCCTGATTTTCGCGGGGTGGGGGCCCGGACAAATCTTTTTTCCAATTAAATATTGACAGGTCAGTTTTTACGTAGGTTTACGTACAAACTCTACGTAGATGTAGCAAAGCCCCTGGGCTAGAGTAGACCAGAACGCACGCACCCACGCAACTCTCTCGCTCGCTCAGCTCTTTTCGCTCGAGATCCTCCAAAAAAAGCTCTTTTCGCTCAATCCCCACCGTCGCCGCCTTGGTCGCCGGCCAATTTCGGCCGCTCCGGTGAGCTCCGTCGCCGCCCAGCACACCCACGGCTGCTCCTCGACGAGCTCTACCAGCTCGACGGTGTCGGTCTACTTTTCCTCGCCTCCTGTGGTCGCCCCCAACGATTTTTCCCCGCTAGAGTTTCAGCGGTGGAGGTGGACCTCGCCTCCGGCGGCCGCCTGCTCGTTGCCCCGGTCATCTCCGCCCTGGTGGTGCTCCTGGATGTGCTATGCATCACCTTCCCGCCTCCTTGATTGCACTAGTGCAGAACCGGGCAATAGCACCGGTTCGTAAGGCCCTTTAGTGACGGTTCCATAACCGGCACTAAAGTGTGCGCACTAAAGCCCCCCCCCCCCTTTAGTACCGGTCCAGCATGAATTGGTGCTAAAGGGCAACCACGTGGCACAAGCCAGCTCCGGGGGCCTGGAGCCCTTTAGTACCGGTTGGTAAGACCAGCCGGTACTATAAGGTTTGGGGGATTTTTAGTTTTATGATTTCCTTTTCATTTAATTTTGTGTTTCCATTTTAATTCTTTTTCGTTTGCTGGTATTTTACGATACTACAC
>NC_041393.1:128182639-128188038 GCF_002162155.2 Triticum dicoccoides
TATATATATATATATATATATATATATATATATATATATATATATATATGTGTGTGTGTGTGTGTGTGTGTGTGTGTATGTATATATAAATAGAATTTCTAGTAGAACCAATCATGCATATATATATCATCAATCACAAACCACCATATTAATTAATTCACACATACACACATGTATAGCTATATGCAATTTCTCCTACATATGCATGTTGCCTTCGGAGCCAGTGACATTAGCCTAATTGGTGCCTTCGGAGCACGATGACAATTGGAAATGGTTTTCATGAGGGCGGTAGCGGGTAATAGTATTTTTCCTTTGGATTTATGACCTGGTCGAGCAAAAATCCCGCTATTTCCTCTTGAAGTGCTTCTACGCGCTCCGTTTCTAGGAGCTTCTCCCGCACCTCTCTGAACTGTTAAGAATGAGATCAATATGCATGTGTATTAGTTGTGTGACTAGATATCGATAATGGTGTAAAAATTATGAATAGTGTTCTAACAAGCGTACCCATTCCTGTCTTTGAGATCTGCTCCTTTCGGACGCCATCATGCGAATGTTCTCGCAAACACAGAATGCACACAGATCAGTCCCCTACGTCTGCTTCAGGGCCTTTACGAGAATGGAATTTGATCAGATAATAATTAATCAAGCATGATAATTAAAGAGATGGCAGCTAGCTAGCTAGCTAGTACTACTTAATTACTTACCTTGGGTCGAAACCATTGAAGCTTTTTTTTCCATTTGCCTTCCGGGACGCTGATGAACCTTGCCCAAGCCCTGCCCGCCGACAAAGAAAATGAATAAAGGGGTTATTAAATAGTTCATATCATGAAATGACAAACTAAATAGGCCGAGATATATAGTTAATAATGATTGAAATTACCTGTTGACTATCCCAAACAAGATGTTATAGTCAGTTTTAACTTTGAGTAGTGAGTCCAGTATTTCAACTGTTCCATCGTCAACTTTAATGATACACAAGAACCAGTGAAATCTGCATGCACACACGTTTGCATGTCTTAATTAAGCGGGCATATGTAAGCAAAAACATGTAGCTAGCTAGTAGGCAAAAACAGAGAATTTGTAGTACAAGGCAGTGTGACTCATTGGAAGTTGTAAGGAAGTAGTATATCTTCATTGTATTTGAGGCGCTTCAAGAACTCTAGCATGTTGTCCTCTACGGCCTTTTGATGATGTGGATTTATCCGCCATGTGTATTCATTAACGGTGTTTGGGTCAATGAACCCAATGCCAAAGCATCCACCTTTTCTCATTTCATACATCTTCATCCTGCATAATACCACAGAAAAGAATATAGTGAGGATAATTGTAGGTAATGATTGATCAAAAGGATCACTACAGCTAGCTTGAGGCTTAAATTACAGAAAGAAATCACTTACAAACAATAGCAACTGACGATAGATTTTTCGAGTGCGTCTTGATTGTATAACTGAAACAGTTCAAAATACTCAACGGATAGAGCTTTCTCATGGAAGTAATGATCCTCCTTGACATTCACCATGAGGGACAATCGATCTGAAATCTTGGTAATGTTCATGTACCATTGATGCAATTCATACATTCTCGTTGGGAGGTTCTTGACCTTGTCTGGCTCGACCAAAGGTTGGCCCCGGAGATATTTCCGTTTCATTTCATCCTCTCTAAGCACAGGCATGGGCTCGATCTCGAGGAGTTGTCCAACAGTGATGTTGAGAACTTCAGCCTGCATTATATGGTCCTTGGTTATTACCATATTGCCCACCTCGGGAACGTAAACTGTTTGCCCACAATAATATTGGGCGCGCGTACTGTCATGTGTTGTTGGCACAACAAGCGAGGGGATCGATTGCGCCGCCTGTTCTCCCAGTTGGGGAATGGTTTTCCCGCATTTTTTGACAGCTGCTTGTTGTTTGCTCGATCCCGAGCTCGCCTCCTTACGTAGACGTGCTCGATTTAACTTCCTGATGTGGCGCTCATAGTCTGTGTCAACAGGCTTGGGAGCTGGTGGTTGAGCCATACGAATGAAGTGGTCAATCGTTTCCTCAGGCACTTTCTCCCTTGGCGGCGGTGGCGGTTTCGGTGCAAAATGGGCTTCCACCTCGGCCTTCGATATGGCTGCGTTTTCCTCCTCGGACTTGTCATAAGGCCTCTGTGGAAGAGGCGTGAGGCTTGGACCATATTTATATCGCTTGCCTCCGCCTCTACTTCCTGTACTACCTCGAATCGTACCGCTATGCACCATAGCTGCGGGGTGTCTCTTCTGCGATTGCTGAGGCGGCGGAGACGGCTGACGGGGCTGAGTTGGACGAGGAGGAGTGGCCTGAAGCTGTGCCGGACTTGGAGGAGTGGCCTGAGGTTGTGCCGGACTTGGAGGAGGAGTGGACGTCTGACGCTGTGGCGGACTTGGAGGAGGAGGAGTGGCCTGACACTTTGCCAGACTTCGAGGAGGAGTGGCCTGACACTTTGCCGGACTTGGTGGACTTGTAGGAGCGGGAGTCTGCTGACTCGGTGGCGGACTTCGACGAGGAGTCGGCTGACGCGGTGTCGGTGGCCTTCGAAAGATGATGCAATCCTTTTTCCATAGGATGATACGATGTTTGGCCTCTCCGAGAAAGCACTCATCGTCACCTCCAGGAATGTCAAGCTGTAGCTCCGAATATGGTGGGTCCACCACCTCATCAACCAAGACACGAGCATAGCCCGCTGGAATCGGGTTGCAATGGAAGGTTGCCTTGGGGGGATTTGGAAAAGCAACGGCGTCCGCCACCTTCATGGATATGTTCGTTATTTTGACGTGTAGCTCGCAGTTAGTGTTCTCCGTGATGTCATCCACGGGGTATCTACCCAGCATTGCATCGTCCGGGGTAGAACCCACGCTGCTTCTCGGCATGGATGGGGCGGTGCTATCCAATGCTGGATCATCTGCTAGCTGCTGCAGCTGCTGAGACCCCCTTTGTTGGGTAAGTGAGTCGATCTGCTCCTGCTGCCGCTGGAATTTGACTGCCAATTCCGCTTGACTTGCTTCTAGGCCTTGAAGGCGTTCATAGTCCCGCTTCCTCTGCTCCTCCTCCATCTTTCTCTTCTTCTCCTCCGCAATCTTCTTTCTCGCACGGGTTCTGTAGTCGGTGTTCCAGTCTGAAAACCCCTCATACCACGGAATAGCGCCCTTGCCTCGTGTTCTTCTCGGTTGTTCAGGATTTCCCAGGGCACGCTTAAGCTCGTTGTTCTCTCTGTTGGACTGGAACACCCCCGATCGTGCCTCTTCTATTGCAACAAGTATCGCATCGTCGGCTCCCTTCAGACTTTCCTTCGTCGAAACATTGCCTGTCTTCGGGTCCAACTCCCCCCCATGCACATAGAACCAAGTCCTGCACCTCGGGGGGCTAGCTCTTAGTAACCGGAGTGACACCTGCATCCTCCATCTCTTTCTCAGACTTATCCCACTTAGGCATTGCCACCGCATAACCACCTGGCCCCAGCTTTGGAACTTATCCTTTTTTCGGCATTCTTCTTTTTTATTCTCGACCGTTCCTTAGCTAATTCCGAATCCTTGAATTTCACGAAATCGTCCCAATGAGCACGTTGGTTCGCTAGTGTTCCCTCGAATACTAGAGTCTTCCTTCCTCCCTTGACGTACTTGTCCCATTCACGATTCTTGTGGTTCTTGAATGCAACCGCCATCCTCCTAAGAGCAGCGTCCTTGACTTTCTGCACATCTTCTTTTGTGAAATGATCTGGTAGGGTGAAATGTTCCATGAGAGTATCCCAAAGCAGATCTTTTTGATTCTTGTCGACAAAAGTAACATCTGGACGTGGCTTTGCTGGCTCTCTCCATTCTTGAAGTTTGATCGGGAGTTGGTCCTTCACAAGAACTCCGCACTGACGAATGAACTTGTCCGCAATCTTCTTAGGCGCTAATGGTTCGCCATTAGGTCTGACTGCCTCGATATTGTACTTTACGCCCTCCTTCAACTTTTTGTTCGGGCCTCGTTTCGTCCTTTTGCCTGAAGATTTGCTCGATCCGGATGGCTGAAAGAACAAAGATCGATTCGTTAATATATCTTCAAGTCATTTAAAACATGTGATGATCACCAGATGCCTGCTTATATAAATATACCTCGCCGGTCTTTGTTGTTTCAGGATCAACATGTTCTTCGTCATCGTCATAATCGTAGTTCATGACTTCATCAATTCGGTCGTTGCGATCAAATATCATACCACCCTCTCCGGTGTTGTTTAGAAATTCGGAGCCGTCATAATCTTCTACTTCATTTTGATCATCATCTGGCCCGCGTATCATATCGAACATGGTCTGTTCTCCCTCTCTGTCGGTATTGTCTGCCATAGCTTTTATTTAACTAATCCAAAAGAAATATAAAACAATTTAGTATTCAAATTACATCGTCTCGAATAATAGATATAATCTCGAATACATTGTCTAGAATAATAGATATAATCTCGAATACATCATCTTGAATAATATATAATATTGAATAGTACATCACTGGCTAGGTAGCTAATTAAAGATCGAATACTATAGAAGAATCTAGGACACTCGCGATTCCTGCGGCGCGGGCGGTGGACACCCAAAGAGAAGGAACCGTCACAGTATCATAGCTGAAGTGAGATCCCTAAAGAAACTGCCAGGTATTGGAGAACCTGCCGCCTTCTAACGCAACCATGTAGCGATGGACGTGCTCGTCCTCCTCCCAGACACGGCGACGTACCACCTCCGGTGGGGCCGGGTCCCTCCACACCGGAACTGGCCCACGCGAACGCCACCAAACGATATGAGGGTCGACGACGGGACCCGGGGCCGGGTTCCTCATCAAGCGGCGCGCCCCTCCAGGCAGCACCTTCCAGTGCCAGCCCGGCGGAGCCCAGTCCCGGACATGGGTCAGCCGAACGTCGTCGCGGACGGGTCGACGGCGAGGATGCGGGCCGGGCATCGTCGAGAACAAATACTAGCTATATGCCCGCAAAAAGTAACATTTTTTTAATGATTGGATTTTGATAACTAAAATTTCTAACATTTCTATATAACACTAATTATGCTATCATTGCATATGTCAAAAATCTATATACTATTTCATACTAATTAAGCATCTAACACTAAAAACAAAAAACACAACTTCTATACATCCATTAAAAAACTAAAAAACAACATTATATAAAAAATTTCCATACTAATTAAACACTAATTATATCCATCTAACATGCATTCATACATATATAATAGTGAAAAAAAATAATCTAAATAATATACTAATATATACATGCATTAATTCATACATATGTACGTGTGTGTGTGTGTGTGTGTTCATCATGCTTGTGTGTGTGTGTGTATGGGCTCGGGGAGGGGCGGCGCCCATGGTGGCCGCCGGGGGCGAGGGAGAGGGGTT
>NC_041393.1:128188620-128212893 GCF_002162155.2 Triticum dicoccoides
GACGGGGACGGGGGCGGCGACGGGGATGGGGGCGGCCACGGCGA
This sequence comes from Triticum dicoccoides, assembly GCF_002162155.2. Taxonomy (NCBI): domain Eukaryota; kingdom Viridiplantae; phylum Streptophyta; class Magnoliopsida; order Poales; family Poaceae; genus Triticum; species Triticum dicoccoides. The sequence goes on from NC_041393.1 coordinate 128,188,665, forward strand.
CGGGGGCGGCGACGGCGACGGCGTCGATCGATCGGGGCGTGCGGGCGGTGCTTCAATGGGGAAACAGAGGAAGAAATGAAAATTTTGCAAGTGTTGTATATATCGGAGAGGCCTTTAGTACCGGTTGGTGGCTCCAACCGGTACTAAAGGGTGGTCTTTAGTACCGGTTGGAGCCACCAACCGGTACTAAAGGCCTCGCGCTGCCACCCCAAAGTTTAGTCCCACCTCACCGGGCGAAGGGCAGCCGCACTGGTTTATAAACCCAGCCGCGGCTACCACTTCGAACTCCTCTATATAGCAGGCTTGTGGGCCTAAACTCTGCGCGCTGTCCTGTGAGTCTGCTCGGCCTTTAAGGCCTGTAATTACACACTTGTGGCCTATCAGGCCCATAGGGCAGTGCCCCAATTTTTTTATAGTTTTTTTCTTTTCTGCTTTATTTTCTTCTATTTATTTTTGCGTAGTTTTTTGTATAGTTTTTTCTTTTCTGTTATATTTATTTTCTTCTATTTATTTGTGAGTAGTTTTTCATCTAGGTTGCCAAAATTCAACATTTTCAGAGTTCATTTTGTAGTGATTTTTAATTTCACGGTCATTTTGTAAACGATTGAAAAATAGCAAATATAATTTTTTTTCTTTTCTGCTTTATTTTTCTTCTTTTTATTTCTGAGTAGTTTTTTCTTTTCTGCTATATTTATTTTCTTCTATTTATTTCTGAGTAGTTTTTTATATAGTTTTTTTCTTTTCAGCTATAGTTTTTCTTCTTTTCTGCTATTTTTTCTTTTCTGCAAAACTTGATGGTCAAAGTCTGGAGTTATAACTTAAAAAAAAGAAATGTCGACGTGCAATTAGTTTTTGCCATAACAGAAGAAGTCCAGAGTTGTAATAAGTTATTAAAAATAAAAAAGAGGTGCAATGCTCATTAATTTGCTTCAAGCCTTTCGAAATAGTGTAAACTGTACTGCGCATAGCTCCATGCAGTCTACCGTATTCCTGAAGGCTTGAAGCTAAGAAACGTGAGCATTGAGCCTCTTCTTCATCATCTCTGCACTCAGGGCTTATAAACCGCTCCTAGTCCCTCTCACTTCGCGAGGTGGGACTCAAAAACAGCTTACGTCTGGTTCATCCACATGAACCGGTACTAAAGGTGCTCGTGGGGCCCCAGCCTTACCTGACACAACCTCATTAGTACTGGTTCATGGTACGAACCGACACTAAATGGTGATGGTGGGGCCATACCCTGACCGGAGGCTGACACAACCTCTTTAGTACTGGTTCATGGCATGAACCGGTACTAAAGGTTCGCCACGAACCGGTGCTATTGATCGCCGCCACGAACCGGCACTAGTGTAAACATTAGTACCGGCTGAAATTCCAACCGGCACTATTGTGCTTCACATTTGACCCTTCGCCACGACCCGGTACTAAAGGGGGTGCGCTGGCGCAGGTGCGGTGCAGCAAGTTTAGTCCTGAAGGAACTATGCCCTAGAGGCAATAATAAAGTTATTATTTATTTCCTTATATCATGATAAATGTTTATTATTCCTGCTAGAATCATATTAACCGGAAACATAATATATGTGTGAATACATAGACAAACATAGTGTCACTAGTATGCCTCTACTTGACTAGCACGTTGAATCAAAGATGTTAAGTTTCCTAGCCATAGACATGAGTTGTCATTTGATTAAGGGATCACATCATTAGGAGAATGATGTGATTGACTTGACCCATTCCGTTAGCTTAGCACTTGATCGTTAAGTATGTTGCTATTGCTTTCTTCATGACTTATACATGTTCCTGTAACTATGAGATTATGCAACTCCCGTTTACCGGAGGAACACTTTGGGTGCTACCAAACGTCACAACGTAACTGGGTGATTATAAAGGAGTACTACAGGTGTCTCCAAAGGTACATGTTGGGTTGGCGTATTTCGAGATTAGGTTTTGTCACTTCAATTGTCGGAGAGGTATCTCTGGGCCCTCTCGGTAATGCACATCACTATAAGCCTTGCAAGCATTGCAACTAATGAGTTAGTTGCGAGATGATGTATTACGTAACGAGTAAAGAGACTTGCCGGTAACGAGATTGAACTAGGTATTGGATACCGACGATCAAATCTCGGGCAAGTAACATACCGATGACAAAGGGAACAACGTATGTTGTTATGCGTTTTGACCGATAAAGATCTTCGTAGAATATGTAGGAACCAATATGGGCATGTAGGTTCCGCTATTGATTATTGACCGAGAATAGTTCTAGGTCATGTCTACATTGTTCTCCAACCCGTAGGGTCCGCACGCTTAAGGTTTCGATGACAGTTATATTATGAGTTTATGAGTTTTGATGTACCGAAGGAGTTCGGAGTCCCGGATGAGATCGGGGACATGACGAGGAGTCTCGAAATGGTCAAGACGTAAAGATCGATATATTGGACGACTATATTCGGAGTTCGGAAAGGTTCCGAGTGATTCGGGTATTTTTCGGAGTACCGGAGAGTTACGGGAATTCCCCGGGTAGTATATGGGCCTTATTGGGTCATACTGGAATAGAGGAGAGAGGCCAAAAGGAAGGAGGCCTGCGCCCCCCCTCTGGTCCGAATTGGACAAGGGGCGCAGCCCCCCTTTCCTTCTTCCTCTCCCCCTCTTTCCCCTTCTCCTACTCCAACAAGGGAGGTGGAATCCTACTAGGACTAGGGAGTCCTAGTAGGACTCCACACTTGGCGCGCCCCCTCCTAGGGCCGGCCTCCTCCCCCCTTGCTCCTTTATATACGGGGGCATGGGGGCACCCCATGACACAAGTTGATCTACGGATCGTTCCTTAGCCGTGTGCGGTGCCCCCCTCCACCATATTCCACCTTGGTCATATCGTCGCGGAGTTTAGACGAAGCCCTGCGCCGGTAGAACATCATCATCGTCACCACGCTGTCGTGCTGACGGAACTCATCCCCGAAGCTTTGCTGGATCGGAGCCCGGGGATCGTCATCGAGCTGAACGTGTGCTGAACTTGGAGGTGCCGTACGTTCGGTGCTTGGATCGGTCGGATCGTGAAGACGTACGACTACATCAACCGCGTTGTGCTAATGCTTCCGCTTACGGTCTACGAGGGTACGTGGACAACACTCTCCCCTCTCGTTGCTATGCCATCACCATGATCTGCGTGTGCGTAGGAAAATTTTGAAATTACTACGTTCTCCAACAGTGGCATCCGACCCTAGGTTTTATGCGTTGATGTTATATGCACGAGTAGAACATAAGTGAGTTGTGGGCGATACAAGTCATACTGCTTACTAACATGTCATACTTTGGTTCAGCGGTATTGTTGGATGAAGCGGCCCAGACCGACATTATGCGTACGCTTACGCGAGACTGGTTTCACCGCCGTGCTTCGCACACAGGTGACTAGCGGGTGTCTGTTTCTCCAACTTTAGTTGAACCGAGTGTGGCTACGCCCGGTCCTTGCGAAGGTTAAAACAACACTAACTTGACGAACTATCGTTGTGGTTTTGATGCGTAGGTAAGAACGGTTCTTGCTAAGCCCGTAGCAGCCACGTAAAATTTGCAACAACAAAGTAGAGGACATCTAACTTGTTTTTGCAGAGCATGTTGTGATGTGATATGGTCAAGACGTGATGAGATATAAGTTCTTGTATGAGATGATCATGTTTTGTTGAAATTATCGGCAACTGGCAGAAGCCCTATGGTTGTCTCTTTGTTGCATAAGATGCAAGTGCCAAATAATTGCTTTACTTTATCGCTATGCGATAGCAATAGTTGCAAGAGCAATAGTTGGCGAGACGACCATGTGACGACACATTGATATAGATCAAGATGATGAAGATCATGGTGTCGTGCCGGTAATGATAGAGATCATGACAATACTTTGGAGATGGAGATCAAAAGGCGCAAGATGATCATGGCCATATCATGTCACATATTTTGATTGCATATGATGTTTTTCTGTTATACATCTTATTCTGTTTTGTTTGACGGTAGCATTATAAGATGATCTCTCACTAATTATGAAGAAGTGTTCTCCCTGAGTATGCACCATTGCGAAAGTTCTTCATGCTGAGACACCACGTGATGATCGGGTGTGATAGGCTCTACGTTCAAATACAACGGGTGCAAAACAGTTGCACACGCGGAATACTCAGGTTAAACTTGATGAGCCTAGCATATACAGATATGGCCTCGGAACACGGAGACCGAAAGGTCGAGCATGAATCATATAGTAGATATGATCAACATATTGATGTTCACCGTTGAAACTACTCCATCTCACGTGATGATCGGACATGGTGTAGTTGATATGGATCACGTAATCACTTAGAGGATTAGAGGGATGTCTTTCTAAGTGGGAGTTTTTAAGTAATATGATTAATTGAACTTTAATTTATCATGAACTTAGTCCTGGTAGTATTTTGCAAATTATGTTGTAGATCAGTAGCTTGCGTTGTTGCTTTCATATGTTTATTTTTATATGTTCCTAGAGAAAATTGTGTTGAAAGATGTTAGTAGCAATGATGCGGATTGGATCCGTGATCTGAGGTTTATCCTCATTGCTGCACAGAAGAATTATGTCCTTAATGCACCGCTAGGTGACAGACCTATTGCAGGAGCAGATGCAGACGTTATGAACGTTTGGCTAGCTCAATATGATGACTACTTGATAGTTTAGTCCACCATGCTTAACGGCTTAGAATCGGGTCTTCAAAGACGTTTTGAACGTCATGGACCATATGAGATGTTCCAGGAGTTGAAGTTAATATTTCAAGCAAATACCCGACTTGAGAGATATGAAGTCTCCAACAAGTTCTATGGCTAAATGATGGAGGATAATCGCTCAACTAGTGAGCATGTGCTCAGATTGTCTGGGTACTACAATCGCTTGAATCAAGTGGGAGTTAATCTTCCAGATAAGATAGTTATTGACAGAGTTCTCTAGTCACCATCACCAAGTTAGTAGAACTTTGTGATGAACTATAGTATGCAAGGGATAATGAAAACAATTCCCGAGCTCTTCGTGATGCTGAAATCGACGAAGGTAGAAATCAAGAAAGAGCATCTAGTGTTGATGATTGACAAGACCACTAGTTTCAAGAAAAGGGCAAAGGGAAAGAAAGGGAAACTTCAAGTAGAATGGCAAACAAGTTGTCACTCCCGTGAAGAAGACCAAAGCTGGACCAAAGCCTGAAACTGAGTGTTTACACTGCAAAGGAAATGGTCACTGGAAGCGGAAATGCCCTAAATATTTGGTGGATAAGAAGGATGGCAAAGTGAACAAGGGTATATTTGATATACAGGTGTTTGATGTGTGCCTTACTAGTGTTTATAGTAACCCCTGAGTATTTAATACTTGTTCGGTTGCTAAAGATTAGTAACTCGAAACAGGAGTTACATAATAAACAGAGACTAGTTGAGGGGAAGTGACGATGAGTGTTGGAAATAGTTCCAAGATTGATATGATCATCATCACACACTCCCTATATTTTTGAGATTAGTGTTAAACCTAAATAAATGTTATTTGGCGTTTGCGTTGAGCATGAATATGATTTGATCATGTTTATTGCGATACGGTTATTCATTTAAAGTCAAAGAATAATTGTTGTTCTATTTACATGAATAAAACCTTCGATGGTCATACACCCAATAAAAATAGTGTGTTGGATCTCGATCGTAGTAATACACATATTCATAATATTGATGCCAAAAGATGAAAAGTTGATAATGATAGTGCAACTTATTTGTGGCACTGCCGTTTGGGTCATATCGGTGTAAAGCGCATGAAGAAACTCCATAAAGATGGATTTTTGGAATCTCTTGGTTATGAATCATTTGATGCTTGCGAACCGTGCCTTTTGGGCAAGATGACTAAAACTCCGTTCTCCGGAACAATGGAACGAGCTACTGACTTGATGGAAATAATACATACCGATGTATACGGTCAAATGAGTGTTGATGCTCGTGGCGGGTATCGTTATTTTCTGACCTTCAAAAATGATTTGAGCAGATATGGGTATATCTACTTGATGAAACATAAGTCTGAAATAATTGAAAGGTTCAAAGAATTTTAGAGTGAAGTGGAAAAATCATCGTAACAAGAAAATAAAGTTTCTACGATCTGATCGGGGAGACGAATATTTGAGTTACGAGTTTGGTCTTCAATTAAAACAATGTGGAATAGTTTCACAGCTCACGCCACCTAGAACACCACAACATTATGGTGTGTCCGAACGTCGTAACCGCACTTTATTGGATATGGTGCGATCTATGATGTCTCTTATCAGTTTTACCACTATCGTTTTGGGGTTGTGCATTAGAGACAGCTGCATTCACGTTTAAAAAGGGCACCATCTAAATCCTTTGAGACGACACCGTATGAACTGTGGTTTAGCAGTAAACCTAAGCTGTCGTTTCTTAAAGTTTGGAGTTGCGATGCTTATATGAAAAAGGTTTTCAACCTGATAAGCTCGAACCCAAATCGGAGAAGTGCGTCTTCATAGAATACCCAAAGGAAACTGTTGGGTACTCCTTCTATCACAAATCCAAAGGCAAAACATTCGTTGCTAAGAATGGATCCTTTCTAGAGAAGGAGTTTCTCTCGAAAGAAGTGAGTGGGAGGAAAGTAGAACTTGATGAGGTAACTATACCTACTCCCTTATTTGAAAGTAGTTCATCACAGAAATTTGTTCCTGTGACTACTACACCAATTAATGAGGAAGTTAATGATGATGATCATGAAACTTCAGATTAAGTTACTACAGAACCTCGTAGGTCTTACAGAGTAAGATCCGCAATAGAGTGGTACGGTAATCATGTTCTGGAAGTCATGTTACTAGACCATGATGAACCTACAAACTATGAGGAAGCGATGATGAGCCCAGATTCCATGAAATGGCTTGAGGCCATAAAATCTGAGATATGATCCATGTATGAGAAAAAAGTATGGACTTTGATTGACTTGCTCGATGATCAGCAAGCGATGTTAAATAAATGGATCTTCAAGAGGAAGACGGACACTGATAGTAGTGTTACTATCTACAAAGCTCGACTTGTCACAAAAAGGTTTTCGACAAGTTCAAGGTGTTGAATACAATGAGATTTTCTCACTCATATCGATGCTTAAGTCTGTCCAAATCATGTTAGCAATTGCCACATTTTATGAAATCTGGCAAATAAATGTCAAAACTGCATTCCTTAATAGATTTATTAAAGAAGAGTTGTATATGATGCAACCAGAAGGTTTTGTCAATCGTAAAGGTGCTAACAAAGTGTGAAAGCTCCAGCGATCCATCTATGGACTGGTGCAAGCATCTCGGAGTTGGAATATACGCTTTGATGAGTTGATCAAAGCATATGGTTTTATACAGACTTTTGGAAAGGCCTGTATTTACAATAAAGTGAGTGGGAGCACTACCGCCTTTCTGATAAATATGTGTGAGTAACATATTATTGATCAGCAATGATGTAGAATTTTTCTGGAAAGCATAAAGGAATGTTTGAAAGGAGTTTTTCAAAGAAAGACCTTAATAAAACTACTTACATATTGAGCATCAAGATCTATTGATATAGATTAAGACGTTTGATAAGATTTTCAATAAGTACATACCTTGTCAAGATTTTGAAATAGTTCAAAATGGAACAGTCAAAGAAAGAGTTTTTGCCTGTGTTGCAAAGGTGTGAAATTGAGTAAGACTCAAGACCCGACCACGGCAGAAAATAGAAAGAGAATGAAAGTCATTCCCTATGCATCAGTCATAGGTTCTATAAAAGTATGCCATGCTATGGACCAGACCTATTGTATACTCTGCCCTGGTTTGGCAAGGGAGTACAATAGTGATCTAGGAGTAGATCACTGGACATTGGTCAAAATTATCCTTTGTAGAATAAGGATATGTTTCTCTATTATGGAGGTGATAAAAGAGTTCGTCGTAAAGAGTTACATCGATGCAAGCTTTTACACCGATCCAGATGACTCTAAGTCTCAATCTGGATACATATTGAAAGTGGGAGCAATTAGCTAGAGTAGCTCTGTGCAAAGCATTGTAGACATAGAATATTTGCAAAATACATACGACTCTGTAATATGACAGACCCGTTGACTAAACTTCTCTCACGAGCAAAACATGATCATACCTTAGTACTCTTTGGGTGTTAATCACATAGCGATGTGAGCTAGACTATTGACTCTAGTAAACCCTTCGGGTGTTGGTCACATGACGATGTGAACTATTGGGTATTAATCACATACAGATGTGAATATTGGTGTTAAATCACATGGCGATGTGAACTAGATTATTGACTCTAGTGCAAGTGGGAGACTGAAGGAAATATGCCCTAGAGGCAATAATAAAGTTATTATTTATTTCCTTATATCATGATAAATGTTTATTATTCATGCTAGAATTGTATTAACCGGAAACATAATACATGTGTGAATACATAGACAAACATAGTGTCACTAGTATGCCTCTACTTGACTAGCTCGTTATATCAAAGATGGTTAAGTTTCCTAGCCATAGACATGAGTTGTCATTTGATTAACGGGATCACATCATTAGGAGAATGATGTGATTGACTTGACCCATTCCGTTAGCTTAGCACTTGATCGTTAAGTATGTTGCTATTGCTTTCTTCATGACTTATACATGTTCATGTAACTATGAGGTTATGCAACTCCCGTCTACCGGAGGAACACTTTGGGTGCTACCAAACGTCACAACGTAACTGGGTGATTATAAAAGAGTACTACAGGTGTCTCCAAAGGTACATGTTGGGTTGGCATATTTCGAGATTAGGTTTTGTCACTTCGATTGTCGGAGAGATATCTCTGGGCCCTCTCGTTAATGCACATCACTATAAGCCTTGCAAGCGTTGCAACTAATGAGTTAGTTGCGAGATGATGTATAACGTAATGAGTAAAGAGACTTGCCGGTAACGAGATTGAACTAGGTATTGGATACCGACGATCAAATCTCGGGCAAGTAACATATCGATGACAACGGGAACAACGTATGTTGTTATGCAGTTTGACCGATAAAGATCTTCATAGAATATGTAGGAACCAATATGGCCATGCAGGTTCCCCTATTGGTTATTGACCGAGAATAGTTCTAGGTCATGTCTAAATTGTTCTCGAACCCGTAGGGTCCGCACGCTTAAGGTTTCGATGACAGTTATATTATGAGTTTATGAGTTTTGATGTACCGAAGGAGTTCGGAGTCCCGGATTAGATCGCGGACATGACGAGGAGTCTCGAAATGGTCGAGACGTAAAGATCGATATATTGGACGACTATATTTGGAGTTCGGAAAGGTTCTGAGTGATTCGGGTATTTTTCGGAGTACCGGAGAGTTAGGGGAATTCGCCGGGGAGTATATGGGCCTTATTGGGCCATACGGGAATAGAGGAGAGAGGCCAAAAGGAAGGAGGCCGGCGCCCCCCCTCTGGTCCGAATTGGACAAGGGGCGCAGCCCCCCTTTCCTTCTTCCTCTCCCCCTCTTTCCCCTTCTCCTACTCCAACAAGGGAGGTGGAATCCTACTAGGACTAGGGAGTCCTAGTAGGACTCCACACTTGGCGCGCCCCCTCCTAGGGCCGGCCTCCTCCCCCCTTGCTCCTTTATATACGGGGGCAGGGGGACATCCCATGACACAAGTTGATCTACGGATCGTTCCTTAGCCGTGTGCGGTGCCCCCCTCCACCATATTCCACCTTGGTCATATCGTCGCGGAGTTTAGGAGAAGCCCTGCGCCGGTAGAACATCATCATCGTCACCACGCCGTCGTGCTGACGGAACTCATCCCCAAAGCTTTGCTGGATCGGAGCCCGGGGATCGTCATCGAGCTGAACGTGTGCTGAACTCGGAGGTGCCGTACGTTCGGTGCTTGGATCGGTCGGATCGTGAAGACGTTTGACTACATCAACCGCGTTGTGCTAACGCTTCTGTTTATGGTCTACGAGGGTACGTGGACAACACTCTCCCCTCTCGTTGCTATGCCATCACCATGATCTGCGTGTGCGTAGGAAAATTTTGAAATTACTACGTCCCCCAACAAGTCCCACCTCGCTAGTCGAGGGGCGACCGCACTGGTTTAATTATAAACCCCCTTGCGGTCGCTCTCTCGAGCTCCTCTCCAAAGCAGGCCTACTGGGCCTACGTGTTCTTTGATGCCCTGTGGGCCCACTTGGCCTTTGCGGGCCTGCATCCTGGCCCAACAACAGGTTGGATTTCTAGTCGTATGCAGGCCGCTCTGGCCTAGTAGGCGGACTTTTTTTTAATATTTTTTTGCTTTATTTATTTTTGTGTTGTTTTTTTGTGTATTTAGAGTTTCTTTGTGAATATTTTTGCTTTAGGTACAAAAAATTACAAACTTTCTGTTAGTGCCCGTAGTTTTCAAATTTGAATAGTTTAAATTTTGAATTATTTGAAATGAGTGTGAATCACTAGTTTGTGAATAACTTAACTTTAAAAATCAGTAAAGGCATGAAAGAATTTGTTTGCACATAAAATTTCTTCGTGTTTCAAATGCCAAAACACATAACTACCCTAACTATTACAGAGATTCCCCTCTGGGTGTGAAACACAGAAGAAAGTGATGATAGTGAAGCCGATCACATCCCAGATCTTTGGGTGCGAAACTTTTTCTTCGCGTGTGTCCCTTTGTGCCGTAACCATGGAAAATCCTCATCATTTAATGGGATGCTCGGGTCAATATTCACTGTGAATGGAGCAATTTCATCAAACTTTTCATAATCTTCTGACTTGTCTGTCTTGTCATCCACTCCCACGATGTTTCTCTTCCCAGAAAGAACTATGTGCCGCTTTGGCTCATCGTACGATGCATTCGCTTCCTTATCTTTTCTTTTTCTTGGCTTGGTAGACATGTCCTTCACATAGAAAACCTGTGCCACATCATTGGCTAGGACGAATGGTTCGTCTGCATATGCAAGATTGTTGAGATCCACTATTGTCATTCCGTACTGCGGGTCTTCCGTTACCCCGCCTCGTGTCATATTGACCCATTTGCACCGAAACAAAGGGACCTTTAAACCACGTCGATAGTCAAGTTCCCATATGTCCTGTATATAACCATAATATGTTTCCTTTCCCGTCTTGGTTTCTGCATCAAAGCGGACACCACTGTTTTGGTTGGTGCTCTTCTTATCTTGGGCGATCGTGTAAAATGTATTACCATTTATCTCGTACCCTTTGAAAGTCATTATATTCGAAGATGGTAACTGGGATAGCAAGTACAGGTCATCTTCAATAGAGGTGTCATGCATGGTACGTGTCTGCAACCAGCTGGCGAAACTCCTGGTTTGTTCACGTGTAATCCAGTCATCAGACCACTCCGGGTGTTTGGAGCGTAGCAAATTCTTGTGTTCATCCATATACGGAGCCACCAAGGCGGAATTCTGTAGAACGGTGTAGTGTGATTTAGTGAGAGAATGTCCGTCCATACATATTATTTGTTCCCCTCCTAGCGTGCCTTTTCCATCCAGTCTGCCCTTATGCCGCGATTCAGGAACACCAATCGGCTTAAGGTCAGGAATAAAGTCAATATAAAACTCAATGACCTCCTCATTTTGATGGCCCTTGGAGATGCTTCCTTCTGGCCTAGCACGGTTATGAACATATTTCTTTAAGACTCCCATGAACCTCTCAAAGTGGAACATATTGTGTAGAAATACAGGACCCAAAATGTTAATCTCTTCGCATAGGTGAACTAGGACGTGCGTCATGATGTTGAAGAAGGATGGTGGGAACACCAACTCGAAACTGACAAGACATTGCACCAAATCATTCTGTAACCTTGGTATGATTTCTGGATCGATTACCTTCTGAGAGATTGCGTTGAGAAATGCACATAGATTCGCAATGGCTAATCGAACATTTTCCGGTAGAAGCCCCCTCAATGCAATCGGAAGCAGTTGCGTCATAATCACGTGGCAGTCATGAGACTTTAGGTTCTGGAACTTTTTCTCTGCCATGTTTATTATGTTGGAAATATGCCCTAGAGGCAATAATAAAAGTGTTATTATTATATTTCCTTGTTCATGATAATTGTCTTTTATTCATGCTATAACTGTATTATCCGGAAATCGTAATACACGTGTGAATACATAGACCACAATATGTCCCTAGTGAGCCTCTAGTTGACTAGCTCGTTGTGATCAACAGATAGTCATGGTTTCCTGGCTATGGACATTGGATGTCGTTGATAACGGGATCACATCATTAGGAGAATGATGTGATGGACAAGACCCAATCCTAAGCATAGCACAAAGATCATGTAGTTCGTTTGCTAGAGCTTTGCCAATGTCAAGTATCTCTTCCTTTGACCATGAGAGCGTGTAACTCCTGGATACCGTAGGAGTGCTTTGGGTGTATCAAACGTCACAACGTAACTGGGTGACTATAAAGGTGCACTACAGGTATCTCCGAAAGTATCTATTGTTTTATGCGGATCGAGACTGGGATTTGTCACTCCGTGTAAACGGAAAGGTATCTCTGGGCCCACTCGGTAGGACATCATCATAATGTGCACAATGTGACCAAGGGGTTGATCACGGGATGATGTGTTACGGAACGAGTAAAGAGACTTGCCGGTAACGAGATTGAACAAGGTATCGGTATACCGACGATCGAATCTCGGGCAAGTAAAATACCGCTAGACAAAGGGAATTGTATACGGGATTGATTGAGTCCTTGACATCGTGGTTCATCCGATGAGATCATCGTGGAACATGTGGGAGCCAACATGGGTATCCAGATCCCGCTGTTGGTTATTGACCGGAGAACATCTCGGTCATGACTACATGTCTCCCGAACCCGTAGGGTCTACACACTTAAGGTTCGATGACGCTAGGGTTATAAAGGAAGTTTTGTATGTGGTTACCGAATGTTGTTCGGAGTCCCGGATGAGATCCCGGACGTCACGAGGAGTTCCGGAATGGTCCGGAGGTAAAGATTTATATATAGGAAGTCCTGTTTCGGCCATCGGGACAAGTTTCGGGGTCATCGGTATTGTACCGGGACCACCGGAAGGGTCCCGGGGGCCCACCGGGTGGGGCCACCTGCCCCGGGGGGCCACATGGGATGTAGGGGGTGCGCCTTGGCCTACATGGGCCAAGGGCACCAGCCCCAAGAGGCCCATGCGCCTGGGGAAACCCTAAAGGAAGAGTCCCAGCAGGGGAAGGCACCTCCTAGGTGCCTTGGGGGGGGGGGGAGGACTCCTCCCCTGGCCGCCGCCCCCTTGGAGATTGGATCTCCTAGGGGCTGGCGCACCTCCCCCTTGGGATCCCTATATATAGTGGGGTAGGAGGGCCTCCCAAACACACCTTATGCCTTTGGTGCAGCCCCTCCCTCTCTCCCAAGTTCTCCTCCTCTTCTCCCATGGTGCTTGGCGAAGCCCTGCGGGATTGCCACGCTCCTCCACCACCACCACGCCGTTGTGCTGCTGTTGGATGGAGTCTTCCTCAACCTCTCCCTCTCTCCTTGCTAGATCAAGGCGTGGGAGACGTCACCGGGCTGTACGTGTGTTGAACGCGGAGGTGCCGTCCGTTCGGCACTTGATCATCGGTGATCTGAATCACGACGAGTACGACTCCATCAACCCCGTTCACTTGAACGCTTCCGCTTAGCAATCTACAAGGGTATGTAGATGCACTCCCCTTTCTACTCGTTGCTGGTCTCTCCATAGATAGATCTTGGTGTTACGTAGGAAAATTATTGAATTTCTGCTACGTTCCCCAACAGTGGCATCATGAGCTAGGTCTATTGCGTAGATTCTTTGCACGAGTAGAACACAAAGTAGTTATGGGCGTTGATGTTGTTCAATATGCTTACCGTTACTAGTCCAATCTTGTTTCGACGGTATTGTGGGATGAAGCGGCCCGGACCGACCTTACACGTACTCTTACGTGAGACAGGTTCCACCGATTGACATGCACTTGGTGCATAAGGTGGCTAGCGGGTGCCAGTCTCTCCCACTTTAGTCGGAACGGATTCGATGAAAAGGGTCCTTATGAAGGGTAAATAGCAATTGGCATATCACGTTGTGGTATTGCGTAGGTAAGAAACGTTCTTGCTAGAAACCCATAGCAGCCACGTAAAATATGCAAACAACAATTAGAGGACGTCTAACTTGTTTTTGCAGGGTATGCTTTGTGATGTGATATGGCCAGAAGAATGTGATGAATGATATGTGATGTATGAGATTGATCATGTTCTTGTAATAGGATTCACGACTTGCATGTCGATGAGTATGACAACCGGCAGGAGCCATAGGAGTTGTCTTTATTTTTTGTATGACCTGCGTGTCATTGAAGAACGCCATGTAACTTACTTTACTTTATTGCTAAACGCGTTAGCCATAGAAGTAGAAGTAGTCGTTGGCGTGACAACTTCATGAAGACACGATGATGGAGATCATGATGATGGAGATCATGGTGTCATGCCGGTGACAAGATGATCATGGAGCCCCGAAGATGGAGATCAATGGAGCTATATGATATTGGCCATATCATGTCACAACTATATAATTGCATGTGATGTTTATTATGTTTATGCATCTTGTTTACTTAGGACGATGGTAGTAAATAAGATGATCCCTTACAAAATTTCAAGAAGTGTTCCCCCCTAACTGTGCACCGTTGCTACAGTTCGTCGCTTCTAAGCACCACGTGATGATCGGGTGTGATGGATTCTTACGTTCACATACAACGGGTGTAAGACAATTTTACACAGCGAAAACACTTAGGGTTAACTTGACGAGCCTAGCATGTGCAGACATGGCCTCGGAACACGGAGACCGAAAGGTCGAGCATGAGTCGTATAGTAGATACGATCAACATGAAGATGTTCACCGATGATGACTAGTCCGTCTCACGTGATGATCAGACACGGCCTAGTTTGACTTGGATCATGTAATCACTTAGATGACTAGAGGGATGTCTATCTGAGTGGGAGTTCATAAGATGAACTTAATTATCCTGAACATAGTCAAAAGACCTTTTGCAAATTATGTCATAGCTCGCGCTTTAGTTCTACTGTTTTAGATATGTTCCTAGAGAAAATATAGTTGAAAGTTGACAGTAGCGATTATGCGGACACTAGAACGCTGATGTCCTTAATGCACTGCTCAGTGTGCTGAACCCCAAACGTCGTTTGTGGATGTTTCAAACATCGAACATACACGTTTTGATAACTACGTGATAGTTCAGTTAAATGGTTTAAGTAGAGGCACCAAAGACGTTTTCGAAACGTCGCGGAACATATGAGATGTTTCGAGGGCTGAAATTGGGATTTCAGGCTCGTGCCCACGTCAAGAGGTATAAGACCTCCGACAATTTTCTTAGCCTACAAACTAAGGGAGAAAAGCTCAATCGTTGAGCTTGTGCTCAGATTGTCTGAGTGCAACAATCACTTGAATCAAGTGGGAGTTGATCTTCCAAATGAGATAGTGATGTTTCTCCAAAGTCATTGCCGCCAAGCTGCTAGAGCTTCGTGATGAACTATAACATATCAGGGATAGATATGATGATCCTTGAGGTATTCGCGATGTTTGACACCGCGAAAGTAGAAATCAAGAAGGAGCATCAATTGTTGATGGTTGGTGAAACCACTAGTTTCAAGAAGGGCAAGGGCAAGAAGGGATACTTCATGAAACGGCAAATCGGCTGCTGCACTAGTGAAGAAACCCAAGGTTGAACCCAAACCCGAGACTAAGTGCTTCTGTAATAAGGGGAACAGCTACTGGAGCAGCATTACCCTAGATACTTGGTAGATGAGAAGGCTGGCAAGGTCGATAGAAGCATATTGGATATACATTATGTTAATGTGTACTTTACTAGTACTCCTAGTAGCACCAGGGTATTAAGATACTGGTTCAGTTGCTAAGTGTTAGTAACTCGAAATAAAAAGCTACGAAATAAAAGGAGACTAGCTAAAGGTGAGCTGACGATATGTGTTGGAAGTGTTTCCAAGGTTGATGTGATCAAGCATCGCACGCTCCCTCTACCACCGAGATTGGTGTTTGCGTTGAGCATAGACATGATTGGATTATGTCTATCGCAATACGGTTATTCATTTAAGGAGAATAATGGTTACTCTATTTATTTGAATAATACCTTCGATGGTCTTGCACCTAAATAAATGGTTTATTGAATCTCGATCATAGTGATACACATTTTCATGCCAAAAGATATAAGATAGTAATGATAGTACCACTTACTTGTGGCACTGCCATGTAAGTCATAATGGTATAAGACGCATGAAGAAGCTCCATGTTGATGGATCTTTGGACTCACTCATTTTTGAAAAGTTTGAGACATGCGAACCATGTCTATTGGTATATATGCATGAAGAAGCTCCATGCAAATGGACCGTTCGGACTCACTTGATTTTGAATCACTTGAGATATGCAAATCATACCACATAGGCAAGATGACTGAAAAGCCTCGGTTTCAATAAGATGGAACAAGATAGCAACTTGTTGGAAGTAACACATTTTGATGTGTGCAGTCCAATGAGTGCTGAGGCATGCAGTGAATATCGTTATGTTCTTACTTCACAGATGATTCGAGTAGATGTTGAGAATATTTACTTGATGAAACACAAGTCTGAATTATTGAATGGTTCAAGTAATTTCAGAGTGAAGTAGCAGATCATTGTGACAAGAGGATAAAATGTCTATGATATGATCATAGAGATGAATATCTGAGTTACGAGTTTTGGCACACAATTAAGACATTGTGGAAATTGTTTCGCAATTAATACTGCCTGGAACACCATAATGTGATGGTGTGTCCGAACATCATAGTTGCACCCTATTGGATATGGTGCGTACCATGATGTCTCTTATCGAATTACCACTATCGTTCATGGGTTAGGCATTAGAGACAACCACATTCACTTTAAATAGGGCACCACGTAATTCCGATGAGATGACACCGTATGAATTATGGTTTAGAGAAACCTAAGTTGTCGTTTCTTAAAGGTTTGGGGCTGCGACGCTTATGTGAAAAAGTTTCAGGATTAAGCTCGAACCCAAAGCGGATAAAATGCATCTTCATAGGAAACCCAAAACAGTTGGGTATACCTCCTAATTCAGATCCGAAAGCAATATGGATTGTTTCTTGAATCGGGTCCTTTCTCGAGGAAAGGTTTCTCTCGAAAGAGTTGAGTGGGAGGATGGTGGAGACTTGATGAGGTTATTGAACCGTCTCTTCAACTAGTGTGCGGCAGGGCACAGGAAGTTGTTCCTGTGGCACCTACACCAATTGAAGTGGAAGCTTATGATATTGATCATGAAACTTTGGATCAAGTCACTACCAAACCTCGTAGGACGACAAGGACACGTACTACTTCGGAGTGGTAAGGTGATCCTGTCTTGAAGGTCATGTTGCTAGACAACAATGAACCTACGAGCTATGGAGAAGCGATGGTGGGCCCGGATTCCGATAAATGGCTCGAGGCCATAAAATCTGAGAACGGATCCATGGACTTTGGTGGACTTGCCCGATGATCGGCAAGCCATTAAGATAAATGGATCTTTAAGAAGAAGACGGACGTGGATGGTAATGTCACCATCCATGAAGCTCGACTTGTGGCAAAAAGTTTTTCACAAGTTCAAGGAGTTGACTACGATGAGATTTTCTCATCCGTAGCGATGCTTAAGTCCGTCGGTTTCATGTTAGCATTAGCTGTATTTATGAAATCTGGCAGATGGATATCAAAACGAGTTTCCTTACCAGTTTTCGTGAGGAAAGGTTGTATGTAATACAATCAGAAAGTTTTTTGTCGATCCTAAGGATGCTAAAAGGTATGCTAGCTCCAGCGATCCTTCTAAGGACTGGAGTGAGCATCTCGGAGTTGGAATGTATGCTTTGATGATGATCAAAGATTTTGGGTTTGTACAAAGTTTATGAGAAACTTGTATTTCCAAAGAAGTGAGTGGGAGCACTATAGAATTTCTGATGAGTATATGTTGTTGACATATTGTTGATCAGAAATGACGTAGAATTTCTGGAAAGCATATAGGGTTGTTTTGAAAGTGTTTTTCAATGGAAAGCCTGGATTAAGCTACTTGAACATTGAGCATCAAGATCTATAAGGATAGATCAAAATGCTTAATAATACTTTCAAATGAGCACATACCTTGACATGATCTCGAAGGTGTTCAAGATGGACCAGTCAAAGAAGGAGTTCTTGCCTGAGTTGTAAGGTACAAAGTTAAGACTTAAAGCTCGACCACGGCAGAAAAGAGAGAAAGGACGAAGGTCGTCTCCTATGCTTTAGACGTAGGCCCTTCAGTATGCTATGCTGTGTACCGCACCTGAAGTGTGCCTTGCCATGAGTCAGTCAAGGGGTACAAGAGTGATCCAAGAATGGCTCACAGGACAACGGTCAAAGTTATCCTTAGTAACTAGTGAACTAAGGAATTTTCTCGATTATGGAGGTGGTAAAAGAGTTCGTCGTAAAGGTTACGACGATGCAAGCTTGACACCTATCTGGATAGCTCTGAGTAGAGAGACCGGATACATATAATGGAGCAATAATTTAGGATAGCTCCAAGTAGAACAGTTGTTTGGAATAGCTCCAAATAGAGCGTGGTAGCTGCATCTAGGAGATGACATAGAGATTTGTAAAGCACACACGGATCTGAAAGGTTCAGACCCGTTGACTAAAACCTCTCTCACAAGCAACATGATCAAACATAAAACTCATTGAGTGTTAATCACATAGTGATGTGAACTAGACTACTGACTCTAGTAAACTCTTGGGTATTAGTCACATGGCGATGTGACCTGTGAGTGTTAATCACATGGCGATGTGAACTAGATTATTGACTCTAGTGCAAGTGGGAGACTGTTGGAAATATGCCCTAGAGGCAATAATAAAAGTGTTATTATTATATTTCCTTGTTCATGATAATTGTCTTTTATTCATGCTATAACTGTATTATCCGGAAATCGTAATACACGTGTGAATACATAGACCACAATATGTCCCTAGTGAGCCTCTAGTTGACTAGCTCGTTGTGATCAACAGATAGTCATGGTTTCCTGGCTATGGACATTGGATGTCGTTGATAACAGGATCACATTATTAGGAGAATGATGTGATGGACAAGACCCAATCCTAAGCATAGCACAAAGATCGTGTAGTTCGTTTGCTAGAGCTTTGCCAATGTCAAGTATCTCTTCCTTTGACCATGAGAGCGTGTAACTCCTGGATACCGTAGGAGTGCTTTGGGTGTATCAAACGTCACAACGTAACTGGGTGACTATAAAGGTGCACTACAGGTATCTCCGAAAGTATCTATTGTTTTATGCGGATCGAGACTGGGATTTGTCACTCCGTGTAAACGGAGAGGTATCTCTGGGCCCACTCGGTAGGACATCATCATATGCGCAATGTGACCAAGGAGTTGATCACGGGATGATGTGTTACGGAACGAGTAAAGTGACTTGCCGGTAACGAGATTGAACAAGGTATCGGTATACCGACGATCGAATCTCGGGCAAGTAAAATACCGCTAGACAAAGGGAATTGTATACGGGATTGATTAAGTCCTTGACATCGTGGTTCATCCGATGAGATCATCGTGGAACATGTGGGAGCCAACATGGGTATCCAGATCCCGCTGTTGGTTATTGACCGGAGAACGTCTCGGTCATGTCTGCATGTCTCCCGAACCCGTAGGGTCTACACACTTAAGGTTCGATGACGCTAGGGTTATAAAGGAAGCTTGTATGTGGTTACCGAATGTTGTTCGGAGTCCCGGATGAGATCCCGGACGTCACGAGGAGTTCCGGAATGGTCTGGAGGTAAAGATTTATATATAGGAAGTCCTGTTTCGGCCATCGGGACAAGTTTCGGGGTCATCGGTATTGTACCGGGACGACCGGAAGGGTCCCGGGGGCCCACCGGGTGGGGCCACCTGCCCCGGGGGGCCACATGGGCTGTAGGGGGTGCGCCTTGGCCTACATGGGCCAAGGGCACCAGCCCCAAGAGGCCCATGCGCCTGGGGAAACCCTAAAGGAAGAGTCCCAGCAGGGGAAGGCACCTCCTAGGTGCCTTGGGGGGGGAGGACTCCTCCCCTGGCCGCCGCCCCCTTGGAGATTGGATCTCCTAGGGGCTGGCGCACCTCCCCCTTGGGATCCCTATATATAGTGGGGTAGGAGGGCCTCCCAAACACACCTTATGCCTTTGGTGCAGCCCCTCCCTCTCTCCCAAGTTCTCCTCCTCTTCTCCCATGGTGCTTGGCGAAGCCCTGCGGGATTGCCACGCTCCTCCACCACCACCACGCCGTTGTGCTGCTGTTGGATGGAGTCTTCCTCAGCCTCTCCCTCTCTCCTTGCTGGATCAAGGTGTGGGAGACGTCACCGGGCTGTACGTGTGTTGAACGCGGAGGTGCCGTCCGTTCGGCACTTGATCATCGGTGATCTGAATCACGACGAGTACGACTCCATCAACCCCGTTGACTTGAACGCTTCCGCTTAGCGATCTACAAGGGTATGTAGATGCACTCCCCTTTATACTCGTTGCTGGTCTCTCCATAGATAGATCTTGGTGTTACGTAGGAAATTTTTTGAATTTCTGCTACGTTCCCCAACATATTATTCCCTTTATATTCGATGAGAAGCCAGACGGTACCTTAATACCGAGCAGGAATTCAAAGAAGATTTCCTTCTCTTCTTTGGTAAGAGCGTAGCTTGCATGACCCTGATGTATGCCGTCTTCTCCGTGCATACGTTGCTGGTCCTCCCGTGCCTCAGGTGTATCTTTTGTCTTCCCATACACGCCCAAGAAGCCAAGCAGGGTCACGCAAAGATTCTTCGTCACGTGCATCACGTCGATTGAGGAGCGGACCTCTAGGTCTTTCCAATATGGTAGGTCCCAAAATATAGATTTCTTCTTCCACATGGGTGCGCGTCCGTCAGCGTCCTTCGGAACAGGTTGTCCGCCAGGACCCTTTCCAAATATCACCTTCAAATCCTTGACCATATCATGTACATCAGCACCAGTATGGTGGCGAGGCTTCGTCTGGTGATCCGCCTCACCTTTGAAATGCTTGCCTTTCTTTCTTACGGGATGCCTGCTCGGAAGAAATCGACGATGTCTCAGGTACACATTCTTCTTACAACTATTCAAATATATACTGTCGGTATCATCCAAACAGTGCGTGCATCCGCGGTATCCCTTGTTTCTCTGTCCTGAAAAGTTACTGAGAGCAGGCCAATCATTGATGGTCACGAACAGCAACGCCTTTAGGTCAAATTCTTCCCCCATGTGCTCATCCCACGCACGTACACCTGTTCCATTCCATAGTTGTAAGAGTTCTTCAACTAATGGCCTTAGGTACACATCAATGTCGTTGCCGGGTTGCTTAGGGCCTTGGATGAGCACTGGCATCATAATGAACTTCCGCTTCATGCACAACCAAGGAGGAAGGTTATACAAACATAGAGTCACAGGCCAGGTGCTATGGTTGCTGCTCTGCTCCCCAAAAGGATTAATATCATCTGCGCTTAGACCAAACCATACGCTCTTTGCGTCATCTGCAAACTCCTTCTCATACTTTCTTTCGATTTTTCTCCACTGCGACCCATCAGCGGATACTCTCAACTTTCCGTCTTTCTTACGATCTTCTCTGTGCCATCGCATCACCTTGGCATGCTCTTTGTTTTGGAACAAACATTTCAACCGTGGTATTATAGGAGAATACCACATCACCTTGGCAGGAATCTTCTTCCTGGGGCACTCGCCCTCGACATCACCATGCTCATCGTGGCTGATCTTATAGCGCAATGCACCACATACCGGGCAAGCATTCAAATCCTCGTACTCACCGCGGTAGAGGATGCAATCATTAGGGCATGCATGTACCTTCTGCACCTCTAGCCCTAGAGGGCAGACAGCCTTCTTTGCTTCGTACGTACTCTCGGGCAATTCGTTGTCCTTTGGAAGCATATCCTTTATCATTACCAGCAACTTTCCAAATCCCTTGTCAGATACACCATTCTTTGCCTTCCATTGCAGCAATTCCAGTGTGGTGCCCAACTTTTTCTTGTCACCTACGCAATTCGGGTACAACAATTTTTTGTGATCCTCTAACATGCGCTGCAACTTCTTCTTCTCCAAATCACTTGCGCAGTTTCTCTTTGCATCGGCAATGGCCCGACCTAGATCATCAACGGGCTCATCTGATGCCTCTTCTTCAGCTTCTTCCCGCATTGCCGGCTCAGCTTCTTCCCGCATTACCGGCTCAGCTTCTTCCCCCATTGTTGTATCATCATATTCAGGGAACCCATGGATAGGATAGTTGTCGTCGTCCTCTTCTTCTTCATTGTCTTCCATCATAACCCCTCTTTCTCCGTGCTTGGTCCAAACATTATAGTGGGGCATGAAACCGGACTCAAACAGGTGGACGTGAATGGTTCTTGATGTAGAGTAATTGCGACCATTCTTACAGCCAGCACATGGACAAGGCATAAAACCATCCGCCCGCTTGTTTGCCTCAGTCGCAAGCAGAAAAGTATGCACGCCCTCAACGAACTGGGGAGAGCATCGGTCACCATACATCCATTGTCGGCTCATCTTCATTACACAACACCGAATAGACCAAATTAATACAAGTTCATACATAAAGTTCATACAACACTTAAATGCAACAAACAAATAACTCTCTAGCTAAAGCATTTAAATGCAACAACAAATGCGATCAAGATCGCAACTAAGGTAACAATTGATCCAACAGCATAATGATACCACGCCTCACTATCGATGGCATATTTTCTAATCTTTCTAATCTTCAAGCACATTTTCTCCATCTTGATCTTGTGATCATCGACGACATCGGCAACATGCAACTCCAATTCCATCTTCTCCCCCTCAATTCTTTTCAATTTTTCTTTCAAGTACTCGTTTTCTCTTTCAACTAAATTTAACCTCTCGACAATAGGGTCGGTTGGAATTTCCAGTTCACATACCTCCTAGATAAAAATATCTATGTCAACTTGATGGGCATAATTTGTCATAAACACGAAATGCAACAAATAGTTTTAAAAGAGAATATACCACATCCAAATCATAACAAGGACGAGGGCCGACAGGGACGGATATCAAAACCATGGCACTATGTATAACAAACAACGTACGGGTAAGATAATTATTATATGAGTAACTATATATCCAAATCACACAAACATCAATTTTTTATATAAAATTTCATGAACAAGAGGCTCACCACAAGGTGGTGCCGGCGACGGGACGGTGCGGGCGATCGACGGTGGTTACGGCGGAGATTTAGAAGGCACTAAGTAAACCACACCTACATATGCAAACTAAGTGTTATTTTGACCTCAAATTGCATATAAATCAAATATTACCACATATAATTCCTCCCAAATTACTAAAACCCACAATTAATCATTATATAAACCAATGCAAGAGCTAATCTAGCAATGAGAGATGAAAGGACAAAGTCGCTATCCTTGGTGATCATTTGAATGGATGGGCGCCTGCAAATCATGACAAATTTGGGGCAAATTTTGTGATGAACTTGAGAGGAAGAAGGGAAGAACAGAGGAGAGGGAGAGGGGAAAGGGGTAAGAACAGAGTGCGGGTGGACGAAGGGTTTATATAGGACGACCTTTAGTAACGGTTCGTGCCACGAACCGGTACTAAAGGTGCTGGAAGGGCCCCACTCTGACAACATCATGCCACCACTTTCTTTAGTACCGGTTTGTGGCACGAACCGGTGCTAAAGGTTTGCCACGAACCGGTACTAAAGAGCTCCTCCCGCCTAGCCATTGGAACCGGCACTAATGGACACATTAGTGTCGGTTCTGTTACAAACCGGGACTAATGTGTCTCACATTTGACCCTTTTTCTACTAGTGTTGCTTCTATGCCCGTGGCGTTCGTGTTCGTCGGCGGGACTGTGCAAGGGCGCAACTCCGATGTGCGGTGTAGGAAGTGGTGCCTCGCCGGTTGGACGGCATTTAGAGCATTACTAGTAGAACCCTCAAACCCTCAAACCCTTACTAGCGTTTTAAGGGTCCAAAAATGGTCTTTTTGTGCACTTTTACGGGTTGAAAAACAGGGGCAAAGATTAGAACCCTCAAACCCAACCCTTATAACCAAATATTCCCCATGAACGACGTTGTCGTTGCGGGCATATCGTCGAGCACCTCGTGCACGATGGGCGGAGGGCGGAGG
>NC_041393.1:128213509-128236397 GCF_002162155.2 Triticum dicoccoides
GGCGCGCGGGAGTAGAAGCCGGCGGGGCGGCGGGCGGCGCGGGCAGCGGGACGGATGGCGACGGTCGGGGGCGGGGCGACCGTGGCCGCGGCCGGGAGGAGGTGGAGGAGAGGCCGACGGATAGGGGCAGGGCGGGTGCGGGCGCGCGGCAGGTCGATGGGGCGGCCGTCGGCGACGGGGGTGACTAGCAGCGGCGGTCGCGGGCGTGGGCGCGGGAGTTGGGAGGATTTTTTCCTCCAGCACGAGGATAACCGCCAAATGAGGGTTGGGTAGGTTTTGCTCCCCATCCCTTACTTTTGAAGGTTGGGAGAGGGTTTGAGGGTTGGACCTTTAAAAAAATTTGAGGGTTTGAGGGTTAAGGGGTTCTAGTCTACGACTCTTTTTTTTGACGAAAACTGTAAAAAAGCAGTTATTTTTAGAGGTTTGAGGGTTTGAGGGTTCTACTAGTAATGCTCTTAGGCGCAACCCCGACGCCTACTGAGTATTGTCTCGGCTACAACCTCCCTCGGTGATCTCCATCTCTCTCCTGCTCCTCTGCTACTGCTACGGTATGGACATGGCGTGGCTATGTTGATGAGCTGCTACTGGTGATGGTTTTGGATAATCCATAAGCTACTCTGATGTTGATCTAACTGCTGTTAGGCCACTAGTTGCTCATGTAGTTGTGGATCCATGCTATTCTATGTTTGCAGGCTCCTGTTCATGTGTAATTGCTAGCAAGTGAGCTCCTGTGATGCTCTGGTTTACATGTGGATGTTCTGGTTCTATAGTTAAGCTCCTAGGTTTGCTAATTTGGTCAGTGGCAGTGCTGGTCTCTCATTTCCTCCCATGTGGGGCTCAGTTGTTCATATAACTCTATTTGTTTGTTGGATCAGAATTCTAGTTCCTGTAACTCCAATTTACTTGGAATTACTTACTGTATGTGTTGCTATTGTCGGTTAGTTTACTAACTGTCTGTGGTGAATTTGATTCAGTTAACTGAATCTGTTGTTTAACTTGTGTATATGTGTTGTTCAATGTGTTTATTACTTTTCATTGGTCTGTTTAATCTTTAGGTAACATTGATTATTACTGTTGTCAAAAGTTATTGTTGATGTTGTTTAGTTGAAGTAGCACTTGCAATTGGGCCTAGCCCATGTACTTGCGGGTGTTGTGTCCTAATTGCAGAAAAGTACCAAGTGCAGTGTAGTGTTGTGTTCTGCGGAGGCAGATGTTCAGTTGGGTGCTACCCTGTCTATTTCTTCTATGCTAGTTCTCAAATACTTAGGAACAGGTACTCTCTTATCCTAGCTCATTCTCACTTCTCTCTCTAATTGGTAGGACTAGGGTTCCTACCGACTCGGCTCCTTAGGTTGTAGGGGCAGGACAGCGAGGGTTGGGGCCGAGGGCGGCGGCTCCGGCGCGTTGGCGCCGTCGCGAGGGAGGAGAAGGGCGGCGGCGGCTAGGGCAAGGTGTGGCTAGGGTTTCCGGCTCCTTTGGAGCCGGGCAATATGATAGAACTATCTTTATTGCTTAATTCCAAAAAGAGTCTTACAGCCTATATTTATAACCTAGATAACTTGCATAAGAATTAACCTAAGATAACTTGCATAAGAATTAACCTAAGATAACTTGTGGTCTAAGATTGCCTGGTGGGTCTCTACGGCCGTAACACTTCTCCCCGCCTGCACAAACAGCTTGTCCTCGAGCTGTAAGGTAAGGAAGCGCTGGCGGAACTCCTCGAGGCGATCAACCAGCGTCAAACACCTTCTCGACAGCTAGGGCGGCCAGGTCGGCGGTGACGGCGTCCTCCGGAAAGTAGTCTGCAACCTCCAGGTAGAAGAGTCGCGGGCAGGCATGGCCGGGCGTGTATGGCTCGTCGCAGTTGAAGCACAATCCTTGGCGGCGACGCTCGAGGAGCTTGGCTGAGGTGAGTCGGCGGAACGGGCGTCCCGCGGTCACGGCGAGGGGTGCCGCAGAAGCCTGCGCAGGCCGACCCTGTGCGGAATCTGGCCCTGGTAGCGACCCAGCGGTCCGGGACGGTGATTCCTGCTGGATGGCCACCGCGCGGCGCTCGAACGCGCGGGTATAGTACATGGCCGACTGGAGATCATGGGGTTCACGAAGCTCCACGTCGACGCGAATGTGATCCGAAAGGCCACGGACTTAGAGCTCAGCCCTCTACAGGCTCGTCACACCTGGTGTGTGACTCGCCAGGGCCTGGAAGCGGTCGGCGAAATCCTGCACCGTGGAGGTGAAAGGTAGGCGGCCCAACTCAGCCAATCGGCTCCCGCTTAATGGCGGTCCGAATCGAAGAAGGCACAGCTCGCGGAAGCGCTCCCACGGGGGCATGCCGCCCTCGTCCTGCTCGAGGGCGTAGTACCATGTCTGGGCGGCCCCGCGGAGATGATAGGAAGCTAGCCAAGTGCGCTCCGACGCGGGTGTGCGCTGCCCGCGGAAGAACTGGTCACACTGGTTGAGCCAGTTAAGAGGGTCGTCTGAGCCATCATAAGTGGCGAAGTCAAGCTTGGCGAATCGGGGCAGCTACTGGTTTGGCGCGCCATGGCCCACTGCCACGGTGGTGCGGACAGCTGATGACGGTGCTTGGTCCATGGTGGGAAGGCCGGCGTAGGCCCCCGTTGCGCCCGACGCCCCGGGCTGCAACTGGGAACCCAACGGCTCCCGGGCGTCCATGTAAACCGGCGGAGGCGATGTCCCATGGAGCCAGCCCGGAAGCGGAGATGGTCACGATGGGAACTGGACCTCCTGGATCGGAAGACCGCCTCATGCGGACCAGCCCAGGCTAGGGCTGGGCGGTGGCGGCGGCGGAACCTGCACTGTGGCCGCCGGGAGGGACGGTGAGGCGGTGGGTGGCGCGGCCCAAGCCGGCCACTGCGGGCCCTGGGCGGCTGCTAGCGGCGCGGGTGGCGCCGCGAGCGCTGGCGTCGACCACTGGCGCCGGGGCGGCGTGGAAGCGGCCGGCGATGGTAGCGCCGGGTAGCCCCCCGCGATGGCCGCAAGGACGGAGTAGGCCGGCCACTGCGGGCCCTGGGCGGCTGCTGGCGGCACGGGTGGCGCCGCGAGCGCTAGCGTCGGCCACTGGGGCCAGGGCGGCGTCGGAGCCGCCGGTGAGGGCAACGCTAGGTAACCCCCGGTGATGGCCGCGGGGACGGAGTACCATGGCAGCGCCGGCTGTCCCGCGGTCACGGCGGGATGGAGCTGTGGGGGCGGCCCGTATGGGCTAGCCAAGTATAGGCGGATGCCCTAGACTGCGACGACCAAGTCATTGAGCACGCCAGCCATGGCCTCCAGCGTAAACTGCTGTGGCACGGGGGGAGGCGACGGCAGCGCGTGTTGGACGGGGGGTGGCGGCAGGCCGTGGCCCGGCGCGGTGCCGGGTGCAGGGAAGATCGGCACCGAGAGCGATGTTGTGGCGCCCGCCGAGAGCGAGGCTGTGACGCCCGGCGATGAAGCGATGGCGGTGGTGGAGTTGGCGGCAACGGCGGTGGTGGAGTTGACGGGCAGTGGCGGCGGTGGCGGTGGTGGAGGAATTGGAGGCGACGAAGACATGGTCGAAACCCGGGTACCTGATACCAAATTGGTAGGACTAGGGTTCCTACCGACTTGGCTCCTTAGGTTGTAGGGGCAGGACAGCGAGGGTTGGGGCCAAGGGCGGCGGCTCCGGCGCGTTGGCGCCGTCGCGAGGGAGGAGAAGGGAGGCGGCGGCTAGGGCAAGGTGCGGCTAGGGTTTACGGCTCCTCTCGAGCCGGGCAATATGATAGAACTATCTTTATTGCTTAATTCCAAAAAGAGTCTTACAGCCTATATTTATAACCTAGATAACTTGCATAAGAATTAACCTAAGATAACTTGCATAAGAATTAACTAAGATAACTTGTGGGCTAAGATTGCCCGGTGGGCCTCTATGGCCGTAACACTAATACTGGTATGAACAGATACCACTTGATCTTAATTGTCTCCTTTCTTGTGTATCTTTCTATCTCCTCTTTTATTACTGATAAGAATAGATGTTGCCTAATCTTGGTCTGCCTGTGATGCTGATCTGAGGCCTCTCTGTGTTCTGGTACTACTTGTGGCTCTAAAGATTTTCCTAAAATCATATGGTGCATGGCACAACCTTTCTGTGCAAGCCTGAGGATTCTATCCCACCAATCCTACCTTGGTGGTCTTCTGTAGCTTGTTCTTGAGGCTCTGGTTATCTTTCTTCTTGTGGATAGCCTGCACCTCCTTGCTGCTTCACTCTCTGCTCCCTGGTATTGATTTGGTGCAACCCCTATCTGATACATAGTATCAGGTGTGCTTAACAGGGTTTAACTGCTGGCTATAGTGTTCTATTTATAGACCTACTATTGGTCTCTTGGCCGCCTGGTACATCTGGGTGACTCAGCTGTGTGCTGCTTGTGTTGTGGCAAGCTGAGGGCTATGTGGTCTGTGGTAGTGACAGCAGCTACTGTGTGTTTGTTGTATGAGCTGCTTGAGCTGTCCAGCTCTCCTTGATGCTTATCTAATAAGCTGCTCTGTGGCTATATGGTTGGGACTTGCTCCTGGCGGCTGGGCTTGGACCTTATTCTCTCTGGAGCTTTATTTGGTGGCTGAAGAGTACCTTATTCTCTCTGGAGCTTTATTTGGTGGTTGAACAGTAGTCTATTCCTATTGTCACTTGACAATGGAAATGCTACATTTTAACAATGACTATCTCTTTTGTCTTTGATGTCTATTTTGCAGGTTGAAGATTATCAAGAAGATATAATTAGTTTAGGGAATAGATAGTTTAGTCTAGGTCTATTCCTTCTCAAGCTTATATAACTCAAGAAATGTAACTGTAATATCTAATAAATATTTCTTTATTCCTTTGTAATATTACTTTGTACTCCCTCCGTCCCAAAATAAGTGTCTCAACTTTGTACTAAGTTTAATACAAAGTTGTACTAAGGTTGAGACACTTATTTTTGGACGGAAGGAGTATTATTTACTCATTTTTTTTAATAAATCTTTGAATTTCCTTCACCATTTGTTACTTATTTATAATTGCATTTCCAATTCATATCGAGTTGTACTTTTAGCACTCAAGTCCTTCAACTTATTTCTTAATTGCAATTGAACCCAAACTCTAAATAAGGGCAAAGGTCATGTCCAATTTTGTATTTGAATTCAATTTCAACTTAGTTTAATTAAGTTCATCTGTAGTTTTAATTTTATCCTGATATTCAGATGCATGAATGCAATGCACAATTGAAAAAAATCCCCTCTCTCTTCTAAACTATGGGTCATTACAGTCGGCGACGCCCGAGACGTCATGTCCTTCAGCACCGCCCTCCCAATGGGGAGTCTGCGGCGTACTCGCGCATTGGTTGGTCCTTATTTTCTGCCATTTATCGTATGGAAAAGTAGATACGATGGAGATGTATCGGCCATTTATCATCATGGAAGTGGTCACTTTCGTGATCATAATTTCAGTATTGTCATGGAACACTGCTATGATAGCACATGTATGACTATCTTGATTCTGTTTTTTGTAGTGCTATCTCCATCTCAATTGTTGATGAATCTGCTAGTCAGGATACTACAGCAAAAGCCTCATGACCATCTACTTCACCTGAAGCACCACGTGCATGACCGACCGTGAGTTGCTCATCAGCCTTTATCAGAAACTAAACAAGAATCACCAATGGGTTATCGTCAGTTCACTACTGTTCAAGCCAACATGACAGTGACGCATAATGTCGTCTGTAAGAACATATATTATCTCCATGAGATCTTTGATCGCACTTGGGCCATCCTCTCACACTTCAAAACAGACATAGAACTTGCTGTTATGGATTTCCAAATGAACTTTGACTGGGCTGAACCGCCAAGGAAGAAGTTCAAGAAAACCCAAGTTCCTCCTCTTATGACAAGTTCAGAGTCTTCATCACGCACAACTGACGAAAATGAAGCTGTTGAAGGCACTGCTACTGGTCCTTCTGCACCTCATGACCCGAACAATGCTGACGCTCCCTCGTCTTCTCCATGTTTTTCTTCACGGGTGTTAGTCCTCAGCTTTGTCTCCTTTTGGTCATTTGATGACAAAAGGGGAGAAGTTTGAGTTAGTCTTCAAGCGGGTCGTTATATGGGTTGTTTTTTCTTAAGTTGCAACTCTTGAACTTATTTGGATTTGCTCCTTGATGAGTTGTAACTTAATAACTGTTGGTTGTCTGACTCTTTTGCTGCACTTGATACGCATGCTCTAACTTTAAATATATATGCTCATGCATGCACAATTTTGTCAGACACCAATTTTCATCATGCATTCATATTCTTCAAATATCTTATGATCATGAATGATTGGATTCCAAGATGTAGGGGGAGATCTCCACAATTTCAACCTGCCATGTGCATTTGTAATCCAAAGCAAATTCTTCAATATGCACATCTTCAGGGGAAGTTCCTCAATATCTTGTAACCAATTTCTTCCAACTTTGTACTTACACTTCAATTATTTTTACTTCCATTGAAAGCCTAACCAATTTGTCATCAATCACCAAAAAGGGGGAGATTGTAAGTGCATCAAGTGCCCCCTTAGTTGTTTTGGAGTATTGAAGACAAATAGGTTAGGAACTAATGTGTTTGTGAGTATACACAGGTAATATAGTCCCTGAAGATTTGGTTTAACATATGGAAGACGACCCTAAAAATGGATTTCTTCAAGTGAAGAATTTGATGATGAAATTGGTACGGCCTTTGAAGAAATTGATGTGAAGACTTTGAAGCTTGAAGACTTTTGTTTTTGTAGTTTCTTTCTTCATATTTGAGTCATAGGAAAAACTGTACTGTTAAAGGGGGTCTAGGTGAAACGTATTTCACATTTCCAAATTTATGCTCAAACTTACTCAAACCTATACACATAAAAGATGCTTTGAGTGAAGCCTTTGGAAAATCTCCGGAATAGCTAGCGCATTTGCTAGCAACAGTGACGGAGTTCATCTGGTCACTAACAAATTTGGTCAGGCTGAGGAGTTAGGAGTTTGCCAGTAAGATCTGCCTAAAGTGAGCAGATTGAGTGCCCCAACAAATTTGAGAGTTCAAATTCTAACCATTGCTGCGTGCAGGCCAGCCGTCGAGTGGATCCTTATCCTGACAATGGTCAGATCAAAGAGGGGCATTTATGGAAATTCATGTCGGGTTGCCCCGGCTATAAATAGCCGCCCCCCACAATCACTTGTCGGTTGGCTGCTCCGAGAGAACTTGACACTTGTCATAAGAGAGCATCCCATCGTCTGACGACTTTGAGAGAATCCTAAGTGAGGAAAAACCCAGAGCCAAAGTGATTGAGCATCACTGAAGAGATTGATCTATGTGATCCGATGCCTGTTACCTTTGAAGACTGTCATTATTTCAGACGGTTAGGCGTCAAGTTCTTAGTACACCAAGAGTCATTGTGGTGTGTCTGTGAAAAACTATGTGAAGGTTTTGAAAGCCTATCTTGAAGACTTATACCACGAGTGATTGAGCGAGGTCTATGGGCCTTAGCTTAAGAGGAATACGGCGAGGACTGTGTGTCCTCAGAGTTGTGACTCAGCCGCCTCAACCAGACGTACAGTTGATGCAGCAACCGAAACTGGTCTGCCAAATCGTTGTCTTCGCCGAGCCAACCTAGTTTAAAATTCCAACCCTTATCTTAAGTTATTTCGTTGCTGAAGAATTTGCGATCTACTTTCTAAAGAACTTGAACGGAAGCCTTTCATCATGATATCTTCTATTTGTTTAGTTCATCTTCCTCATGCGAGTATGACTGTATGATTGCATGTTCTTCATTTGTATGTATCATGTATGCATGCTTTTCAGTTCTGTGATGATTTAGTCTCCTCGCATTTCTATTTATTCACTTCGATCTTTGTCAAATTCATCAGAGTTTGACGAATTTCAAAAATCTCCCATTCACCCCCCCTCTAGGAGTTAACCTGCGCTTTCAAGTTTACATATACACAAAATAATTTGATCATTTTGACAAGATCAAGACTCAATGTCAGCTCACTTGTTATAATCTTCAAAAACTCTTTTGAAGTTTGCACATTTATCCGGTATCCTAAGGATTTTAAAACTTTTCTGGCTGTATCATTCATATATCCTTTCCTATTTAGGAAACTTGTTTTGATATCCATTCTATTTACTTAATACTCTTTGAAGTACAAACCAAGTTCTAAACTTGTTTATTATGTACGAAAATTAACAACTAAGTTTTAAACTTAATTGTATTTGAATTTTTATTCTGGTGTGCATGTCTATGAGCCATTCCTTAGAGCTGGGCGGCGCCATCGCTTCCTTGTAGTCCACTAGTTCATCTTCTTCCAAGATGAATATCTCATCGTGAAATTAAAAAAAACAATGATATTCCTGATTTGCATACTCCTGTTACAAACTTTAGAGGTTCTACATCCAATATAGTAACTTACAGTTTATTTTACAGACAATCTGTCAGAACAACTTCCGGTTATTTAATCATGCTTATTACCGTTAGAGATTCAATAATCCTTTCCAAGATTTAAAGTCCTCCCACTTATTTCTTTGACAGGAAAACCCTTTCTTGAAAAAGTGTTCATTCATGACAAACACTTTGCCTTTTGAACATTTCAATGGAAGGAATCTAAATCATGTTTTTGAGATATCCTATAATTCAGCATTTCCATAAATCATATGGTTTCTATTAGCCAAACTAATATGTGGTGCTCTATTTAGTGTATATCTTGTTGTTTCAGTTATACCCCAAATTTTATAAAAGCAGATCGGTAATAAAATAATTCCACAATTATTCAAGTGTTTTGCTAAACTTATGACTCAGATAATTTTCTTCCATATTGAAGAATCACTTTATCTTTTGTCATAATGATCCTTATATTCATTACAAAATATTTGAACTCTTCAAATAAAATATTCTGAAATTCCTTTGAAGTATTCAAATATTTCAGATTTTATATTAAGTAAATTATGTTTACCTAATCTTTAATGAAGCATAATTATCCATCATGCCCTGTGTTATTCATGAGATCTTATACATCATTATGCATTCTTTTATTTTGATTTCTTAATCAAGATAATTCAATACTTAATCTATATGAAGACTATTTCCCAATATAACCAAGCAGTGCCACTTCTAAGTGGAGCTTATAAGTCTTCTTAAGATGTTTACCATTAATGTTATAAAATTTTCAAATCAAGATTCATGAATAAATCATCAAAATCTTAGGTAAATCCAAACATATTCTTATAACCACTTCAACGACTATTGTTCAAAACTTTATAAGAATATCCGCCACACAATCCAAAACATTATGTCTTCCATAACTCTAGAATGTAATAACTATTATTCGATTCTAAGATATATCTTGAAGATATACTCCATCAGTTTCAAGTAGCGATCCCACCATCACCATCCTTGACTAGCATCACATTTTTATTTCTTCTCAACTTGTGAGATTTCCGTAGTCCCTGCATCTGTTGCAAATTAGAGCAATCGATCAGTATCAAATACTTGTGACATACATAAACAAGTAAAACAACATTAACTTTTTATAACATTTACACCTTTACCAGAAGAATTTTTCTTCTTATCCGCCAAGTATTTTTTGCAGTTATGCTTCTAGTGACCCTTCTTTTTGCAGTAGAAACATTAATTATCCTTACTGGCTCCTCCCTTGTTCTTCTTCTGAGAGACGGTCTTACCGGCACCAGTAGATTTCTTCTTGGACTTGCCCTTCTTCTTGAAACTGGTAGTCTTGTTGACCATCAGCACTTCTTTGTTCTTCTGCAGCCCAGCTTCCACAATTCTGAGCATAGCAAACAACTCATTTGCACTTTTATCCATCCCATTCATGTTGTAATTCATGATAAAACCATTGTAAGATGGGGGAGTGAAGCAAGCACAATATATGCACCGAGTGTTGGCGGAATTCCAAATTCCAATGAAGCAAGTCTATCAACATAGCCATCAAGCTTCACTATATGCTCACTCATTGAGGAACCCTATTTCACCTTGCACCCAATCAGGGCCTTGGTTAATTCAAACCATTTGGTCCTTACATGTTTCCTGTACAGAACTTCTAGTGACCCAATTATAAATTGAGTGGTAGATCATTCAAAATGCTTCTGTAGTTCAGGATCCATGCAAGTTAACATGAGACACTGGACTGCCTCATAGTCACCACCACGAGTAGTATAAGCAACAACTTCTTCTGGTGGTGCATCCTTTGAGGAAGCTGTTGGGAATCGTTGCATGGAAAACAAAAAACTTCTACGCACACGTAATGATCTATCCATGGAGATGCATAGCAACGAGGGGAGAGTGTGTCTACATACCCTCGTAGACCGTAAGCGGAAGCATTTCACAACGCGGTTGATGTAGTCGAACTTCTTTGCGCTTCAACCGATCAAGTACCGAATGCACGACACCTCCATGTTCTGCACACGTTCAGCTCGGTGATGTCCCTCGCCTTCTTGATCCAGCAAGACGTCGAGGTAGTAGATGAGTTCCATCAGCACGACGGCGTAGTGACGGTGATGATGAAGTGATCTCCGTAGTGCTTCGCCTAAGAACTACGAAAATATGATTGGGGGTGTAAACGGTGGAGGGGGCGCCGCACACGACTAACAATTGTCTGGGGTGTGCTAGGCGCCCCCTCCCACATATATATAGGTGGGAGGGGGAGGGGAGAGGCCAAGGGGCACCCCAAGTAGGACCGAATCCTACTTGGGCTTCTTCCGCGCGCCCCATGCCATATTGTCTGAGGGGGAAGGAAAGAGGGGGGAGTGGGAAGGAAGGGGGAATCCTATTCCACTCTTTCCTTTCCCTTTCCCCTCTTTCCTTCTCCTCTTAGGCCGGCCCATATGGGGGGCCCACCAGCACCTTGTGGCTGGTGTGTTGCCCCTCTTGGCCCATAAGGCCCATATCTTTTGCCGGGGGTGCCCGGAACCCCTTTCAGTGACCCGATAAGTACCAGGTCCTCCCCTGAAACACTTACGGTATACGAATACCATCGTCCTATATATCAATCTTTACCTCTCGACCATTTCGAGACTCCTCGTCATGTTCGTGATCTCACCCAGGACTCCGAACAACATTCGATCACCAAATCACATAACTCATATAATAGTATATCGTCATCGAACGTTAAGCGTGCGGACCCTACGGGTACGAGAACTATGTAGACATGACCGAGACACCTCTCCGGTCAATAACCAATAGCAGAACCTGGATGCCCATATTGGCTCCTACATATTCTATGAAGATCTTTATTGGTCGAACTGTTATGACAACATACGTAATTCCCTTTGTCCATCGGTATGTTACTTGCCCGAGATTCGATCATCGGTATCTTCATACCTAGTTCAATCTCATTACCGGCAAGTCTCTTTACTCGTTTCGTAATACATCACCTCGTGACTAAATCCTTAGTCATTTGCTTGCAAGCTTATGATGTGCATTACCGAGAAGGCCCAGAGATACCTCTCCGATACTCCGAGTGACAAATCCTAATCTCGATATATGCCAACTCAACAAACACCTTCGGAGATACCTGTAGAGCATCTTTATAATCACCCTGTTACATTGTGACATTTGATAGCACACAAGGCATTCCTCCGGTATCCGGGAGTTGCATAATCTCATAGTCGAAGGAATATGTATTTGACATGAAGAAAGCAATAGCAATAAAACTGAACGATCATTATGCTAAGGTAACGGATGGGTCTTGTCCATCACATCATTCTCCTAATTATGTGATCCCGTTATAAAATGACAACTCATGTCCATGGTTAGGAAACCTTAACCATCTTTGATTAATGAGCTAGTCTAGTAGAGGCTTACTACGGACATGGTATTTGTTTATGTATTCACACATGTATTTAAGTTTTCAATCAATACAATTCTAGCATGAACAATTAACCTTTATCATGATTTAGGAAATATAATAATAACCATTTTATTACTGCCTCTAGGGCATATTTGCATCAGTCCCCCACTTGCACTAGAGTCAATAATCTAGTTCACATCACCATGTGATTTAACACCCATAGTTCACATCGCTGTGTGACCAACACCCAAAGAGTTTACTAGAGTCAATAATGTAGTTCACATCGACATGTGATTAACACCCAAAGAGTAGCATTGGTTTATACTAACTTATCTCACGAGTTCTTGTTGAGTTTTGTGTGGATGAAGTTTTTGAGATTTAGGGAAACCGTGATATGAGAGGAATTAAGGAGACACAAAAGCTCAAGCTTGGGGATGCCCAAGGCATCCCAAGTTAATATTCCAATAAGTCTCAAACATCTAAGCTTGGGGATGCCCCGATAGGCATCCCACCTCTCTTCTTCAACAATTATCAGTTAGTATTGGTTGAGCCTAAATTTTGCTTCTTCACATGAGTTGTGCTATGCTTGGAATGTAATTTTGTTTTGCTTTGCTTGTTGTTTTAATAAAATATTTAGATCTGAAAGTTTTAAAATAAAAGAGAGTCCTCAAACTAGCTACCCATCTACATAACTACTTTCTTGATCTTCACTTATATGTTTTTGGAGTAGCTTGTCATTTACTCTTGTGCTTCACTTATATCCTATGAGTAAATTGTTGAATGAATTGAATATCATGAAGTTGAAATTGTATAATCATATCATGCCTAGTGGTAGCTTCACATTGGGTTTAGAAAGTGAAATCTTTTGAAGCTTGACAATCACAATATTGGTCATACAAGCGAATCATGAATGATTAGTAGAAGGGAGAGAACTTTCACATGCAAACACACTATCTTGGAAATCTTTTGTGATTGTGAGCACCCATCAAAATATTATATGTCAAAATTGTTGACGTTGGACAAGGAATACAACACAATGATTTATGTTTGTTCATATTCACATAGAAGTTATATTGTCATAGATCCTTCAACATGTGGTGCTTGCCCCTATCTTTGCTAGCCAAAAATTCCGCACCAAGTAGAGATACTACTTGTGCACCCAAAAACCCTTAAACCCAAATCTTGTTTTGAGAGTCCACCATACCTACCTACGGATTGAGCAAGATCCTTCAAGTAAGTTGTCATTGATGCAATAAGGCAATAAAAATCGCTTCTAAAAGTGTTAGATCATTTAATGTAAGAGAAAATTGAGCGTTGTATGAACTTGTGATGGCGAAGAATAAAAGCGACAGACTGCATAATAAAGGTTGCTATCACAAGGGGCAATATAACGTGACATTCTTTTGCACTAAGGGGTTGAGCATACAAACGCATGGCAACCTCTGCTTCCCTCTGCGAAGGGCCTATCTTTTACTTTTCAGCATTTACTTTTATGCAAAGAGTCAAAGTTTTTCTCTCTATTCCTTTTTATTTTTCTCTTTTGGCAAGCATCATGTGGTGAGGAAAGATCTAGGCACATATATCCAGTTGGATATGGGTAGCATGAGTTATTATTGTTGACATCACCCTTGAGTTGAATACGTTGGGAGGCGAAATTATAAGCCCCTATCTTTCTATGTGTCCGGTTGAAACGTTTTGCTCATGTGTATGCGGTGAGTGCTACCAATCACAGAAGACTATATGATGGTTGAGTATGTGGAGCTCTCATTTATACTCTGTTGAATAAGTTGATTTGCAATTGTTTGGTGACTAAGAGTATAGGTCGTTGAGTTTCAAGAGAATTCATTGTTTGAACCTTAACATGTGAATTGGTTGCTACTTGGTCTAGAGAAGTTTTATCAGAAAAAATTGATGTTATGATGCTAGGAAAAGTGATTGAAATTGTCATTGATCAAACTTGTGCACTTTGCTAGCATTCACACTTCATGAATTATTTCTTTTATCATTTACCTACACGAGGAAGAGTAGGAATTAAGCTTGGGGATGCTGATACGTCTCCAACGTATCTATAATTTATGAAGTATTCATGACATGTTTACAATAATTTTATATGGTTTTGGTATGATTTGCATGGAACTAACCTGGACTTGCGCTGTTTTCAGCAGAACTACCATGGTGTTGTTTTTTGTGCAGAAATGAAAGTCTCCAAACACCACGAAACTTTTTGTGGATTTTTTTCTGGACCAGGAGACTACCAATGGGCCAGAGCAGCACTTGGGGGTGCCCCGAGGGGGGCACAACCCACCAGGGCATGTCTGGGTCCCCATGCGCGCCCCGGTGGGTTGTGCCCACCTCGGTGGCCTCCCGCACCCCCTCTTCACCCTATTGTTGGGGAACGTAGCACAAATTCAAAATTTTCTACGCAACACCAAGATCAATCTATGGAGATTCTAGCAACGAGAGAGAGAGGGGGTGCATCTTCATACCTTTGAAGATCGCTAAGCGGAAGCGTTACAAGAACGCGGTCGATGGAGTCGTACTCTCGGCGATCCAAATCGCGGAAGATCCGATCTAGCGCCGAACGGGCGGCGCCTCCGCGTTCAACACACGTACAGCCCGGGGATGTCTCCTCCTTTCTAATCTAGCAAGGGGAGAGGAGAAGTTGAGGGAGAACTCCGACATCACGACGGCATGGTGGTGGTGGAGCTCGTGGTATTCCTGCAGAGCTTCACCAATCACTACGGAGGAGGAGGAAGAGTTGGAGGAGGGAGGGGCTGTGCCAAAGGCAAGGATGTTGCAGCCCTCCCACCCCCCTCTATTTATAGGGTGAAGGGGAGAGGGGGCCGGCCCCTCTAGATCCCATCTAGAGGGGGGCGGCGGCCAAGAGGGGGAAACTTGCCCCCCAAGCAAGGTGGGAGGTGCCCCCCTCCCCTAGGGTTTCCAACCCTATGCGCCTTGGGCCCTTGGGGAGGGGCGTACCAGCCCACTAGGAGCTGGTTCCCTGCCATATTCAGCCCATCAAGTCCCCCGGAGCAGGTGGCCCCACCCGGTGGACCTTCGGACACCTTTCGATGGTCCCGGTACAATACCGATAACCCCCGAAACCATTCCGATGACTGAAAATGGACTTCCCATATATAAATCTTCACCTCCGGACCATTCCAGAACTCCTCGTGACGTACGGGACCTCATCCGGGACTTTGAACAACCTTCGGTAACCACATACTATTCCCATTACAACTCTAGCGTCACTGAACCTTAAGTGTGTAGATCCTACGGGTTCGGGAATCATGCAGACATGACCGAGACAGCTCTCTGGCCAATAACCAACAGCTGGATCTGGATACCCATGTTGGCTCCCACATGTTCCACGATGATCTCATCGGATGAACCACGATGTCAAGGATTCAATCAATCCCGTATACAATTCCCTTTGTCAATCGGTACGTTACTTGCCCGAGATTCGATCGTCGGTATCCCAATACCTCGTTCAATCTCGTTACCGGCAAGTCACTTTACTTGTTCCATAATGCATGATCCCGTGACCAACTACTTAGTTACATTGAGCTCATTATGATGACGCATTACCGAGTGGGCCCAGAGATACCTCTCCGTCATACGGAGTGACAAATCCCAATCTCAATTCGTGCCAACCCAACAAACACTTTCGGAGATACCTGTAGTGCACCTTTATAGTGACCTAGTTACGTTGTGACGTTTGGTACACCCAAAGCACTCCTACGGTATTAGGGAGTTACACAATCTCATGGTCT
Organism: Triticum dicoccoides; assembly: GCF_002162155.2. Classification (NCBI taxonomy): domain Eukaryota; kingdom Viridiplantae; phylum Streptophyta; class Magnoliopsida; order Poales; family Poaceae; genus Triticum; species Triticum dicoccoides. The sequence goes on from NC_041393.1 coordinate 128,229,108, forward strand.
AAGGAAATGATACTTGACATTAGAAAAGCTTTAGCAAACGAACTACACGATCTTGTGCTATGCTTAGGATTGGGTCTTGTCCATCACATCATTCTCCTAATGATGTGATCCTGTTATCAATGACATCCAATGTCCATGGTCAGGAAACCATGACCATCTGTTGATCAACGAGCTAGTCAACTAGAGGATCACTAGGGACATGTTGTGGTCTATGTACTCACACATGTATTGTGGTTTCCGGTCAATACAATTATAGCATGAACAATAGACAATTATCATGAACAAGGAAATACAACAATACCATTTTATTATTGCCTCTAGGTCATATTTCCAACAGTCTCCCACTTGCACTAGAGTCATAATCTAGTTCACATCACTATGTGATTGTAATGAATCTAACACCCATGGGGTTTGATCAGATCTCGCTTGTGAGAGAGGTTATTAGTCAACGGGTCTAAACCTTTCAGATCCGTGTGTGCTTTACAAATCTCTATGTCATCTTGCAGATGTAGCTACCACGCTCTATTTGGAGCTATTCCAAATAACTGCTCTACTATACGAATCCAGTTTACTACTCAGAGTCATCCGGATTAGTGTCAAAGTTTGCATCGACGTAACCCTTTACGACGAACTCTTTTACCACCTCCATAATCAAGAAAATTCCTTAGTCCACTAGTTACTAAGGATAGGTTTGACCGCTGTTCTGTGATCCATTCCTGGATCACTCTTGTACCCCTTGACTAACTCATGGCAAGGCACATTTCAAGTGCGGTACACAACATACTGTAGAGCCTATGTCTAAAGCATAGTGGACGACCTTCGTCCTTTCTCTCTATTCTACCGTGGTCAGGTTTTGAGTCTTACTCAATACTCACACCTTATAACACAGCCAAGAACTCCTTCTTTGCCGATCTATTTTGAACTCCTTCAAAATCTTGTCACGGTATGTGTTCGTTTGAAAGTACTATTAAGCGTTTTTTATCTATCCTTATAGATCTTGATGCTCAACGTTCAAGTAGCTTAATCCAGGGTTTCCATTGAAAAAACTTTTCAAATAACCCTTTATGCTTTCCAGAAATTCTACATCATTTCCGATCAACAATATGTCAACAACATATACATATCAGAAATGCTATAGTCCTCCCACTCACTTCTTTGGAAATACAAGTTTCTCATAAACTTTGTATAAACTTCTCATGAAAGTGTATATTCCAACTCCGAGATGCTCACTCTAGTCCTTATAAGAATTGGTGGAGTTTTGCATACTTGTTAGCATCTTTTAGGATTGACAAAACCTTCTGGTTGTATCACATACAACCTTTCCTCAAGCAACTCTTCGAGGAAACAATGTTTTGACATCCTATCTGCAAGATTTCATAAATAATGCAGTAACTGCTAATATAATTCCAACAGACTCTTAGCATCGCTGCGAGTGAGAAAGTCTCATCGTAGTCAACTCCTTGAACTTGTCGGAAAACATCTTAACGACAAGTCGAGCTTTCTTAATGGTGATACTTACCATCATTTTCCGTCTTCCTTTTAATATCCATATGTACTCAACAGCCTTACGACCATAAGGTAGTTCTTCCAAAGTCTATACTTTGTTTTCATACATGGACCCTCTCTCGGATTTTATGGCCTCGAGCCATTCGTCGGAATCCGGGCCCACCATCGCTTCTCCATAGCTTGTAGGTTCATTGTTGTCTAGCAACATGACCTCCAAGACAGGATTACCGTACCACTCTGAAGCACTACGCGTCCTTGTCATCCTATGAGGTTTGGTAGTGACTTGATCTGAAGTTTCATGATCACTATCATCAGCTTCCACTTCAATTGGTGTAGGTGCCACAGGAACAACTTCATGTGCCCTTCTACACACTGGTTGAAGTAATGGTTCAATAACCTCATCAAGTCTCCACCATCATCCCACTCAATTCTTTCAAGAGAAACTTTTCCTCGAGAAAGGACCCGATTCTAGAAACAATCCGTTTTGCTTCCGGATCTGACATAGGAGTTATACCCAACTATTTTGGGGTGAGCTATGAAGATGCATTTATCCGTTTTGGGTTCGAGCTTACTAGGATGAAACTTTTTCACATAAGCGTCGCAGCCCCAAAATTTCAAGAAATGACAGCTTAGGTTTCTCTAAACCATGGTTCATATGTTGTCATCTCAACGGAACTATGTGGTGCCCTACTAAAGTGAATGCGGTTGTCTCTAATGCCTAATCCATAAACTATAGTGGTAATTCGATAAGAGACATCATGGTATGCCCCATATCCAATAGGGTGCATCTATGATATTCAGACACACCATCACACTATGGTGTTCCAGGCGGTATTAGTTGTGAAACCATTTCCACAATGTCTTAATTGTGTACCAAACACGTAACTCAGATATTCATCTCTATGATCATATCATAGACATTTTATCCTCTTGTCACGACGATCTTCAACTTCACTCCGAAATTACTTGAACCTTTCAATAATTCTGACTTGTGTTTCATCAAGTAAATATACTCAGCATCTACTCAAATCATCTGTGAAGTAAGAACATAACGATATCCACTGTGTGCCTCGGCACTCATTGGACATCACACATCAGAATGTATTACTTCCAACAAGTTGCTCTCTTGTTCCATCTTACTGAAAACGAGGCTTTTCAGTCATCTTGCCCATGTGGTATGATTTGCATGTCTCAAGTGATTTAGAATCAAGTGAGTCCAAACAATCCATCTGTATGGAGTTTCTTCATGCGCACATACCAATAGACATGGTTCGCATGTCTCAAACTTTTCAAAAACGAGTGAGTCCAAAGATCCATCAACATGGAGCTTCTTCATGCGTTTTATACCAGTATGACTTACATGGCAGTGCCACAAGTAGGTGGTACTATCATTACTATCTTATATCTTTTGGCCTGAACATGTGTATCACTACGATCGAGATTCAATAAACCATTCATTTTAGGTGCAAGACCATTGAAGGTATTATTCAAATAAACAAGTAACCATTATTCTCCTTAAATGAATAACCATATTGTGATAGACATAATCCAATCATGTCTATGCTCAATGCAAACACCAAATAACAATTATTTAGGTGTAACACCGATCCCCATGGTAGAGGGAGCGTGCGATGTTTGATCACATCAACCTTGGAAATACTTCCAACACATATCGTCACCTCGCCTTTAGCTAGTCTCTGTTTATTCCGTAACCTTTTATTTCGAGTTACTAACACTTAGCAACTGAACCGGTATCTATTACCATGGTGCTACTAGGAGTACTAGTGGAGTACACATCAATATAATGTATATCCAATATACTTCTGTCGACCTTGCCAGCCTTCTCATCTACCAAGTATCTAGGGTAGTTCTGCTTCAGTGACCGTTCCCCTCATTGCAGAAGCACTTAGTCTCGGGTTTGGGTTCAACCTTGGGTTTCTTCACTAGAGCAGCAACTGATTTGCCATTTCATGAAGTATCCCTTCTTTCCCTTGCCCTTCTTGAAACTAGTGGTTTCACTAACCATCAACAATTGATGCTCCTTTTTGATTTCTACTTTCGCAGTGTCAAACATTGTGAATATTTCAAGGATCATCATATATATCCCTGATATGTTATAGTTCATCACGAAGCTCTAGTAGCTTGGTGGCAATGACTTTGGAGAAACATCACTATCTCATCTAGATGATTAACTCCCACTCGATTCAAGTGATTATTGTACCCAGACAATCTAAGTACAAGCTCAACGATTGAGATTTTCTCCCTTAGTTTGTAGGCTAAGAAACTCGTCAGAGGTCTTATACCTCTTGACGTGGGCACGAGCCTGAAATCCCAATATCAGCCCTTGGAACATCTCGTATGTTCCGCGATGTCTCAAAATTGTCTTCGGCGCCCCAAGTCTAAACCGTTTAACATTACTGAACTATCATGTAGTCATCAAAACGTGTATGTCAAATGTTCGCAACATCCACAGACAACGTTTGAGGTTCAGCACACTGAGCGGTGCATTAAGGACATAAGTCTTTTGCGCAGTAATGAGGACAATCCTCAGTTTACAGACCCAGTCCGCATAATTGCAACTATTAACTTTCAACTAAATTTTCTCTAGGAACATATCTAAAACAGTAGAACTAAAACGCGAGCTAAGACATAATTTGCAAAGACCTTTTGACTATGTTCAGGATAATTAAGTTCATCTAATGAACTCCCACTCAGATAGACATCCCTCTAGTCATGTAAGTGATACATGATCCGAGTCAACTAGGCCGTGTCCGATCATCACGTGAGACGGACTAGTCATCATCGGTGAACATCTTCATGTTGATCGTATCTACTATACGACTCATGTTCGACCTTTCGGTCTCTTGTGTTCCGAGGCCATGTCTGTACATGCTAGGCTCGTCAAGTCAACCTAAGTGTTTTGCATGTGTAAATATGGCTTACATCCATTGTATGTGAACGTTAGAATCTATCACACCCGATCATCATGTGGTGCTTCGAAACAACGAACTTTCACAATGGTGCACAGTTAGGGGGAACACTTTCTTGAAATTTTAGGAGGGATCATCTTATTTATGCTATCGTCGTTCTAAGCAAATAAGATGTAAACATGACAAACATCACATGCAAATCATAAAGTGACATGATATGGCCAATATCATCTTGCGCCTTTGATCTCCATCTTTGAGGCGCGGCATGATCACCTTCGTCATCGGCATGACACCATGATCTCCATCATCGTTTCTTCATGAAGTTGTCTCGCCAACTATTACTTATACTACTATGGCTAACGGTTAGCAATAAAGTAAAGTAATTACATGGCGTTTTCAATGACACGCAGGTCATACAGTAAATTAAGACAACTCATATGGCTCCTGTCGGTTGTCATACTCATCGACATGCAAGTCGTGATTCCTATTACAAGAACATGATCAATCTCATACATCACATTCTTTTGGCCATATCACATCACATAGCATACCCTGCAAAAACAAGTTAGACGTCCTCTAATTGTTGTTGCATGTTTTACGTGGCTGCCATGGGTTTCTAGAAAGAACGTTTCTTACCTACGCAAAAGCCACAACGATGATATGTCAATTGCTATTTACCCTTCATAAGGACCCTTTTCATCGAATCTGATCCGACTAAAGTGGGAGAGACTGGCACCCGCTAGCCACCTTATGCAACAAGTGCATGTCAGTCGGTGGAACCTATCTCACGTAAGTGTACGTGTAAGGTCGGTCCAGGCTGCTTCATCCCACAATACCGTCGAAACAAGATAGACTAGTAACGGTAAGCATATTGAACAAAATCAACGCCCACAACAACTTGTGTTCTACTCGTGCATAGAATCTATGCATAGACCTAACTCATAATGCCACTATTGGGGAACATAGCACAAATTCAAAATTTTCTACACAACACCAAGATCAAAATATGGAGATTCTAGCAACGATAGAGAGAGGGAGTGCATCTTCATACCTTTGAAGATCGCTAAGAGGAAGCGTTACAAGAACACGGTCGATGGAGTCGTACTCGCGGCAATCCAAATCACGGAAGATCCGATCTAGCGCCGAACGGACGGCGCCTCCGCGTTCAACACAAGTACAGCCTGGGGACATCTCCTCCTTCTTGATCCAGCAAGGGGAGAGGAGAAGTTGAGGGAGAACTCCGACAACACGACGGCATGGTGGTGGTGGAGCTCGTTGTATTCCTGCATGGCTTCGCTAAGCACTACGGAGGAGGAGGAAGAGTTGGAGGAGGGAGGGGCTGCGCCAAAGGCAAGGATGTTGCAGACCTCCCACCCCCCTCTATTTATAGGGTGAAGGGGATGTTGGGTTTCGTAGTAATTTCAAAAAATTTCCTACGCACACGCAGGATCATGTGATGCATAGCAACGAGGGGAGAGTATTGTCTACGTACCCAACGCAGACCGACTGCGGAAGCGATGACACGACGTAGAGGAAGTAGTCGTACGTCTTCTCGATCCAACCGATCAAGCACCGAAACTACGGCACCTCCGAGTTCGAGCACACGTTCAGCTCGATGACGATCCCCGGACTCCGATCCAGCAAAGTGTCGGGGAAGAGTTTCGTCAGCACGACGGCGTGGTGACGATCTTGATGAACTACAGCAGCAGGGCTTCACCTAAACTCCGCTACAGTATTATCGAGGAATATGGTGGCAGGGGGCACCGCACACGGCTAAGGAATAGATCACGTGGATCAACTTGTGTCAACTTGTGTGTTTAGAGGTGCCCCTGCCTTCGTATATAAAGGAGGAGAGGAGGGGAGGCTGGCCGGCCAAGGGGGGGAGGCGCAGGAGAGTCCTACTCCCTTTGGGAGTAGGATTCCCCCTCCAATCCTAGTCCAACTAGGATTCCTCGGAGGGGAAAAGAGGAGGAGGGGGCCGGCCACCTCTCCTAGTCCTAATAGGACTAGGGGAAGGGGGGGGGCGCAGCCCATCTAGGGCAGCCCCTTCTCTTTTCCACTAAGGCCCACTATGGCCCAAATAGCTCCCGGGGGGTTCCGGTAACCCTCTCGGTATTCCGGTAAAATCCCGATTTCACCCGGAACACTTCCGATATCCAAATATAGGCTTCCAATATATCAATCTTTATGTCTCGACCATTTCGAGACTCCTCGTCATGTCCGTGATCACATCCGGGACTCCGAACAACCTTCGGTACATCAAAATGCATAAACTCATAATATAACTGTCATCGTAACCTTAAGCGTGCGGACCCTACGGGTTCGAGAACAATGTAGACATGACCGAGACGTGTCTCCGGTCAATAACCAATAGCGGGACCTGGATGCCCATATTGGCTCCTACATATTCTACGAACATCTTTATCGGTCAGACCGCATAACAACATACGTTGTTCCCTTTGTCATCGGTATGTTACTTGCCCGAGATTCGATCGTCGGTATCCAATACCTAGTTCAATCTCGTTACCGGCAAGTCTCTTTACTCGTTCCATAATACATCATCTCACAACTAACATATTAGTTGTAATGCTTGCAAGGCTTATGTGATGTGTATTACCGAGAGGGCCCAGAGATACCTCTCCGACAATCGGAGTGACAAATCCTAATCTCGAAATACGCCAACCCAACATCGACCATTGGAGACACCTGTAGTACTCCTTTATAATCACCCAGTTACGTTGTGACGTTTGGTAGTACCCAAAGTGTTCCTCTGGTAAACGGGAGTTGCATAATCTCATAGTCATAGGAACATGTATAAGTCATGAAGAAAGCAATAGCAACATACTAAACGATC
>NC_041393.1:128236407-128329411 GCF_002162155.2 Triticum dicoccoides
TAATCAAATAACAACTCATTGTTCATGGTTAGGAAACATAACCATCTTTGATTAACGAGCTAGTCAAGTAGAGGCATACTAGTGACACTCTGTTTGTCTATGTATTCACACATGTATTATGTTTCCGGTAAATACAATTCTAGCATGAATAATAAACATTTATCATGATTATAAGGAAATAAATAATAACTTTATTATTGCCTCTAGGGCATATTTCCTTCAGTCTCCCACTTGCACTAGAGTCAATAATCTAGATTACACTGTAATGATTCTAACACCCATGGAGCTTTGGTGCTGATCATGTTTTGCTCGTGGAAGAGGCTTAGTCAACGGGTCTGCAACATTCAGATCCGTATGTATCTTGCAAATCTCTATGTCTCCCACCTGGACTAGATCCCGGATGGAGTTGAAGCGTCTCTTGATGTGTTTGGTCCTTTTGTGAAATCTGGATTCCTTTGCCAAGGCAATTGCACCAGTATCGTCACAAAAGATTTTCATTGGACCCGATGCACTAGGTATGACACCTAGATCGGATATGAACTCCTTCATCCAGACTCCTTCATTTGCTGCTTCCGAAGCAGCTATGTATTCCGCTTCACATGTAGATCCCGCTACGACGCTTTGTTTAGAACTGCACCAACTGACAGCTCCACCGTTTAATGTAAACACGTATCCGGTTTGCGGTTTAGAATCGTCCGGATCAGTGTCAAAGCTTGCATCAACGTAACCTTTTACGATGAGCTCTTTGTCACCTCCATATATGAGAAACATATCCTTAGTCCTTTTCAGGTATTTCAGGATGTTCTTGACCGCTGTCCAGTGATCCACTCTTGGATTACTTTGGTACCTCCCTGCTAAACTTATAGCAAGGCTTACATCAGGTCTGGTACACAGCATTGCATACATGATAGATCCTATGGCTGATGCATAGGGAACATCTTTCATATTCTCTCTATCTTCTGCAGTGGTCGGGCATTGAGTCTTACTCAATTTCACGCCTTGTAACACAGGCAAGAACCCTTTCTTCGCTTGATCCATTTTGAACTTCTTCAAAATTTTGTCAAGGTATGTGCTTTGTGAAAGTCCAATTAAGCGTTTTGATCTATCTCTATAGATCTTAATGCCTAATATGTAAGCAGCTTCACCGAGGTCTTTCATTGAAAAACTTTTATTCAAGTATCCCTTTATGCTATCCAGAAATTCTATATCATTTCCAATTAGTAATATGTCATCCACATATAATATCAGAAATGCTACAGAGCTCCCACTCACTTTCTTGTAAATACAGGCTTCTCCGAAAGTCTGTATAAAACCAAATGCTTTGATCACACTATCAAAACGTTTATTCCAACTCCGAGAGGCTTGCACCAGTCCATAAATGGATCGCTAGAGCTTGCACACTTTGTTAGCTCCCTTTGGATCGACAAAACCTTCCGGTTGCATCATATACAACTCTTCTTCCAGAAATCCATTCAGGAAAGCAGTTTTGACATCCATCTGCCAAATTTCATAATCATAAAATGCGGCAATCGCTAACATGATTCGGACGGACTTAAGCATCGCTACGGGTGAGAAGGTCTCATCGTAGTCAATCCCTTGAACTTGCCGAAAACCTTTTGCGACAAGTCGAGCTTTGTAGACAGTAACATTACCATCAGCGTCAGTCTTTTTCTTAAAGATCCATTTATTCTCAATTGCTTGCCGATCATCGGGCAAGTCAACCAAAGTCCATACTTTGTTCTCATACATGGATCCCATCTCAGATTTCATGGCTTCAAGCCACTTTGCGGAATCTGGGCTCACCATCGCTTCTTCATAGTTCGTAGGTTCATCATGATCTAGTAGCATGACTTCCAGAACAGGATTACCGTACCACTCTGGCGCGGATCTTACTCTGGTTGATCTACGAGGTTCAGTAGTATCTTGATCTGAAGTTTCATGATCATTATCATTGGCTTCCTCACTAACTGGTGTAGGTGTCACTGAAACAGTTTTCTGTGATGAACTACTTTCCAGTAAGGGAGCAGGTACAGTTACCTCGTCAAGTTCTACTTTCCTCCCACTCACTTCTTTCGAGAGAAACTCCTTCTCTAGAAATGATCCATTCTTAGCAACGAATGTCTTGCCTTCGGATCTGTGATAGAAGGTGTACCCAACAGTTTCCTTTGGGTATCCTATGAAGACACATTTCTCCGATTTGGGTTCGAGTTATCAGGTTGAAGGTTTTTTCACATAAGCATCGCAGCCCCAAACTTTAAGAAACGACAACTTTGGTTTCTTGCCAAACCACAGTTCATAAGGCGTCGTCTCAACGGATTTTGATGGTGCCCTATTTAACGTGAATGCGGCCGTCTCTATAGCATAACCCCAAAACGATAGCGGTAAATCGGTAAGAGACATCATAGATCGCACCATATCTAGTAAAGTACGATTACGATGTTCGGACACACCATTACGCTGTGGTGTTCCGGGTGGCGTGAGTTGTGAAACTATTCCACAGTTTTTCAAATGTACACCAAACTCGTAACTCAAATATTCTCCTCCACGATCAGATCGTAGAAACTTTATTTTCTTGTTACGATGATTTTCAACTTCACTCTGAAATTCTTTGAACTTTTCAAATGTTTCAGACTTATGTTTCATTAAGTAGACATACCCATATCTGCTTAAATCATCTGTGAAGGTGAGAAAATAACGATATCCGCCACGAGCCTCAATATTCATTGGACCGCACACATCGGTATGTATGATTTCCAACAAATCTGTTGCTCTCTCCATAGAACCGGAGAACGGTGTTTTGGTCATCTTACCCATGAGGCACGGTTCGCAAGTACCAAGCGATTCATAATCAAGTGGTTCCAAAAGTCCATCAGTATGGAGTTTCTTCATGCGCTTTACACCGATATGACCTAAACGACAGTGCCACAAATAAATTGCACTTTCATTATCAACTCTGCATCTTTTGGTTTCAACATTATGAATATGTGTATAACTACTATCGAGATCTAATAAGAATAGACCACTCTTTAAGGGTGCATGACCATAAAAGATATTACTCATATAAATAGAACAACCATTATTCTCTGATTTAAATGAATAACCGTCTCGCATTAAACAAGATCCAGATATAATGTTCATGCTCAACGCTGGCACCAAATAACAATTATTTAGGTCTAATATTAATCCCGAAGGTAGATGTAGAGGTAGTGTGCCGACTGCGATCACATCGACTTTGGAACCGTTTCCCACGCGCATCGTCACCTCGTCCTTTGCCAGTGCTCGCTTATTCCGTAGTCCCTGTTTCGAGTTGCAAATATTAGCAACAGAACCAGTATCAAATACCCAGGTGCTACTGCGAGCTCTAGTAAGGTACACATCAATAACATGTATATCACATATACCTTTGTTCACCTTGCCATCCTTCTTATCCGCCAAATACTTGGGGCAGTTCTGCTTCCAGTGACCAGTCTGCTTGCAGTAGAAGCACTCAGTTTCAGGCTTAGGTCCAGACTTGGGTTTCTTCTCTTGAGCAGCAACTTGCTTGCTGTTCTTCTTGAAGTCCCCCTTCTTCTTCCCTTTTCCCTTTTTCTTGAAACTAGTGGTTTTGTTAACCATCAACACTTGATGCTCCTTCTTGATTTCTACCTCCGCAGCTTTTAGCATTGCGAAGAGCTCGGGAATAGTCTTATTCATCCCTTGCATATTATAGTTCATCACGAAGCTCTTGTAGCTTGGTGGCAGTGATTGGAGAATTCTGTCGATGACGCAATCATCCGGAAGATTAACTCCCAATTGAATCAAGTGATTATTATACCCAGACATTTTGAGTATATGCTCACTGACAGAACTGTTCTCCTCCATCTTGCAGCTATAGAACTTATTGGAGACTTCATATCTCTCAATCCGGGCATTTGCTTGAAATATTAACTTCAACTCCTGGAACATCTCATATGCTCCATGACGTTCAAAACGTCGTTGAAGTCCCGATTCTAAGCCGTAAAGCATGGCACACTGAACTATCGAGTAGTCATCAGCTTTGCTCTGCCAGACGTTCATAACATCTGGCGTTGCTCCAGCAGCAGGCCTGGCACCCAGCGGTGCTTCCAGGACGTAATTCTTCTGTGCAGCAATGAGGATAATCCTCAAGTTACGGATCCAGTCCGTGTAATTGCTACCATCATCTTTCAACTTTGCTTTCTCAAGGAACGCATTAAAATTCAACGGAACAACAGCACGAGCCATCTATCTACAATGATCATAAACAAGCAAGATACTATCAGGTACTAAGTTCATGATAAATTTAAGTTCAATTAATCATATTACTTAAGAACTCCCACTTAGATAGACATCCCTCTAATCTTCTAAGTGATTACGTGATCCAAATCAACTAAACCATGACCGATCATCACGTGAGATGGAGTAGTTTTCAATGGTGAACATCGTTTATGTTAATCATATCTACTATATGATTCACGCTCGACCTTTCGGTCTCCGTGTTCCGAGGCCATATCTGCATATGCTAGGCTCATCAAGTTTAACCTGAGTATTCTGCTTGTGCAAAAACTGGCTTGCACCCGTTGTAGATGGACGTAGAGCTTATCACACCCGATCATCACGTGGTGTCTGGGCACGACGAACTTTGGCAACGGTGCATACTCAGGGAGAACACTTCTTGATAATTTAGTGAGAGATCATCTTATAATGCTACCGTCAATCAAAGCAAGATAAGATGCATAAAAAGATAAACATCACATGCAATCAATATAAGTGATATGATATGGCCATCATCATCTTGTGCTTGTGATCTCCATCTCCGAAGCACCGTCATGATCACCATCGTCACCGGCGCGACACCTTGATCTCCATCGTAGCATCGTTGTCGTCTTGCCAATCTTATGCTTTCACGACTATCACTACCGTTTAGTAATAAAGTAAAACATTACATCGCGATTGCATTGCATACAATAAAGCGACAACCATATGGCTCCTGCCAGTTGCCGATAACTTGGTTACAAAACATGATCATCTCATACAATAAAATTCAGCATCATGCCTTGACCATATCACATCACAACATGCCCTGCAAAAACAAGTTAGACATCCTCTACTTTGTTGTTGCATGTTTTTACGTGGCTGCTACGGGCTTAAGTAAGAACCAATCTCACCTACGCATCAAAACCACAACGATAGTTTGTCAAATAGACTCCGTTTTAACCTTCGCAAGGACCGGGCGTAGCCATACTTGGTTCAACTAAAGTTGGAGAGACAGTCGCCCGCAAGCCATCTCTGTGCAAAGCACGTCGAGGGAACCGGTCTCGCGTAAGCGTACGCATAAGGTTGGTCTGGGTCGTCTCGTCCAACAATACCGCCGAACCAAAGTATGACATGCTGGTAGGCAGTATGACTTGTATCGTCCACAACTCACTTGTGTTCTACTCGTGCATATAACATCAACATCAATAACCTCGGCTCTGATACCACTGTTGGGTTTCGTAGTAATTTCAAAAATTTGCCTACGCACACGCAGGATCATGTGATGCATAGCAACGAGGGGAGAGTATTGTCTACGTACCCAACGCAGACCGACTGCGGAAGCGATGACACAACGTAGAGGAAGTAGTCGTACGTCTTCTCGATACAACCGATCAAGCACCGAAACTACGGCACCTCCGAGTTCGAGCACACGTTCAGCTCGATGATGATCCCCGGACTCCGATCCAGCAAAGTGTCGGGGAAGAGTTTCGTCAGCACGACGGCGTGGTGACGATCTTGATGAACTACAGCAACAGGGCTTCACCTAAACTCCGCTACAGTATTATCGAGGAATATGGTGGCAGGGGGCACCGCACACGGCTAAGGAATAGATCACGTGGATCAACTTGTGTCAACTTGTGTGTTTAGAGGTGCCCCTACCTCCGTATATAAAGGAGGAGAGGAGGGGAGGCTGGCCGGCCAAGGGGGGGAGGCGCAGGAGAGTCCTACTCCCTCTGGGAGTAGGATTCCCCCTCCAATCCTAGTCCAACTAGGATTCCTCGGAGGGGAAAAGAGGAGGAGGGGGGCGGCCACCTCTCCTAGTCCTAATAGGACTAGGGGAAGGGGGGGGGCGCAGCCCATCTAGGGCAGCCCCTTCTCTTTTCCACTAAGGCCCACTATGGCCCAAATAGCTCCCGGGGGGTTCCGGTAACCCTCTCGGTATTCCGGTAAAATCCCGATTTCACCCGGAACACTTCCGATATCCAAATATAGGCTTCCAATATATCAATCTTTATGTCTCGACCATTTCGAGACTCCTCGTCATGTCCGTGATCACATCCGGGACTCCGAACAACCTTCGGTACATCAAAATGCATAAACTCATAATATAACTGTCATCGTAACCTTAAGCGTGCGGACCCTACGGGTTCGAGAACAATGTAGACATGACCGAGACGCGTCTCCGGTCAATAACCAATAGCGGGACCTGGATGCCCATATTGGCTCCTACATATTCTATGAAGATCTTTATTGGTCAGACCGCATAACAACATACGTTGTTCCCTTTGTCATCGGTATGTTACTTGCCCGAGATTCGATCGTCGGTATCCAATACCTAGTTCAATCTCGTTACCGGCAAGTCTCTTTACTCGTTCCGTAATACATCATCTCACAACTAACATATTAGTTGTAATGCTTGCAAGGCTTATGTGATGTGTATTACCGAGAGGGCCCAGAGATACCTCTCCGACAATCGGAATGACAAATCCTAATCTCGAAATACGCCAACCCAACATCGACCATTGGAGACACCTGTAGTACTGCTTTATAATCACCCAGTTACATTGTGACGTTTGGTAGTACCCAAAGTGTTCCTCCGGTAAACGGGAGTTGCATAATCTCATAGTCATAGGAACATGTATAAGTCATGAAGAAAGCAATAGCAACATACTAAACGATCGGGTGCTAAGCTAATGGAATGGGTCATGTCAATCAGATCATTCTACTAATGATGTGACCTCGTTAATCAAATAACAACTCATTGTTCATGGTTAGGAAACATAACCATCTTTGATTAACGAGCTAGTCAAGTAGAGGCATACTAGTGACACTCTGTTTGTCTATGTATTCACACATGTATTATGTTTCCGGTAAATACAATTCTAGCATGAATAATAAACATTTATCATGATTATAAGGAAATAAATAATAACTTTATTATTGCCTCTAGGGCATATTTCCTTCAGGGGAGAGGGGGCCGGCCCCTCTAGATCCCATCTAGAGGGGGGCGGCAGCCAGGAGGGGGAAACTTGCCCCCCAAGCAAGGTGGAGGCGCCCCCTCCCCTAGGGTTTCCAACCCTAGGCGCCTTGGGCCCTTGGGAAGGGGCGCACCAGCCCACTAGGGGCTGGTTCCATCCCATATTCAGCCCATCAAGTCCCCTGGGGCAGGTGGCCCCACCCGGTGGACCTCCGGACATCTTTCGATGGTCCCGGTAGAATACCGATAACCCTCGAAACCATTCCGGTGACTGAAACTAGACTTCCCATATATAAATCTTCACCTCCGAACCATTCCGGAACTCCTCGTGATGTCCGGGATCTCATTCGGGAATCCGAACAACCTTCGTTAACCACATACTATTCCCATTACAACTCTAGCGTCACGGAACCTTAAGTGTGTAGACCCTACGGGTTCGAGAATCATGCAGACATGACCGAGACAGCTCTTTGGCCAATAACCAACATCGGGATCTGGATACCCATGTTGGCTCCCACATGTTCCACAATGATCTCATCGGATGAACCACGATGTCAAGGATTCAATCAATCCCGTATACAATTCCCTTTGTCAATCGGTACGTTACTTGCCCGAGATTCGATCGTCGGTATCCCAATACCTCGTTCAATCTCGTTACCGGCAAGTCACTTTACTCATTCCGTAATGAATGATCCCGTGAACAACTAGTTAGTCACATTGAGCTCATTATGATGATGCATTACCGAGTGGGCCCAGAGATACCTCTCCGTCATACGGAGTGACAAATCCCAATCTCGATTCGTGCCAACCCAACAAACACTTTCGGAAAAAACCTGTAGTGCACCTTTATAGTCACCCAGTTACATTGTGACTTTTGGTACACCCAAAGCACTCCTACGGTATCAAGGAGTTACACAATCTCACGGTCTAAGGAAATGATACTTGACATTAGAAAAGCTTTAGCAAATGAACTACACGATCTTGTGCTATGCTTAGGATTGGGTCTTGTCCATCACATCATTCTCCTAATGATGTGATCCCGTTATCAATGACATCCAATGTCCATGGTCAGGAAACCATGACCATCTATTGATCAATGAGCTAGTCAACTAGAGGCTCACTAGGGACATGTTGTGGTCTATGTACTCACACATGTATTGTGGTTTCCAGTCAATACAATTATAGCATGAACAATAGACAATTATCATGAACAAGGAAATACAATAATAACCATTTTATTATTGCCTCTAGGGCATATTTCCAACACCTATAAATTCTCAGATATTCCAAAAACCCTCAGGAAGACCCTAGATCGGATGTTCCGCCGCCGCAAGCCTCTGTAGCCACCAAAAACCAATCAGGAGCCTGTTTCGGCACCCTGCTGGAGGGGGAGATCATCACTGGTGGCCATCTTCATCTTCCCGGCAGCCACCACGATGAGGAGGGAGTAGTCCACCCTCGGGGCTGAGGGTTTGTACCAGTAGCTATTTGTTTAATCTCTCTCTCTCATGCGTGATCTTGAGATGTCATGATCTTGATGTATCATGGGCTTTCTTAACATAGATGGATCATATGGTGTTTCTCCCCTCTCTACTCCTGTTGTAATGAATTGAGTCTTTATCCTTTGAAGTTTTGTCTTGTCGGATTGAATGTTCAGATCTGAGAACACATGATATATGTCTTGCATGTGAATACTTGGGGTGACAATGGGGTATTATTCTGATTCACTTGATATATTGTCGTGGTATTCTCATGGGGGGCTTGCGAGGTGACAGATGCCACAAGGGCTTAGTGTGAGGGTAAGACTGCTGCTGATAGGCCCGGGAGCAGGTATGCGAGTAGCACACGGTGGTTTACCCAGCTTCGGAGCTCTCCGGAGAGATAATACTCCTATCGCTGCATGTCTGAGTGTAACTGATATATCTAGTACAGTGTTGCTCCTAGAGCTGTATCTAGATGAGTGCTATATGCTACTAGCCTCATGTATGTATATGTGTCCAGGATGAGCAAGCATGCCCTAGTGGCCGAATGAGTGTGTGCTCATATGTGTGTGTGTGTGTATGTGAGGTTGGATGGTGGATGGATGGATGGTTGTTATATATAGGCATGGCTACCTTAGCATGTAAGCTATGTGGTGGCATGGGAGCAAGGGGGTATGGTGGGGTGTCATGCTTGTCCCCTAGGTCACTTCATAAATAGTGCCAGGGGACAAGTGACACCATACATGATGGCATCGAGGTACAGCCGTCTCGTCCGCGGTATGGCCGCCACGTCGAGGTCTTGTTGGTGTCGGGTCGGGCTGAAGTCGGCAGCCGGCTAGGCAGAGCAGTCGGACGGGGAGCCGGCAGGAGCAGCCGGGTAGTCGGACTGAGGGGCTTTGCTAGCCCCGATGTCTTGAATAATTGTTTTTCCGTCTTCGGGGTACCCGTGGCCAATTACTCCGACAGTAGCCCCCAAGCCTCCGGGCAACTTGGCAAAGTTGGGCGGAGGTTTTTTGGCGGGTGTTCATGGAAATGATCATGCAAAAGACAAAGTTAGTCCACGCAGATATATCAAATGATTGCTTTTAGCATTGCAAGTTTTATGCGGAGGGTGTCGACTCGGTTTCGTCCGGTCCACCTTCAATGTTTTTCGTGTTCCCTCCGCTTTTTGGCTTGTGCTCTCGCTAGCTAGACAGCCGCTCTGCGGTCTGTGGCTGAGAGTGGGCCGCGAAGTGGAGTGTATAGTACTCAGAGTTTGGGAGCAGATTCAACCGAGTAAGTACTTGTAAAGGAAACGGTCGGGTCGCCCAAAAACGTTTCTCTTCTCAGACGTTTTTCACGTGGGTGGCCTCCAGCGTTCACTCTTGCTAGCCGGATAGCCGCTCTGCGGTCTGTGACTAAGAGTGGGCCTTTGGTACCACACACGCTACTAAGCCATCTACGGGAACTAACGTCTCAGGCCAAGCGGCCAGCCCCCGGGCCAACTCTGGCTAGCACCGGGGCGAACAGTGATGCAACTATAACAAAATGCGCATCGCTCGAGGTTATCCATGCTTGCGTGGTGCAAAAATATGCGGGCGAGGAGCTCACATTGATTTTCGTGTAGCTGAGGCGGAGTTTGTCGTAGACAGTCGGCGCAGCTTGGTGCTCGCAGAGTGCACCGACGCACCCACTGGGTATAGCCTTCGAGCCCTCGGGTGCTCGAAGAGGGGTCCTGGCCGGTAAGGCTCGACCGTCCAGGCGGCGAGGCGGCTGGCAGTGCCTTGTTTTTCTTCTTTTTCTTTTCTGCCGGCTGCTGGCAGCCGAACGAAACTCTTCTCTTGTCTCTTGCTTTTGTTTCTTACAATCTTCCGTGGGGGTGCGTCAGCGCACCCACTGGGTGTAGCCCCCGAGATTCGGGCCGACTGCTGAGCAGTCGGGCCGGATCTCCCGGCAACTACTTTGTTTTCTTTCTCGTGGGGGCGCGTCAGTGCACCCGCTGGGTGTAGCCCCCGAGATCTGGGCCGATTGCTGAGCAGTCGGGCCGGATCTCCCGGCAACTACTTTGTCTTCTTCCTCATGGGGGCGTGTCAGCGCACACGCCAGGTGTAGCCCCCGAGATCCGGGCCGACTGCTGAGCAGTCGGGCCGGATCTCCCGGCAACCACTTTGTCTTCTTTCTCCTTCTCTTTCTCCAGCTGTGGGCAGCCGGACGCATATTTCTTTTCACTCTTTTTTTTTCAGCAGTCGGCCCACTTTTTCCAGCCGGCTACTAGGCAGTCGACGCTCTTCGTTGCCCCAGTCGTCCCTTTCTTTTCTCTTCTCTTTGTCTTTTTCTATCAAAGCCGGATGAGCAACCGGCCTTTCTCCTGCAGGAGCAGCCGGCCAGAGCGGGACGCGGCGGGAGCCGGCGGCCAGGACGCGGCAAAAACTGGTGTTGCGCGGGTACCCGGTCGTAGACTTTCGTTTTTCTCTTCTCTGGTAGTCGGCGACAGAGGGTGTGGGCGCAGCCGGCCACGGCACTCGAGCCGGCTGAGCATCCGGTCGGATGCGGGGAGGAGCGATTCGGCGGGGCCACAAGCCGGCGTGGAGCGGAGGAGGCCCGCGGCCGAGCTGGCGGGGTCGGCGAGCGGCGAGCCGGCCCGGCGCGTGCGCGGGAGGCGGAGCCGGACGGATGTAGTGGAACTGGCGGACGAGGGCCAGCCGGGTCGGAGCTAGAGTCGGTGCGGGCGGCAGGAGGCCGGCCGGAGCCAGCAGCCGGCCCGGGCAGGGAGCCGGCCATGGGCGCGGTCTGGGTGGTAGCGCCGTCGGCCTGGCCGGAGTGGCGAAGGCAGCGACAGGGCGCACGGAGCTGGCTGGAGGGCGAGGCGGACACGATGTCACAGCGGGGTGGGGGACACAGCCGGCGCAAGGTGCAGCCGGCGTGTGAGGTTGTCGTACCCGGCGTGGGAGGGGCCACGCACGTGGTGGTGCGGGAGGCAGAGGGAGGCTGCTCGGCATCGCAGGCGCGGGTGGAGCCAGGTGCGGAGCGGAGGCGACACTGGGGAGCCGGACGCGGCTGGGCGCGGGCAGACGACCCGGAGCCGGCTCGGCGGCGCGGGAAAGCGGGGCGGCAAGCCGGCGGTCGAGCGGGCCCAGGCAGGAGCCGGCCTGGGCCAGCGGGAGGCGGCCAGGCGGCCAGGCGGCAAAGGTGGGTGAGGAGGCGGCCGACGAGGCGCGGTCGTGCCGCAAAGGAGAGCTGCAGGCGACATGGCGAGGATCTCAAGCTCGCAGAAACGGACGTAGCAGAGCGCCGCTTCGGCCCAGCCGCGCACGTACCAGCACAGCTGGCAGATGCACGCCGCAGGCGCTGCGTGGTGCAGGCCCAGGCCGGGCGAATCGGGCGCGAGCCGCAATGACAGGCGCAGCGCAGGCGAGGATGCGGAGGCCAGGGCCCCAACTCAGGGTCGCACGGGATTGTGGGCGGAATAGAGCATGAGGGAGGAACCACAGGCACACCGCGAGGCAGAACGCGAGGCGACTGGTGCGCGAGCAGGCCGGGGTGGAGCAGAGCAAAGGCCGGGCTGCTACGAGTGGTGGTTGCATGGCAAGCGTGTGTGTACGCCGGCGGTATAGAAGCACGATAGTACATACGTACGTAGTGCTAGGCTAGCCAGCTGAAGAATCCATCAAGCTGTCAGGTTGTGTGCTTGCGTGCTAGCTAGCATACGGAGGAGCAGCCGCGCGCTTTGGTCGGAGCTAGACAAAGCGTGGAGGGGAGCGGATGCGAGCGGCGCGTGGATGGCCACGGCCGACCGAAATGAAGCCCCACGCGCGGCGCGCGCGCGGATGGACGGTAGGTGTTGCGGTGGTGGCGAAGAGGCCGACGGCGAGGACGCGCCACCCCTCGCAGCCGCTCCGGGGGCGTGTCGATGTTGGACCCCCCGAGCGCTACTGGAGAGACGACGACGACGCCGCGGTGAATACGAAGATGGTGAGGCCGATGGCGAGGACGTGCCGCCCCTCGCGGCCACTCCGGGGGCGCGTCGATGTCGGGCCCTCGAGCGCTACCGTAGAAACAACGGCGATGCCGCGATGATGACGAAAGTGGTCCCGCCCGGACTGCGAAATCAGCAGCAGCGTGGTAGCATAGTAGTAGTACCACACCACGTGGGCGCCAACTGTCGTGGTATTCTCATGGGGGGCTTGCAAGGCGACAGATGCCACAAGGGCTTAGTGTGAGTGTAAGACTGCTGCTGATAGGCCCGGGAGCGGGTATGCGAGTAGCACGCGGTGGTTTACCCACCTTCGGAGCTCTCCGGAGAGATAATACTCCTACTGCTGCATGTCTGAGTGTAACTGATATATCTAGTACAGAGTTGCTCCTAGAGCTGTATCCAGATGAGTGATATATGCTACTAGCCTCATGTATGTATCTGTGGCCGGGATGAGCAAGCATGCCCTAGTGGCCGAATGAGTGTTTGCTCATACGTGTGTGTGTATGTGAGGTTGGATGGTGGATGGATGGATGTTTGCTATATATAGGCATGGCTAGCTTAGCATGTAATCTATGTGGTGGCATGGGAGCAAGGGGGTATGGTGGGGTGGCATGCTTGTCCCCTGGGTCACTTCATAAATAGTTCCAGGGGACAAGTGACACTATACATGATGGCATCGAGGTACAGCCATCTCGTCCGCGGTATGGCCGCCACGTCGGGGTCTTGTCGGTGTCGGGTCGGGCTGCAGTCGGCAGCCGGCTGGGCAGAGCAACAGTCGGACGGGGAGCCGGCAGGAGCGGCCGGGCAGTCGGACTGAGGGGCTTTGCTAGCCCCGATGTCTTGAATAATTGTCTTGCCGTCTTTGGGGTACCCGTGGCCAATTACTCCGACATATATGTTATGGCACTCAACTTGCGGATTCCTGAGGTGACTTTGGGGTAATCTATGCATAGGGGTTGATGCACATTTTTATTATCTTTTCTCTAATAGAAACTTTGGGGTCTCCTTGTAGTTCTTTATGTGGATTGATTATTATGAATCTGAAATTGTTTGATACATATCGTATAATTAACTCACGGGTACTCGGGTGACATTGGGGTATCTAGGTGACATTAGAGTTGGTTGATATGTATCATATGGTGTTATTTTAGTACGAACTCTTGATTAGATCGATCGGAAAGAATAGCTTGCTGTTATTTTAGTATGAACTCTAGGATAGGTTGATCGAAAAGAATAGATTTGAGGTGGTTTCGTACCCTACAAACAATTTCTATCTTTTGTTCTCCACTAATAGGAACTCGGAAGTGATTCTTTATTGCACTTTGAGGGATAATCATATGATCCAACTATGTTAGCGTTGTTGAGAGATTGCACTAGTGAAATTATGCACCCTAGGCCTCATTTTCAAGCATTGCAATATCGTTTCGCTCCGTTTTATCAATTGCTACCTTGCTGTTTTTATTGTTCCTATTACAAAAATCAATATCTACTCTCCATACTACACTTTTATCATCATATCTTCGCCGAAATAGTGCACCTATACAATTTTCCATTGTATTGGTGTGTTGGGGACACAAGAGACTTTTTATTATTTGGTTGCAGGGTTGTTTGAGAGAGATCATCTTCATCCTACACCTCTCACAGATTGATAAACCTTAGGTCATCCACTTGAGGGAAAATTGCTACTGTCCTACAGAACTCTGCGCTTGGAGGCCCAACACGTGTCTACAATAATAAAGTTGTGTATTAGACATCAGGCACGGTCCTCACCGATGGTCATGGTCCAATGCACCGGCGAGGATGGCGCGGAGGAGGGGGTTGGTGCCAGATCATCGACTACCACATTCTGCATTGGGATGTCGTCGTCCTCCGGCTGCCTGCCGGCCAGCCAGTCGGAAGCAATGGCTGCCATCTCCTTCTGGTCCGTCGTCCGCCTGTCTCGAAGAGTGCTCGAGCGCGAGGAAGCCATGGTGGGCAGTAGTGCTGTGGACAGGAGAAAGGGAATGGAGGCGGATGACTGCAGCTATGGCTGGCGCAGCGGTTTATATAGCAATGGTGGGCGACAGAGGGACAGACGGGTGGCGCCGGAGTAGCCGCCTCGGCAACCGCATATCATTAATGTGGGCGGCATACGGACGGATGGACGACACTTGTGTCGTTTGAATGAGGAGCTATTTCTTGCATCGGGAAGCGGCGCTAGCAGCGCTAATCGTTTTGGGCGGAAAGCGCGCGCGGGCGAGGAAGGCACTCTAGGTGGGCCAAGGGCGGCCAGACTCGTGCTTGACAGCGGTCCGATCCAGCAACCGGACATGCTGGATCGCGAGCGAGCTTGCCGAGCTGAGCGACGACAATCAGACGATGAACGTGGCTTCCGACCAGGAGCCGACGCCACCGCCCAAGCCGGCTCATGTCGTGCTCACCATAGACCAGGTGCGGCCTGATACGTCTCCAACGTATCTATAATTTTTGATTGTTCCATGCTATTATATTACCTGTTTTGGATGTTAAAGGGCTTTACTATACACTTTTATATTATTTTTGGGACTAACCTATTAACCGGAGGCCCAGCCCAAATTGCTGTTTTTTGCCTATTTCAGTGTTTCGCAGAAAAGGAATATAAAACGGAGTCCAAACGGAATGAACCTTCGGGAGAGTTAATTTTTGGAACAAACGCAATCCAGGAGACTTGGAGTGGACGTCAAGATGTAAACGAGGCGGCCACGAGGCAGGAGGGCGTGCCCCCCACCCTCGTGGGCCCCTCATGGCTCCCGTGATCGACTTCCTTCACCTATATATACTTGCATACCCTGAAAACATCCAGGAGCACCACGGAACCCTATTTCCACCGCCGCAACCTTCTGTACCCGTGAGATCCCATCTTGGAGCCTTTTCCGACGCTCTGTCGGAGGGGGAATCAATCATGGAGGGCTTCTACATCAACACCATAGCCTCTCCGATGAGTTGTGAGTAGTTTACCACAGACCTTTGGGTCCATAGTTATTAGCTAGATGGCTTCTTCTCTCTCTTTGAATCTCAATACAATGTTCTCCTCGATCTTCTTGGAGATCGATTCGATGTAACTCTTTTTGTGATGTGTTTGTCGAGATTCGATGAATTGTGGGTTTATGATCAAGTTAATCTATGAGAAATATTTGAATCTCCTCTGTATTATTTTATGTATGATTGGTTATCTTTGAAAGTCTCTTCGAATTATCAGTTTGGTTTGGCCTACTAGATTGATCTTTCTTGCAATGGGAGAAGTGCTTAGCTTTGGGTTCAATCTTGTGGTGTCCTTTCCCAGTGACAGCAGGGGCAGCAAGTCACGTATTGTATTGTTGCCATCGAGGATAAAAAGATGGGGTTTAATCATATTGCTTGAGTTTATCCCTCTACATCATGTCATCTTACCTAATGCGTTACTCTGTTCTTATGAACTTAATACTCTAGATGCATGCTGGATAGCGGTCGATGTGTGGAGTACTAGTAGTAGATGCAGAATCGTTTCGATCTACTTGTCGCGGACGTGATGCCTATATACATGATCATGCCTAGATATTCTCATAACTATGCACCTATCAATTGCTCGACAGTAATTTGTTCATCCACCGTAATACTGATGCTATCTTGAGAGAAGCCACTAGTGAAACATATGGCCCCCGGGTCTATTTTCCATGATATAAGTTTCTGATCTACTTTATTTTGCAATCTTTACTTTCCAATCTATATCATAAAAATACCAAAAATATTTATCTTGTTATTCTCTCTATCAGATATCACTTTTGCAAGTGGCCATGAAGGGATTGACAACCCCTTTATCACGTTGGTTGCGAGGTTCTTATTTGTTTGTGTAGGTACAAGGGACTTGCGTGTAGCCTCCTACTGGATTGATACCTTGGTTCTCAAAAACTGAGGGAAATACTTACGCTACTTTGCTGCATCACCCTTTCCTCTTCAAGGGAAAACTACGCAGTGCTCAAGAGGTAGCAAGAAGGATTTCTGGCGCCGTTGCAGGGGAGGTCTTCGCACAAGTCAATACATAACAAGTACCCATCACAAACTCTATCCCTCGCATTACATTATTTGCCATTTTCCTCTCGTTTTCCTCTCCCCCACTTCACCCTTGCCGTTTTATTCACCCTCGCTTTCCCTTTCGCCTCTCTTGCCTCTTGTGTGCTTGAATGTTAGATTGTTTATCTCGTCGTCATGGCTAGTCCTCCTATCATCGTTAGTACTCCCGATCATGAAGTTCTTAATTTTAAACAAAGGGAGGGAGAAAATCTAAAAGATGCTTGGCATAGAATTTGCAATGCTCAAAATAGATCTACTGGGAAGCAATCTACTTCTGTTCTTCTTTGCAATTTCTATGTAGGCATTACTCCTTGGAATAGATGCATTCTTGATACCATTACCGGAGGGATTTTTTGGTTAGCCATACTTTTGATTCTTATAATGCTATGTTAGATTTGTTTGGTCCACCACCTCTTCTAGTTAATGGAACTGTTTTAACTCTAGAATATGTGATGCAAAGGCTTGAAATTATTGAAAATAAAGTTTTCACTGTTGAGTTAATTGAAAATGTGGATAAAAAGATCCACAACCAAATTACCCAATATGGATCAAAGGTTGGAGTTACTCTGAATTTTTTAAAAGAGAAGGAACCTATAGTTAACGAAAGAATAGATCAAGATTCTACAAGAATCGGTAAACTTGAGGATATTATTACCAACTTAGGGTCTGCCTTTTCATCCGCGAAAAATACTCCAACTCCTCCTACCAAAACTGCCAAATTAATTTATGTTCCTAAAAATAAGGGTGAATCTTCTAGTAAGGAAAATGCGGATCTCAAATCAATAAGTGTTCATCCCAACTTTTTTGCTTTCATTAAGGAACCTTTTGCTACAAACGAATCTCTATTTCTTGCCTAGGAGTTTAATAATTACTAAAAAGAAAGAAACTCCTAAGGGTTATAAGTGTTCCATTGAAGAATTGAATACCAAAGATGGCAATGCTTACATCTAGTCTCGCTTTTATGCCTAGCTAGGGGCGTTAAACGATAGTGTCTGTTGGAGGCAACCCAAATTTATTTTTGTTCTTTAATTTTTTCTCATGCTTAGTATTAAATAATTCATCTAGCGTCTGGTTAGATGTGGTTTTATGTTTTAATTAATGTTTGTGCCAAGTAGAACCTATAGAATCATCTTGGGTGATAGTTAATTTGATCTTGCTGAAAAACAGAAACTTTTGCACGCACGAGAATAATTTTAATAAATAACAGAAACGTGATTTTTAGTTGATTATTTTTGCATAAGATTAATATACAAATTTCATAAGACTTCCTATTTTGGTAGGATTTTTAGTGTTCCAGAAATATTCGAAAGTTACAGATTGCTACAGATTGTTCTGTTTTTGACAGATTCTGTTTTTCGCGTGTTGTTTGCTTATTTTGATGAATCTATGGCTAGTATAGGGGAGTATGAAC
This sequence comes from Triticum dicoccoides, assembly GCF_002162155.2. Classification (NCBI taxonomy): domain Eukaryota; kingdom Viridiplantae; phylum Streptophyta; class Magnoliopsida; order Poales; family Poaceae; genus Triticum; species Triticum dicoccoides. The sequence goes on from NC_041393.1 coordinate 128,254,554, forward strand.
CATTGAGAAGTTGGAATACATTAGGTTTAACACCAATATAAATAAGGAATGAGTTCATTACATTACCTTGAAGTGGTGGTTTGCTTTCTTGCACTAACGGAGCTTACGAGCTTTCTGTTGAGTTTTGTGTTGTGAAGTTTTGGGTAAAGATTTGATGGATTATGGAATAAGGAGTGGCAAGAGCCTATGCTTGGGGATGCCCAAGGCACCCCAAGGTAAATTCAAGGACAACCAAAAGCCTAAGCTTGGGGATGCCCCGGAAGGCATCCCCTCTTTCGTCTTCGTCCATCGGTAACTTTAGTTGGAGCTGGATTTTTATTCACCACATGATATGTGTGTTGCTTGGAGCGTCTTGGGGCGCGCCTACAGGGGCCGGCCGGCCTCCCCACTTGCTCCTTTATATACGGGGGCAGGTGAACACCCTAGAACACACAAGTTGATCAATTTGATCTTTTAGCCGCGTGTGGTGCCCCCCTCCACAGATTTCCACCTCGGTCAAGGCATGATCTGACATAAATTGTTGTATGAGATGATCATGTTTTGTAACAAAGTTATCGGCAACTGGCAGGAGCCATATGGTTGTCGCTTTATTGTATGCAATGCAATCGCCATGTAATTGTTTTACTTTATCACTAAGCGGTAGCGATAGTCGTAGTAACAATAGTTGGCGAGACGACAACGATGCTAGATGGAGATCAAGGTGTTGCGCCGGTGACATTGGAGATCATGACGATGCTTCGGTGATGGAGATCATGAGCACAAGATGACGATGGCCATATCATGTCACATATTTTGATTGCATGTGATGTTTATCCTTTATGCATCTTATTTTGCTTAGTACGGCGGTAGCATTATAAGATGATCCCTTACTAAATTTCAAGGTATAAGTGTTCTCCCTGAGTATACACCGTTGCTACAGTTTGTCGTGCCGAGACACCACGTGATGATCAGGTGTGATAAGCTCTACGTTCACATATAACGGGTGCAAGCCAGTTTTGCACACGCAGAATACTCGGGTTAAACTTGACGAGCCTAGCATATGCAGATATGGCCTCGAAACACTGATACCGAAAGGTCGAGCGTGAATCATATAGTAGATATGATCAACATAGTGATGTTCACCATTGAAAAGTACTCCATCTCACGTGATGATCGGACATGGTTTAGTTGATTTGGATGACATGATCACTTAAATGATTAGAGGGATGTCTATCTAAGTGGGATTTCTTAAGTAATATGATTAATTGAACTTTAATTTATCATAAACTTAGTACCTGATAGTATTTTGCATGTCTATGTTGTTGTAGATCAATGGCCCGTGCTACCGTTCCTTTGAATTTTAATGCGTTCCTAGAGAAAGCTAAGTTGAAAGATGATGGCAGCAACTACACGGACTGGGTCCGTAACTTGAGGATTATCCTCATTGCTGCACAGAAGAATTACGTCCTGGAAGTACCGTTAGGTGTACCACCCACTCCCGCAACTGCAGACATTGTGCATGTCTGGCAGGCGCGTGTTGATGACTACTCGATAGTTCAGTGTGCCATGCTTTACGGCTTAGAATCGGGACTTCAAAGACGTTTTGAACGTCATGGAGCATATGAGATGTTCGAAGAGTTGAAGTTAATATTTCTAGAAAATGCCCGAGTTGAGAGATATGAAGTCTCCAACAAGTTCTATAGCTGCAAAATGGAGGAGAATAGTTCTGTCAGTGAACATATACTCAGAATATCTGGGTACCATAACCACTTGACTCAACTAGGAGTTAATCTTCCTTATGATAGTGTCATTGACAGAGTTCTTCAATCACTGCCACCAAGCTATAAAGGCTTCGTGATGAACTATAATATGCAAGGGATGAACAAGACTATTCCCGAGCTCTTCGCAATGCTAAAGGCTGCGGAGGTAGAAATCAAAAAGGAGCATCAAGTGTTGATGGTCAACAAGACCACTACTTTCGAGAAAAAAAGGCAAAGGGAAGAAGGGGAACTTCAAGAAGAATGGCAAAAAGGTTGCTGCTCAAGAAAAGAAACCCAAGTCTAGACCTAAGCCTGAAACTGAGTGCTTCTACTACAATGGGACTGGTCACTGGAAGCAAAACTACCCCAAGTATTTGGCGGATAAGAAGGATGGAAAAGTGAAAGGTATATTTGATATACATGTTATTGATGTGCACTTAACTAATGCTCGCAGTAGTGCCTGGGTATTTGATACTGGTTCTTTTGCTCATATTTGCAACTCAAAACAGGCGCTACGGATTAAGCGAAGATTGGCTAAGGACGAGGTGGCGATGCTGATGACCCACAAGTATAGGGGATCTATCATAGTCCTTTCGATAAGTAAGAGTGTCAAACCCAACGAGGAGCAGAAGGAAATGACAAGCGGTTTTCAGTAAGGTATTCTCTGCAAGCACTGAAATTATCGGTAACAGATAGTTTTGTGATAAGGTAATTCATAACGGGTGACAAGTAACAAAAGTAAACAAGGTGCAGCAAAGTGGCCCAATCCTTTTTGTAGCAAAGTACAAGCCTGGACAAACTCTTATATAAAGGAAAACGCTCCCGAGGACACATGGGGATTATTGTCAAGCTAGTTTTCATCATGCTCATATGATTCGCGTTCGTTACTTTGATAATTTGATATGTGGGTGGACCAGTGCTTGGGTACTGCCCTTCCTTGGACAAGCATCCCACTTATGATTAACACCTCTCGCAAGCATCCGTAACTACGAAAGAAGAATTAAGGTAAACCTAACCATAGCATGAAACATATGGATCCAAATCAGCCCCTTATGAAGCAACACATAAACTAGGGTTTAAGCTTCTGTCACTCTAGCAACCCATCATCTACTTATTACTTCACAATGCCTTCCCCTAGGCCCAAATAATGGTGAAGTGTCATGTAGTCGGCGTTCACATAACACCACTAAAGGAGAGACAACATACATCTCATCAAAATATCGAACGAATACCAAATTCACATGACTACTTATAGTAAGACTTCTCCCATGTCCTCGGGAACAAACGTAACTACTCAAAAATCATATTCATGTTCATAATCAGAGGGGTACTACTATGCATTAAGGATCTGAACATATAATCTTCCACTGAATAACCCAACTAATATGCATTAAGGATCTGAACATATAATCTTCCCTGGTAGAATAGCTCCTCTGGAGCCCTAGATTGGTTCCGCCAAGGTTCCACCTCGAGACGGCGGCGCTTCGTCCCGAAAGCTTCCTTATGATTTTTTCTAGGGTGAAAGACTTCATATAGCAAAAGATGGGCATCGGAGGCCTGCCAAGGGGCCCACGAGACAGGGGGGCGCCCAGGGGGTAGGGCGTGCCCCCACCCTCGTGGCTAGGGTGTGGGGCCCCTCTGGTTGATTCTTCCGCTAGTATTTTTTTATTAATTCCAAAACGTGCCTCCGTGAAGTTTTAGGACTTTTGGAGTTGTGCATAATAGGTCTCTAATATTTGCTCCTTTTCTAGCCCAGAATTCCAGCTGCCGGCATTCTCCCTCTTCATGTAAACCTTGTAAAATAAGAGAGAAACGACATAAGTATTGTGACATAATGTGTAATAACAGCCCATAATGCAATAAATATCAATATCAAAGCATGATTCAAAATGGACGTATCAGATGCGCGTGGGAAATGGTTCCAAAGTCGATGTGATCGCGGTCGGCATGCTACCTCTACATCTACCTTCGGGATTAGTTTTAGACATGAATAATTGTTATTTGGTGCCATTGAGCATGAACATTATATCTGGATCTTGTTTGATGCGAGACGGTTATTCATTTAAATCAGAGAATAATGGTTGTTCTATTTATATGAGTAATATCTTTTATGGTCATGCACCCTTGATGAGTGGTCTATTTCTATTGAATCTCGATAGTAGTGATACACATATTCATAGTATTGAAGCCAAAAGATATAAGTTCAATAATGATAGTGCAACTTATTTGTGGCACCGCCGTTTGGGTCATACGGTGAAAAGTGCATGAAGAAACTCCATACTAATGGACTTTTGGAATCACTTGATTATGAATCACTTCGTGCTTGCGAACTGTGCCTTATGGGCAAGATGACTAAAACTCCATTCTTCGGAACAATGGAATGAGCTACTGACTTGTTGGAAATAATACATATCGATGTATGCGGTCCAATGAGTATTGAGGCTCATGGTGGGTATCGTTATTTTCTTACCTTCACAGATGATTTGAGAAGATATGGTTATATCTACTTAACGAAACATAAGTCTGAAACATTTGAAAAGTTCAAAGAATTTCAGAGTGAAGTGGAAAATTATCGTAACAAGAAAATAAAGTTTCTAGGATCTGATCATGGAGGAGAATATTTGAGTTACGAGTTTGGTCTTCATTTTAAACAACATGGGTTAGTTTCAAAACTAACGCCACCTAGAACACCATAGTGAAATGATGTGTCTGAACGTCACAATCGTACTTTATTGTATATGGTGCGATCTATGATGTCTCTTACAGATTTACCGCTATCATTTTGGGGTTATGCTTTAGAGACGACAGCATTCACTTTAAATAGGGCACCATCAAAATCCGTTGAGACAACGCCTTATGAACTATGGTTTGGTAAGAAACCAAAGTTGTCGTTTCTTAAAGTTTGGGGCTGCGATACTTATGTGAAAAAGCTTCAACCTGATAAGCTCGAACCCATATCAGAGAAGTGCATCTTCATAGGATACCCAAAGGAAACTGTTGGGTACACCTTCTATCACTGATCCGAAGGCAAAATATTTGTTGCTAAGAATGTATCCTTTCTAGAGAAGGAGTTTCTCTCGAAAGAAGTGAGTGGGAGGAAAGTAGAACTTGATGAGGTAGTTGTACCTTCTCCCTTATTGGAAAGTAGTTCATCATAGAAATCAGTTCCTGTGATTCCAACACCAATTAGTGAGGAAGCTAATGATGATGATCATGAAGCTTCAGATCAAGTTACTAGCAAACCTCATAGGTCTTCCAGAGTAAGATCCACACCAGAGTGGTATGGTAATCCTGTTCTGGAAGTCATGTTACTAGACCATGATGAACCTATGAACTATGAGGAAGCGATGATGAGCCCACATTCCGCAAAATGGCTTGAGGCCATGAAATCAGAGATGGGATCCATGTATGAGAAACAAAGTGTGGACTTTGGTGGACTTGCCCGATGATTGGCAAGCCATAGAAAATAAATGGATCTTTAAGAAGAAGATCGACATAGATGGTAATGTCACCGTTTACAAAGCTTGACTTGTTGCAAAAGGTTTTCAACAAGTTCAAGGAGTTGACTATGATGAGACTTTCTCACCCGTAGAGATGCTTAAGTCTATCTGAATCATGTTAGCAATTGCTGCATTTTATGATTATGAAATTTGGCAAATGGATGTCAAAACTGCATTCCTGAATGGATTTCTGGAAGAAGAGTTGTATATGATGCAACCAAAAGGTTTTGTCGATCCAAAAGGTGTTAACAGAGTGTGCAGGCTCTAGCGATCCATTTATGGACTGGTGCAAGCCTCTCGGAGTTGGAATGAACATTTTGATAGTGTGATCAAAGCATATGGTTTTATACAGACTTTTGGAGAAGCTTGTATTTACAAGAAAGTGAGTGGGAGCTATGTAGCATTTTTGATATTATATGTGGATGACATATTGTTGATTGGAAATGATATAGAATTTCTGAATAAGAGTTTTTCTATGAAAGACCTTGGAGAAGCTGCTTACATATTGGCCATCAAGATCTATAGAGATAGATCAATATGCTTAATTGGACTTTCACAAAGCACATACCTTGATAAGGTTTTTAAGAAGTTCAAAATGGATCAGTCAAAGAAAGGGTTCTTGCCTATGTTACAAGGTGTGAAGTTGAGTCAGACTCAATGACCGACCACTATAGAAAATAGAGAGAAAATGAAAGTTATTCCCTATGCTTCAGCCATAGGTTCTATCATGTATGCAATGTTGTGTACCAGACCTGATGTGTGCCTTGCTATAAGCATAGCAGGGAGGTACCAAAGCAATCCCGTAGTGGAGCACTGGACAACAGTCAAGAACATCCTGAAATACCTGAAAAGGACAAAGGATATGTTTCTCTTTTATGGAGGTGAAAAATAGCTCATCATAAATGGTTATGTCAATGCAAGCTTTGATACTGATTCGGATGACTCTAAGTCGCAAACCGGATACATATTTTTATTGAATGGAGGAGCTGTCAGTTGGTGCAGTTCCAAGCAGAGCGTCATGGCGGGATCTATGTGTGAAGCGGAGTACATTGCTGCTTCGGAAGCAGCAAATGAAGGAGTTTGGATGAAGGAGTTCCTATCTGATCTAGGTGTCATACCTATTGCATCGAGTCCAATGAAAATCTTTTGTGACAATACTGGTGCAATTGCCTTGGCAAAGGAATCCAGATTTCACAAGAGAACCAAGCATATCAAGAGACGCTTCAATTCCATCCGTCATCAAGTGTTGTAAGGGGGCATAGAGATTTGCAAGATACACACGGATCTGAATGTTGCAGACCCGTTGACTAAGCCTCTTCCACGAGCAAAACATGATCAGCACCAAAGCTCCATGGGTGTTAGAACCATTACTATGTAATCTAGAATATTGACTCTAGTGCAAGTGGGAGACTGAAGGAAATATGCCCTAGAGGCAATAATAAAGTTATTATTTATTTCCTTAATTCATGATATATGTTTATTATTCATGCTAGAATTGTATTAACTCGAAACTTAGTACATGTGTGAATACATAGACAAAACATATAGTCCCTAGTATGCCTCTACTTGACTAGATCGTTAATCAAAGATGGTTATGTTTCCTAACCATAGACATGAGTTGTCATTTGATGAATGGGATCACATCATTAGGAGAATGATGTGATGGACATGACCCATCCGTTAGCTTAGCATTATGATCGTGTCAGTTTCATTGCTACTGATTTCTTCATGACTTATACTAGTTCCTCAAACTATGAGATTATGCAACTCCCGAATACCGGAGGAACACTTTGTGTGCTACCAAACGTCACAACGTAAATGGGTGATTATAAAGGTGCTTTGCAGGTGTCTCCGAAGGTGTTTGTTCGGTTGGCATAGATCGAGATTAGGATTTGTCACTCCATGTTTTGGAGAGGTATCTCTGGGCCCTCTCGGTAATACTCATCACTATAAGCCTTGCAATCATTGTGATTAATGAGTTAGTTGCGGGATGAAGTATTACGGAACGAGTAAAGAGACTTGCCGGTAACGAGATTGAACTAGGTATGATGATACCGACGATCAAATCTCGGGCAAGTAACATACCAATGACAAAGGGAACAACGTATGTTGTTATGCGGTTTGACCGATAAAGATCTTCTTAGAATATGTAGGAACCAATATGAGCATCCAGGTTCCGCTATTGGTTATTGACCGAAGACGTGTCTCGGTCATGTCTACATAGTTCTTGAACCCGTAGGGTCCGCACGCTTAACGTTCGATGATGATTGGTATTATGAGTTTATGTGATATGTTGTACCGAAGGTTGTTCGGAGTCCCGGATATGATCATGGACATGACGAGGAGTCTCAAAATGGTAGAGACATAAACATTGATATATTGGATGACTATATTCGGACATCGGAAGTGTTCCGGAGAAGTTTCAGATAAAATCGGAATGCCGGAGGGTTATCGGAACCCCTGGGGGAACTAATGGGCCTCGATGGGCCTTAGTGGAGAGAGAGAGGGGCGGCCAGGGCAGGCCACGCGCCTCATCCCCTTGAATCCTAATAGGACAAGGAAGGGGGGTGGCTCCTCCCTTTCCTTCCCCCTCTCCCTCTCCTTCATTCCCCCTCTTCCCCTCTTGGTGGAATCCTACTAGGACTAGTAGTCCTAGTAGGACTCCCCTCTTGGGGCGCGCCTACAGGGGCCGGCCGGCCTCCCCCCTTTCTCCTTTATATACGGGGGTAGGGGAGAACCCTAGAACACACAAGTTGATCAAGTTGATCTTTTAGCCGTGTACGGTGCCCCCCCCACAGATTTCTACCTCGGTCATATTGTCGTACTGCTTAGGCGAAGCCCTGCACCAGTAACTTCATCATCACTGTCAACACGTCGTAGTGCTGACGAAACTCCCCCTCGACCTCAGCTGGATCTAGAGTTCATGAGACGTCGCCGAGCTGAACGTGTGCAGATCACGGAGGTGACGTATCTTCAGTGCTAGGACCGGTCGGATCATGAAGACGTACGACTACATCAACTGTGTTGTCATAACGCTTCTGCTTTCGGTCTACGAGGGTACGTGGACACACTCTCCCCTCTCGTTGCTTGATCATAGGAATTTTTTTGAAATTACCGCATTCCCCAACACATTGTTCCCTCTCGGAACCACGAGCCTTCTAGTGAGTTGCTCTGGTTTGTGAGGGGTCTATCCAAACTTTCGTCAAGGAAACCAATTTTTGTACCACATCATCTTGGTGGCATGACATTACATCAAGCAAGGTTTCATGTTTTTCTGATCATTTTTTAATTTTTTGGAATAAAAATGCCATGGCACTCCATGCATGTACATGTGTCCATGCCGTGAGACCAATATGTTTGAAAATTCCTTCCAATTTACTGCACATGGAATTAACTCGCACACAAGTACACAAATATGATTTTTCAAACCGTTATGGTTAGCCGTTGCATGTACATCTACTTTAAATTTGAATTATGGTCATTAAATGGCTAGGAAATCACTTAAATGTCTTCAAAAGGTCAAATGACCCCTGAAATTTTCCAAATTTTCACATGACAGTTTGTATCAGTGCACATTACACGTAGAAAAAATTTGAAGGCCGTAAGAGGAAGCTATCTATCGTTCGTCATCGAACATGAAATTGTTCCCTCTCGGAACCACGAGCCTTCTAGTGAGGAGCTCCGTTTGTGAGGGGTGTTTGTCCAAACTTTCGTCAAGCAGGCCAATTTTTGTACCACATCATCTTGGTGGCATGACATTACATCAAGCAAAGTTTCATGTTTCCCTGATCATTTTTTAATTTTTTGGAATTAAAATGCCATGGAACTCCATGCATGTGTCCATGCCGTGAGACCGATATGCTTGAAAATTCCTTCTAATTTACTGCACTTGGAATTACCTCCCATACAAGTACACAAACATGATTTTTCAAACTGTTATGGTTAGCCGTTGCATGTACATCTAGTTCAAATTTGAATTACGACCATTAAATGGCTAGAAAATCACTTAAATGTCTTCAAAAGGTCAAATGAGACCCGTGAAATTTTCCAAATTTTCACATGATAGTTAGTATTAGTGCACATTACATGTAGAAAAAGTTTGAAGGCCGTAAGAGGAAGCTATCTGCCGTTCGTCATCAAACATGCATTCTACCCTCTCGGAACCACGAGCCTTCTAGTGAGTTGCTCCGGTTTGTGAGGGCTATGTGTCCAAACTTTCATCAAACAGACCAATTTTTGTACCACATCATCTTGGTGGTATGACATTACATCAAGCAAGGTTTCATGTTTTTATTTTATTGGAATTTAAATGCCATGGCACTCCATTCTTAATTGTGTCATAGCCGTTAGACCAATATGTTTGCAAATTCCTTCCAATTTACTATACGTGGAATTAAATCATACACAAGTATACAAAATATGACTTTGCAAACCATTTTGGTTAGCTCCTACATGTACATGTAGTTCAAATTTCAATTACGGTCATTAAATGGCTAGAAAATCACTTAAATGTCTAAAAAGGTCAAATGGCCTCTGAAATTTTCCAAAATTTGACATGACAGTTGTATTAGTACTACAAATTTTCTCGTACATTTAAAACACCATCCGTTGCCACTTTACTCCAAATTTGTCTTTCACATCTAATAAAAAAATATCTACAACAACACACACAGTTGTTCTGTAGGAATCATTTGCTCTGAAAAAATCTAGGTCTATTTAAGTCTTCCGCCTTAAGCTTCGTCGGCTCGTCTGCTCCAGTGCCGGCAACCCCCGAATCCCCAAATCTCGATCCCCATTCCCGCACCCCCTTCTTGCAAAGATGACGTCATGGAAACGCTTCATGAAGGCCCATACGATGGTCGCGTCCCCTCGAGGGCCGCCGCCTGCGCCGAGAGCACGGCCGCCTACGCCGAGAGTGCCGCCGCATCTGCATTGAGCACGACCACTTCTGCTGAGAGGGCATCTGGGGCAGCCGACAGGGCAGCTGCAGCAGCCGACAGGGCAGCTACCGCTGCAACGGCGGCTAAAAACACCGAGAGCGCTCGAGCTGCCGTCCATGCCACGGATGTTACCCTAGGCTGGCTCGAGGCCATCCACGTCAAGATATTCTAGGCCACCTCGAAATCTAGCATGCAACCCACGTCCGAAAAGGCGGTGGTGGCCATGGAGCACCTGCTTCCTCATGAGGTCGTCGGGCGGGAGCTGGAGATGCAGGAGGCGGCGGAGATCGAGGAGCGCCGGGAGGAAGAGTTGCGCGTGGCCCAGGTCGAGGTAGAGAAGACTCTGTCCGTCGAGGAATCAGCGGTGGAGTACCAACACGAGCTCTGGCACAGCCACTACTACGAGTACTACAACCTTGAGGGCGGCACCGAGGACGAGGACGAGGACACGGTCGACTTCAGCAAGGGGGACGCGGAGTCCACAAACGGCGGCATGTCGCCAGGACAAGTCATCAACGTCTCGTCTCACACCGGCGATGCATAGGCCGGCGAGGCGGTGGATTTGTTAAAATTATTCGTACTTAGGCTTTGTTTTTAATGCTGGTCTTTTGTTAGAGCAATGTTTAGGTGAACTATCTTTGTTTAATTACTAAAATTGCTCAATTCGGTAAGTTTGGTATGTGTGTTGTACGCTCTTTTGTGTGCCCAAATTAGCAAGCTATGTTAAATTATGCAATGACATACGCGGGGAAATTTCCACCAAAATTTCAATTATCAAACTCATCACATGCGCGTTAAGCATAAGAATCGTTTGTGATGCACACTATCGTTCAAAGTGAATGGTGTCTGGCGGCACCGCGCGCAAAGTTTCCCTCCACATTTCGAAATTTTTGGCCTACCGCTGAAATATCTACCCTCCCCCCTCCCCATCCCCTTTTCTCCCCGACCACAAGTGACATTTCCCCCGTTTCCCCCTTCCTTCCTTCCTAAGCTATAGCCGCTTCCTCGCTTGCTTCCTCGCTCTCGCCGTCTCGCATCCTACCGCCGGGGTCTCCATGGTCTTCTTCAAAGACCTCTCCAGTGGTTCCTCCTCCGACGATGACTCCTTCACCACCCGGGTATGCCTCTCTTCTCTCTCTCAGGCTATGACTTTCAATGAAGGATTTTTACCTGGTGGTCGATTTGAGTCATTTCTTCCTCTTGTAGTTCCCTAGGACCATCAATTGCAACGAATCGAGCGGGGTGGCTGAAGATCTGTCTGCTCGTTGTCACCATCAATCTCCATGTGTGAAGCTAGTTGCGTTTGAATCTGTGGATAGTGAGAGGAAGTTTCTGGCATGTGCAGAGAAGGTTAGACCCTCTTTCGTTGTCACAAATCATTTGTTAGATGTGATTCAGACACTGTCATGGTCCCAACTCATTCATACCACACCTTCAACCAAACGCATCCTAAGACAGTGTCACAATTTGTACCTAGTATCTAAAAATGTTACCATCTAATCAGCGGTGCCATTAGAAAATTATTTGGCACCGCTTCAGCAGTTTGTGGAACCAACTTGTCCACACATCCGAGCAGCCAAGCAGTAAAATACTAAATCTTGATGGCATGAAGGAACTGGGCGTCGGAGCAACTAGGTGCTCCGGAGTTTGCATCCCTGATTTTTTCCCACTGCATCGGCTCGCCAATGCAGGGCACCGGTGCGAGATGTAGCAACAGTTGTCTTTACACCTGTTTTGGCATACATAGTGGACGCCTTAGTGCTATTAGTTCTATGTTACTAAATTTGTGCATGTACATCTGTTAGTATCAATTTGTTGTCATCCAAACACTGTTGCTATGTTGTTGCAGTTATATTTGCCTTCCTATTAAAATGTTCAATTTGTTATTTATAGTGCATGAGTAAGAACTTGTAGCATTGTTGTAGTTAATTATAGCTTCTGATGTTGCAGAATTTGGTTGTTGTGTCAGTAGCAATTAATTCATTTGCACATTGATCTTTTTGAGAAGATATGTCATAATTAACCCGTTTCTTCAGTTTTTCAAAATAAGTATTGGTGATTTTCTATGTTGCTATAAACCCATTTTCCCTACAATTGTTACTGATCTAGTTTTAAATATTATAGGATGAACATAAGTGTTCTTACTTGGAGTGGGTTGATTAAGAGTGGTCACTATCTTTGAAGATGTGCCTAGCAAAGCTCTGGAGCATGTATCAGGAAGAGAACAGAGGTAGGCTTAGGGATAGTGTTGTCAATGCTGAAGAATATTTTGAAGATGCGGGATAAAAATAGGAAGGTGGAGAATGAGCTCAGATTTTTTAAATCATACTTTGCTAAGATGGTGTTGGCAAAGGAGGAGGCACTTTCCCAGTTGGCCAGTGCAAAACAGGTTCTTATTGAACTGAAAGCAGAGGTGGATAAGGAGAGCCTAGATGATCTCGATTAGGGATATGAATATATTGTTCTAATATTGTTCTTATGAAGTTGTACTATCTATATGTTGTACTGTGTTGTTTTCCGGTAGCTATCATACTGTGATGTGAATTTCCGTAATACTGGAATATTAATTGTAAACTAATAAATCAGCGAAATGGGTCATGGAACTTTGCAAACGGTTCTAGAAGTAAAAGCGCTTGTGATGGATAGCCCAATACCACATAGTTTTGTTCATCAAACTGTGTGTGATGTAGTTGATAAAAGCAAATGGTTAACTAAGGCAGAGCATGTGTGATAGTTACACGTATCACACACGAGCCTATACATAAACTTGTGTGGGATGTACATACGAACGGAAACGTTTTCCCTGGATTGACTGTGTGGGATGTACATAAGAACAGAAACGTATTCCTTGGATTTCCTGTGTGTGATATACATACTTACGGAAATGTTTTTCTGGGATTCACCGTGTGGGATGTACATACCTACATAAATGTTTTTCTGGGATTCACCGTGTGGGATGTACATACCTACAGAAATGATTGGGTTTCGATGCCTCACCCAATCACACACGAGCTCATTTGGTGTCCTAGGAGGGCATATCCCCAACAATTTCTGGGTCGTGTGGGAAGGACCCCCCCTATCGCCCATACTCACTTGGCGACGGTTCCAAATGTTGTCGCAGAAAGGGGTTAAAAACCATTTGTATGGCACCGACGCGTACCAGTGTGGCCACGTATGTACATACGGGCGAGGTCTCGAACGCCTACTCGCGCATATGTATGGCCATGGCTCATGTACATGGAGAGGCAGCAGCAGCCTCGTTGGGGTCCTGTTCATCCAGCGGCAACGACCTACTACCATGGGGTCATGTTCATCCAACCCCCACCAGGAACTGTTCATCTACAGCCAACCAACCGGCTCGACTCACCATGTCTCGACTCGTTCTACGTACCACGCGCATGGTAGCAATGGTCACTATTCATCGAGAGGCAAACCAACACCGGCTAGCTACGTCTCGCACGGGGGCTCGATCGGCTTCAGTAAGCACTAGCAGTGATCGATCGCTTGGGTTCAGTTAGAAGCAGCAGCGAAGGAATCGCTCGGGTTCAGTCAGCAGCGAATGAATCGCTCGGGTTTAGTTAACAGCCAAGGGATCGATCGCTCGGGTTCAGTAACATGCGATCGCTCGGGTTCAGTTAGTCAATGCCTCGCACATACATGCGTACACGAGAGAAACGCGGAAACCTCCGTGCATCGCTCGGCCTAGACCACCCACCGTAACTGGGAACTCCCCAATATTTTCCCCGCCCTTGCTTCTACCACGGTTTTTTCCGTCATGGACGGCCCAAAGAATGTCATGCAGCTGCATTTCCGGCCCGCCCAGGACAAAAAGCCCATTTTCTGTCATGATTTTTTTTGTCATAGAAGTAGGAGCCCACCACATCTATGATGATACTGGTTTTTGTCATAATTATCCTCATAGAAGTGCCATAAGCATGACAGGAACAAATCCGTTCGGCCCAAAATGTCACGGATGTGTCTTTTTTTATAGTGCTTGTCCATCACATCATTCTCCTAATGATGTGATCCCATTATCAAATGACAACTCATGTCCATGGTTAGGAAACCTTAACCATCTTTGATTAACGAGCTAGTCTAGTAGAGGCTTACTAGGGACACGGTATTTGTTTATGTATTCACACGTGTATTTAAGTTTCCGATCAATACAATTCTAGCATGAATAATAAACTTTTATCATGATTTAGGAAATATAATAATAACCATTTTATTATTGCCTCTAGGTCATATTTCCATCAGGAGCATCACCCAGGGGCTGATCCAACACGTACTCCTTCTTAGCACTCCTAAGAACTAATCTCAGGTTCCGAATCCAATCCGCATAGTTTCCACCATTTGCAGCCAACTATTTTTTCCCAAGCATAGGGGCTAAGTTCAACATATTGCGAGCCATTTATTCTACAATGATAAACACACAAATAATTTTAGACATAATTCATAATAAATATTGCACTAGTATTAAAACAAATTTTAATATAAAGTGCACTCCCACTCAAATTAGTATCTCTCGTAACTAATAGTGGGTGATTCAAGATCCAAGTCTAGTTCTTGTCCATTGATGTGGACATCACTAATGACGAGAACTTTGACCGGTGAGCAAACTTTTCTCGATCATATCTCCATATGACTCTTGTTCATCTTTAGATCCTTTGTGCTCTGAGCTCAGGACGATTCTGCTAGAACTTTAAAACAACCGGGTGCTATCTACATCCATGGACTAACCATCCCCGTCTTACACACCTCACGTCCCGTTTGTACTCATGTGGACATGGCGCACTCTAGAACACTATGTGTTATAGACGGTTGCAACACTGGGAATATCACCTTTTAACTTGATATTTACTGTGAGAGATCACCCTAATAATTGACTAATGCACAATCAAAGGGTGTAAACAACAAATGGATAAACATCTTGGGTAATTCATAATAGCATGATATGGTATAGCCCTGGGCGCCTGGAGTTCTCTATGATCATCTTCAATCTCTAGTTGAAGCGACATGACGACCAATATTTCGTAGTCGTGGCAACCATGTAAAAAACATTGTTATGGCGGCAATCCCAGGTCGTGCACTAGTGATAAAGCCTTCCTACATGCTATTGCTTCCAGTGATGGTGCATCCAAAAGGCCTCCAATGACCAGTATCGATGATCCCAAATAACCTCCATCTCTATCCCGACAAACTGCCGTTGTAGTACCCAAGTTACGTGCTACAGACACGCCCACATCGACATTAATTTTGACAGATCCTAATGGTGGGGGAAGCCATTGTCTCTGAGTGCTCCTTCCTGTTGCTCCTGTTATTTCATGTGTCTCCTTTTGGTGTATTTATTCAAGTTCAGCGATGAAACTAGTCATAAACAAGTGTGTCGACAGGGGGCTTTGATTTATACCTTCATGAATCAGCTTTCGTCTCGCCGTACATATCGCCCACAAGGTCACAGTAAGCCATGTGAACTGATCATGGGATAATTCATCCATTAGAGTAAAAAGGCAGTTTCTAGCTGAAGGTTCCGTTGTAGCCATCATTCTGTCCATAAGTTCTGGGTCAACCAAAGCCCACACACACCATGCCATGGAACACTCGGTGAGACTATGTCTCCAGGAATCCCGCATCCCGTAGATTGAGCACACGTCTTTGTCCACCATGTTTATATGTTTTCGCACATCTTCTATGGGCAAAGAACGTTGCGCCATTCTCCACAGAAAGCCTTTCAGTTTCGATGGCACAAGAATCTTCCAAAGTGAAGTCCATGGTTTTTCATTTGCTGAGCTGTTCGAGGAGCCAGGCCTCTCCTCTAGCCAATCTTCACGCCGTTTCTTCGTCGTCACAATCATCCTATAAGCTAACTATACAATGAATATTCTAGATTTTTTGAAGTTCCAGGACCAAAAGTCCTGCATATTACGAGTACACACCAGTATCTGCATAATTGCTGCTGCATCATGTGGCAAGAAAACCTGCCCCAGAACCTCACGGTTCCACCTGGCGTTCGGGATATCCAGTAGTTCTAAAATGAGCAGGGGTGGTTGAGCCACACATGATAGAAGTGGTCGCATATTTTCTTCTCTCAGTATCCAGTTTGAATGCCAAATCTCAGTAGTAGCACCATTGCCAATTTGCCTGATAAGCCCATGTTTAAGAGTATATCGTCCTTCAACAATCTCCCTTCAAATATGTGAGGGGTGGGTTCCTAGTGTTGCATCAAGAAAATCAACTATAGGAAAGTACATGATAACCCACAAGTATAGGGGATCAATTGTAGCCTTTTTCGATAAGTAAGAGTGTCGAACCCAACGAGGAGCTAAAGGTAGAACAAATATTCCCTCAAGTACTATCGACCACCGATACAACTCTACGCACGCTTGACGTTCGCTTTACCTAGAACAAGTATGAAACTAGATGTACTTTGTAGGTGTGATAGGATAGGTTTGCAAGATAATAAAGAGCACGCAAATAAAAAGTAGGGGCTGTTTAGATAAAGAGGCAACTAAGTTAGCTTTAATAGAGAGCTTTTTGTCACGTGAAAGTTATTTGTCCCTAGGCAATCGATAACTAGAACGGTAATCACTATTGCAATTTTATTTGATGGAGAGGCATAAGCTAACATACTTTCTCTTCTTGGATCATATGCACTTATGATTGGAACTCTATCAAGCATCCGCAACTACTAAAGATCATTAAGGTAAAACCCAACCATAGCATTAAAGCATCAAGCCCCCTTTATCCCATACGCAACAACCCCCTTACTTGGGTTTATGCTTTTGTCACTCAAGCAACCCACTATAAGCGAATCATGAACGTATTGCAATACCCTACAGTGGGAATCCCTCAGGCTTGCACGACACGGAGGGCACCATAGGACAGCACCAATAAAAAACATGCAACTCAAACCAATCAAGACATCAATTAACCCATAGGACAAAACGGATCTACTCAAACATCATAGGATAGCCATACATCATTGAGAAATAATATATAGCGTTGAGCACCATGTTTAAGTAGAGATTACAGCGGGTAAAAGACGGGTTACACCGCTGCATAGAGGGGGCAAGAGTTGGTGATGAGGGCGATGAAGTTGTTGGTGTAGATCACGGTGATGATGATGGCCCCAGCGGCGTTCCGGCGCCACCGGAAGCAAGGGGAGAGAGCTCCCCTCCTTCTTATTCTTCCTTGACCTTCTCCCTAGATGGGAGAAGGGTTTCCCCTATGGTCCATGGCCTCCATGGCGTGGGAGGGGCGAGAGCCCCTCCGAGATTGGATCTGTCTCTCTGTCTCTCTCTGTTTCTGCGCTTCGGGATTCTGCCCTTTCACCGTTTCTTATATATTCGGATATCCGTAACTCCTATTGGATTGAAACCTTCGCCACGATTTTTTTCCTGAAAATTAGCTTTCTTGCGGCCAAAGAAGAGCAGCAACCGCCTTACGAGGTGCCCACAAGGGTCAGGGGTGCGCCCCCTGCCTCGTGGCCCCCTCGGGCACCGTCTCGCGTTGATTCTTCTTCCCAAATATCACAAATATTTCAAAAATATGCTCCATCCGTTTTTATCCCGTTTGGACTCTATTTGATATGGGTTTTCTGCGAAACATAAAATATGCAACAAGCAGGAACTGGCACTGGGCACTGGATCAATATGTTAGTCCCAAAACTAATATAAAAAGTTGCCAAAAGTATATGAAAGTTGTAGAATATTGGCATGGAACAATCAAAAATTATAGATACGACTAAGACGTATCAGCATCCCCAAGCTTAATTCCTACTCGTCCTCAAGTAGGTAAATGATAAAAAGATAATTTTTGATGTGGAATGCTACCTAGCATAATCTTGATCATATGTCTAATCATGGCATGAATATTAAGACACGAGTGATTCAAAGCAATAGTCTATCATTTGGCATAAAAACAATAATACTTAGGGCATCCCAACAAGCAATCATGTCTTTCAAAATATCAATGCTTCAGAATGTTATCCCTACAAAATCATATAGTCTTGTATGCTCCCTTTTCTTAACACAAGGTACCCCTCATGCCTATCCCGGTATCAGACAAGCAATTGGTTCATACTTTTTAACGCGCTTCAGCTTTTTCAACCTTCACGCAATACATGAGCGCAAGCCATGGATATAGCACTATAGGTGGAATAGAATATGATGGTGGAGGTTATGTGGAGAAGACAAAAAGGAGAAAGTCTCACATCGACGCGGCTAATCAACGGGCTATGGAGATGCCCATCAATTGATGTCAATGCGAGGAGTAGGGATTGCCATGCAACAGATGCACTAAGAGCTATAAGTGTATGAAAGCTCAAACTGAAACTAAGTGGGTGTGCATCCAACTTACTTGCTCATGAAGACCTAGGGCATTTGAGGAAGCCCATCGTCGGAATATACAAGCCAAGTTCGATAATGAAAATTCCCACTAGTACATGAAAGTGACAATATAGGAGACTCTCTATATGAAGAACATGGTGTTAGTCTGAAGCACAAGTGTGGTAAAAGGATAGTAACATTGCCCCCTTTTTTCTTATTTTTTGGGCGGGCTTCTTTGGCCCCCTTTTTTATTTAGGATTCTTTGGCCTCTCCCTTTGGGGGGGGACAATGCTCTAATAATGATGATCATCACACTTTTATTTACTTACAACCCAATATGGCAACTCGATACTAGAACAAAAATATGATTCTATATGAATGCCTCCGGTGGTGTACCGGGATGTGCAATGATCTAGCATAGCAGAGATATCAAAAAAATGGACAAGCCATGAAAACATCATGCTAGCTATCTTACGATCATGCAAGGCAATATGACAATGAATGCTCAAGTCATGTATATGATGATGATGGAAGTTGCATGGCAATATATCTCGGAATGGCTATGGAAATGCCATGATAGGTAGGTAAGGTGGCTGTTTTGAGGAAGATATAAGGAGGCTTATGTGTGATAGAGCGTATCATATCACGGGGTTTGGATACACCAGCAAAGTTTGCACCAACTCTTGAGGTGAGAAAGGGCAATGCATGATACCGAAGAGGCTAGCAATGATGGAAGGGTGAGAGTGTGTATAATCCATGGACTCACATAAGTCATAAAGAACTCATATACTTATTCCAAAAGTTTATTAGCTGTCACGCCCAATATGCGACCCTATCCTAAAGGAACTTGAAGGTCCCACCAAGGATAGAAGCGCATATTAGAGACGCTTTTGCAAGGTGGATATCATTACATCGTACCATTACATAATAGTTGGGGATACGTACAAGAGGCATACAATGCCACATGAATACAACATCATCATACACAAGAGCAACATCCGACTACGGATGAAACATAAACAGAAACTCAAACGACATTCACCCTGCGAGCTCAGGCTGCCGACCTGGAACCTATCCCCTGATCGAAGAAGAAGGAGAAGAAGAACTCCAAACAAGTAAACATCGCTCTTGCGTCATGATCATCGCATTACCTGCACCTGCAACTGTTGTTGTAGTAATCTGTGAGCCACGAGGACTCAGCAATCCCATTACCATGGGTATCAAGACTAGCAAAGCTTAATGGGTATGGAAAGGATAAGTGGTGAGGTTACAGCAGTGACTAAGCATATATGGTGGCTAACATACGCAAATAAGAGTGAGGAGAGAAGCAAACGGAACGGTCAAGAAGCTAGAAGTGATCAAGAAGTGATCCTGAAACTACTTACGTTCATACATAACACAAACCGTGTTCACTTCCCGGACTCCGCCGAAAAGAGACCGTCACGGCTACACACGCGGTTGATGCATTTTAATTCAAATCTGGTGTCAAGTTCTCTACAACCGGACATTAACCAATTCCCATCTTCCACATAACCGCGGGCACGGCTTTTGAAAGTTTAAACCCTGCAGGGGTGTCCCAACTTAGCCCATTATAAGCTCTCATGATCAACGAAGGATATTCCTTCTTTGGGAAGATCCGATCGGTCTTGGAATCCTGGTTACAAGACATTTCGGCAATGGTAAAACAAGACCAGCAAGACCGCCGGAATGTGCCGACAAATCCTAATAGGAGCTGCACATATCTCGTTCTCAGGGCACACCAGATGGGCAAGACGTCGGGTTGGCATAGACCCTGGTTGCCCAGGGGGCGTTGGACATTGCCCGGTTCGGACCAACACTTAGAGAAGCACTGGCCCGGGGGGGGGGTTTAAAATAAAGATGACCCTTGAGTTAATTACTCCCAAGGGAAAGGTAATAGGTTGTTAGGCAAATGTAAAACCAAAGTTGGGCCTTGCTGGAGGAGTTTTATTCAAAGCGAACTGTTAAGAGGTTCCCATACACCCGACCGCGTAAGGAACACAAAATCAAGGAACATAACACCGGTATGACGGAAACTAGGGCGGCAAGAGTGGAACAAAACACCGGGCATAAGGCCGAGCCTTCCACCCTTTACCAAGTATATAGATGCATTAATTAAATAAGACATATTGTGATATCCCAACATAATCATGTCCATCATGGAGCAATCTTTGACTTCACCTGCAACTAACAACGCTATAAGAGGGGCAGAGCAAAGCGGTAACATAGCCAAGCAACGGTTTGCTAGGAAGGGTGAAAAAGGTTAGAGGACGATATGGCAATTTGAGAGGCTTGGTAAACAAGTGATAGGTAGCGCAGCATAGCGATAGAACAAAGCAACTAGCATAGCAATGATAGTAGTGAGATCTAGAATAACGGTCATCTTGCCTGAAATCCCGCTAGGAAGAAGAACGAGGCCATGAAGAAGACGAACGGGCGAAGACGAACCAAGCGTAGTCGAACGAATCCTCACGGTCGCAACGAAACAAGAACTAGCGAGAAGGAGCACAATCGGAAAGAAGCAAACAACAAGGTAAACATACAACACATAAACATGACATGATGCACAACCAAGTATGATGCATGACAAAGTCTATATGGTGCTACTAATGGCAAGTTATGATGCAAACAAGAACAACACATCAAAGCAAGTTTAAACGAGGCCGGAAACAACATATAGCAAATCCGGCAAGTCCTCGTATGCAAATTTCGAAATGGGTCCAGACCTGAATAAACCTTATGTTCAAGTTGTTAAACAGCAAGTTACGATGCACCAAGATAATTTACACGAAATTCTAGTTAAGTTACATATAAAGTTCATTTAGTTCGGAGCTACGGCCTAGAAGATATGAGCAAAACAAGTTAAACATGGCATTGATGCAAAATGCATTCAAACATCAAGCAAACACTCTAAAAACAAGGGTTCAACATGTCATGATGAAACTACATGCAATTATAAGCAAGTTTCATATATAGCATGCTCAAAACGGAGCAACGGTGCAACACATACACTCCAAACAAGTTATAACAACAATCTTCCCAAAACAGCAAGTAGGCACTTTGCAAACATCAAAATAACATGCTACAGGAATCTTATGAACACAAACTTGACATGCACTTCATGTATAGATAACATAATTCAAATGTCATTAAAGGTTCAGGTTCATAGGCATCAAGATTAAACCAATATGATCAATGCAAAATGCAACTTTGTAATACAGCAGCATATACATGAGCAGCATTAAAAAGATGGCAACTTGAGAGCAAGAAAAAGACAAGCTACAGCAAGTTTATATAACAACTAGGGGCATCAAATTAAAGTACACATAACAAAGAGAAAATAACATCATAGCATCATAAACATATGGCTCATGGATTAGTAGGAACCAACATCACAAGATTGAATGTTGAAACAGTTTCAGCAAGTGTAAAACAACAACATTATTATAGCATATTTGCAAGCATGAAATAGAGGCATATGACATCCAAAATTAGCAAACATGGCATGTGAACAAATTAATAATAGCATACTACAATTCATGTAATTGGAGTATCTCCAGAATAGGCATGGATCACTCAATAACAAGCTCACAACAAGGCATCATGAAGTTAACAGGAATCTGGAACATTATGTAAGCATGTTCATGTCAATGAAAACATATTCTACAGGACATATATTAGGCATCAAAAGGTATGGCATTATAGATCATACCATATACAACAAAACATCTCAAATAAACATCTCCAGATTATGCATGGATTAATTGGTAGCATCAAGCAAAGATAGCATCATGATATAGCAGTTTCAGCATTGACTGAAAGTTAACAACAAGTATCCCACTTCACAAGCTTGATGCACTCAGTACAGGGCATATAAAAATACATGGATTGCACCACTCCAAAGATGGCATAATTATTCTCCTAAAACATGTAGACATCATGCTCATAGGGTGCACACACAAAATGCAACAAATATGACAAATCAGCAAATTACAGCAGTTTTCAGCAGTTAACAGCAACATGCACTTTTGCAACAGGGATTAAGATGTGAATATGCATCCTAACATGAACTAAAAGCACGCCAACATGTATAACATGAAGAGAAGAACATGTGAATATCAAGATCATCATCATAGCACCAACAGGGACAAAGTTGTGGCAATCACAAGATGCACAAATGATGTTATCAATCAGCAGATTACCGCAGTTTATATCATATAACAGTTTTGCAACGAAGATTAAGGCATCAAAATGAACTCAAATAAGCATGCCACAATGAAACAAAATGAAGATCATCTCGCAGTGAACAATTTGTTGTATCAAACACTCCAAACGAAGCTACATGCAAAACGTTACAAGAAATCAAATATGCACACATGCTGTAGATTTTCCCAGACTTGCAAAAAAATGGGTCCGAGCGCGGGATAACTAAATGATGCACGAGGCGGGATTTTGCGGCTTCTCACCAGAGCGGGCTGAGGCCCAGGGTCGGCGGGGAAGTCGGGTGGTGGCGGCGGACATGTCCGTCGGTGGCGAGGGAAAAGTCCGGTGGTGCGAGGGGAAGGAGGCAAGGGTTAGGGTAGGATTCATCCGGAAATTTCGGGGGAGGGGGTGTTTATATAGGCATAATGAGCTAGGAGTGTCCAAATGAGGAGCGGTTTTCGCCCACACGTTCATGATCAAACACCTGAGAGCATGGAGGGGAGTTACATGGGCTAGGTGGGCTGTGTGAAGAGGTGCTGGGCTGCAAAGCGAAGGGGGTTTCGGTTAACTCGGTTAACTGTTGGGGCATCAAACGACCTCCAAATGGACCGAAATTTGACGGGCGGTCTACCGGTGATATACCAAGGACACTCGGCAAATCTTGGCCCATTCCGAGAAGGTTTTTCGGCGGCTCAGAAAACAAGGTCTGAGAGGGGCGACAGGCGCGTGCGAGTGTGCCTGTGCTCAGAACGGACAACGGAAAGAACCGGGGGAACCCGAGCGGATGCAAGTTTAGAAAAATATGCAGATGAAATGCAGATGATGACATGGCAAAGTGCAACACGCAAGCAAATGACATGGCAACAATGGCGAATAACTGGATGACACCTGGCGCATCGGATTCGGGGCGTTACAACTCTCCTCCACTAACAGGAGATCTCGTCCCGAGATCTTAGGAACGAGACAAAAGAGAAAGAGGAAGAGGTGAAGTAAGAACGCAAGAGAAAACATGAAACAAGTCGAGAGCACTCGGGTATAAAAGATGAACGACGAATATGACGAGAATCAAATGCTCATGGAAACAAGATAGACTATGAAACTACTCCAGTTAGAATAAGATAGAAAAGGAATGAATAAAAGAATTTGGGTAGCACTCCGATTGAAAATGGAAGGAATATAACATGAACTTCACAAGATAGGATGGCACTTGATGAGATGAACAATGCAATGCCTCCGAAAGAATTGAAAGAATGGAATGAAACAAACTTAGAAGGAAGGATTAAACGGAGTTGTTGAGAAAATCAACAACGAAAGAATAAGCTTGTTGTGGACTTATCAAAAACAACTCAAAACTTAAGGTGAAATTTTACCACAACCAATGTCTGAATAGCTCCGAAAAACGAAGAAATGCAAAACTCCACTTTAGGAGAAAATGGAGAATTATTTGCACTTCGAGATGCGAGAAGAAAAGATACTTGAACTCCACCAACAAGAATCTTGATGAACTCTTGAAGAGTGAATTAAATCATGAAGAACCACCATGAAGAACTCCGGTGACAAAAGGATGATGAGATAGAATGAAGGATGAAAGAAGAAGATTAAAGCTTGCGGTGATTTAGATGGAGGTTCCGACAAAATGATCGAGGAAATTTGAACTCCGGAAAAGAAAAGATGAAAACACCTGGAACTAGAATTTATTCATCAAGAACAAACTCCGAAGGAAGGGATTAATCACTTGGAAGAAATAAGAATAAGATTTATTGTATGCTTAACGTTCATCAAATTAAACTGATGGCAAGCAATGGATTTTGCATACTACTTATTCTTATTGGAAAAGGATTAAGGGGGATATAGCACAAAACTTGAGAAAGTCTTCATGAACCACCGGTAGGATTGGAAAGAACGAATGGATTGAATGATAATCAAGGAAAAAGAATCTTGAATGAACCACCGTAAGAATTGGAAATTGACTGGTGAAAGGGAATGAATCACCAGGAAGAATTAGAAGATCAAAGATGCTTGAGGGGATTTAGATGGAAAAGAATAAAGAGACGACGAGCCGATTAAAGAACACTTGAATGAAGCGCCGGGATAATTGGATAATGACAGCTAAAATGTGAGAGCGAAGAATTCTTCTGGAATGATGCCTCTGGTGAAGCGAAACAGAAATCAACTCCTGAAATACTCTAGATAGGTCAGAACAGAATATCTAACAATTGAAATAATTCGATAGGATAACATGAAGCTAGAACCACGAATCTTCGAGAGAATGGGCAAGATTTAGAGGAAAAACTCTTCTTCTACCTTCAACTGACAACGAGGAACACCACCAAAATTACTGAGATACTCCGGGAGAATGAAAACCAAAGAGGTTGAGCCAACAATGAAATGATTTGAAATCGATCTTGGAAAGGCATCTGACTGATGGAATTCATTCTTACGTCAAACTCCGAAAAGAATTAGGAATGGCTCCGGAATAATTAGAAGAGTTGGGTAAGATCCTGGGAAAAGACTTGTGGGTTAGAGCCCACTAAGAAGAAAACACCGTTGGAAAGGATTGTTGAAGAGATAGATGATGCACTGGAATAATTGATATATTTGAATGAGGTGACAACCCCAAATTAATTGAACACAGACAAATCTTCTGAGATGTCTTGAGCACTCCGGAAGGATAAACTGGTGAGAGGCGACCGAGCAGCCCAATATGCGACCCTATCCTAAAGGAACTCGAAGGTCCCACCAAGGATAGAAGCGCATATTAGACACGCTTTTGCAAGGTGGATATCATTACATCGTACCATTACATAATAGTTGGGGATACATACAAGAGGCATACAATGCCACATGAATACAACATCATCATACACAAGAGCAACATCCGACTATGGATGAAACACAAATAGAAACTCAAACGACATTCACCATGCGAGCCTAGGCTGCCGACCTGGAACCTATCCCTTGATCGAAGAAGAAGCAGAAGAAGAACTCCAAACAAGTAAACATCGCTCTCACATGATGATCATCGCATTACCTGCACATGCAACTATTGTTGTAGTAATCTGTGAGCCACGAGGACTCAGCAATCCCATTACCATGGGTATCAAGACTAGCAAATCTTAATGGGTATGGAAAGGATAAGTGGTGAGGTTGCAGCAGCGACTAAGCATATATGGTGGCTAACATACGCAAATAAGAGCGAGGAGAGAAGCAAACGGAACGGTCGAGAAGCTACAAGTGATCAAGAAGTGATCCTGAAACTACTTACATTCATACATAACACAAGCGATGTTCACTTCCCGGACTCCGCCGAAAAGAGACCATCACGGCTACACACGCGGTTGATGCAGTTTAATTCGAATATGGTGTCAAGTTCTCTACAACCAAACATTAACAAAATCCCATCTGCCACAAAACTGCGAGCACGGCTTTCGAAAGTTTAAACCCTGCAGGGTGTCCCAACTTAGCCCATGATAAGCTCTCACGAGCAATGAAGGATATTCCTTCTCCCAGGAAGACCCGATCAGTCTCGGAATCCCGGTTACAAGACACTTCGGCAATGGTAAAACAAGACCAGCAAGATCGCCCGGATGTTACGACAAATCCCGATAGGAGCTGCACATATCTCGTTCTCAGGGCACACCAGATGGGCAAGACGTCGGGTTGGCATAGACCCTGGTTGCCCAGGGGGCGTCGGACATCGCCCGGTTCGGACCAACACTTAGAGGAGCACTGGCCCGGGGGGTTTAAAATAAAGATGACCCTCGGGTTAATTACTCCCAAGGGAAAGGTAATAGGTTGTTAGGCAAATGAAAAACCAAAGTTGGGCCTTGCTGGAGGAGTTTTATTCAAAGCGAACTGTCAAGGGGTTCCCATACACCCGGACGTGTAAGGAACACAAAATCAAGGAACATAACACCGGTATGACGGAAACTAGGGCGGCAAGAGTGGAACAAAACATCGGACATTAGGCCGAGCCTTCCACCCTTTACCAAGTATATAGATGCATTAATTAAATAAGAGATATTTTGATATCCCAACATAATCCTGTCCATCATGGAGCAATCTTCGACTTCACCTGCAACTAACAACGCTATAAGCGGGGCTGAGCAAAGCGGTAACATAGCCAAGCAACGGTTTGCTAGGAAGGGTGAAAAAGGTTAGAGGACGACATGGCAATTTGGGAGGCTTGGTAAACAAGTGATAGGTAGCGCAGCATAGCGATAGAACGAAGCAACTAGCATAGCAATGATAGTAGTGAGATTAAAGATAATGGTCATCTTGCCTAAAATCCCGCTAGGAAGAAGAAAGAGTCCATGAAGAAGACGAACGGGCAAAGACGAACCAAGCGTAGTCGAACGAATCCTCACGGTCGCAACGAAACAAGAACTAGCGAGAAGGAGCACAACCAGAAAGAAGCAAACAACAAGGTAAACACACAACACATAAACATGACATGATGCACAACCAAGTATGATGCATGACAAAGTCTGTATGGTGCTACTCACGTCAAGATATGATGCAAACAAGAACAACACATCAAAGCAAGTTTAAACGAGTCCGGAAACAACATATAGCAAATCTGGCAAGTCCTCATATGCAAATTTCGAAATGGGTCCAGACAGGAATAAACCTTATGTTCAAGTTATTAAACAGCAAGTTACGATGCACCAAGATGATTTACATGAAATTCTAGTCAAGTTACATATAAAGTTCATTTAGTTCGGAGCTACGGCCTAGAAGATATGAGCAAAACAAGTTAAACATGGCATTGATGCAAAATGCATTCAAACATCAAGCAAACACTCTCAAAACAAGGGTTAAACATGACATCATGAAACTATATGCAATTCTAAGCAAGTTTCATATATAGCATGCTCAAAACGGAGCAACGGTGCAACACATACACTCCAAACAAGTTATAACAATCTTCCCAAAACAGCAAGTAGGCACTTTGCAAACATCAAAACAACATGCTACAGGAATCTTATGAGCACAAACTTGACATGCACTTAATATACAGAAACATACTTTAAATATCATTAAAGGTTAATATCCATAGGCATCAAGATTAAACCAATATGATCAATGCAAAATGCAACTTTATAACACAGCAGCATATACATGAGCAGAGTTAAAATGGTGGCAACTTGAGAGCAAGAAAGAGACAAGCTACGGCAAGTTTATATAACAACCAGGGGCATGGAATTAAATTACACATAACAAAAAGCAAATAACATCATGTAATCATAAACATATGGCTCATGGATTAGTAGGAACCAACATCACAAGATTGAATGTTGAAACAGTTTCAGCAAGTGTAAAACAGCAACATTATTATAGCATATTCGCAAGCATGAAACAGAGGCATATTACATCCAAAATTAGCAAACATGGCATGTGAGCAATGTACTCATAGTATACTACAATTCATGTAATTAGAGTATCTCCATAATAGTCATGGAACACTCAATAACAAGCTCACAACAAGGCATCATGAAGTTAACAGGAATTTGGAACATTATGTAAGCATGTTCATGTCAATGAATACATATTCTACCGGACATATATGAGGCATCAAAAGACATGGAATTATAGAGCATAATATAGAAAACAAACAATCTCAACTAATCATCTCCATATTATGCAAATATTAATTGGTAGCATCAAGCAAATATAGCATCATGATATAGCAGTTTCAGCATTGACAGAAAGTTAACAGCAAGTAGCCCACTTCACAAGCTTGATGCACTCACTACAGGGCATATAAAAATGCATGGATTGCACCACTCCAAAGATGGCATAATTATGCTCCTAAAACATGTATACATGATGCTCATAGGGTGCATACACAAAATGCAACAAAAATGACAAATTAGCAAGTTACCGCAGTTTTCAACAGTTAACAGCAACATGCACTTTTACAACAGGGATTAAGATGTCAATACGAATCCTAACATGAATTAAAAGCACAACAACGTGTAGAGCATGAAGGGAAGAACATTTTAATATCAATATCATCATCACAGCATCAACAGGGACAAAGTTGTAGCACTCACAAGATGCACAAATGATGTTATCAATCAGCAGATTATCGCAGTTTATATCATATAGCCGTTTTGCAACGAAGATTAAGGCATTAAAATAAACTCAAACAAGCATGCCACAATGGAATGAAATGAAGAGCATCTCATAGTGAACACTTTGAGATATCAAACACTCCAAACGGAGCAACATGCGAAAAGTTACAAGCCATCAAAGATGCACACATGCTGTAGATTTTCCCAGACAGCAAAAAACGGGTCCGAGCGTGGGATAACCAAATGATGCACAGGGCGGGATTTTGCGG
This sequence comes from Triticum dicoccoides, assembly GCF_002162155.2. Taxonomy (NCBI): domain Eukaryota; kingdom Viridiplantae; phylum Streptophyta; class Magnoliopsida; order Poales; family Poaceae; genus Triticum; species Triticum dicoccoides. The sequence continues at coordinate 128,283,627 of NC_041393.1, forward strand.
CTTCTCACCAGAGTGGGCCGAGGCCCAGGGTCGGCAGGGAAGTCGTGTGGTGGCGGTGGACATGTCCGTCGGTGGCGGGGGAAAAGTCCGGCAGCGCGAGGGGAAGGAGGCAAGGGTTAGGCTAGGATTCATCCGGAATTTCGAGGGACGGGGGGTGTTTATATAGGCATAGGGAGCTAGGAGTATCCAAATGAGGAGCGGTTTTCACCCACACGATCGTGATCGAACGGCGGAGAGCATGGAGGGGAGTTAGAAGGGCTAGGTGGGTTGTGTGAAGAGGTGCCGGGATGCAAAGCGAAGGTGGTTTCAGTTAACTCGATTAACCGTTGGGGCATCAAACGACCTCCAAATGGACCGAAATTTGACGGGTAGTCTACCGCTGATATATCAAGGCCACTTGGTAAATCTCGGCCCATTTCGAGAACGTTTTTCGGTGGCTCATAAAACAAGGTCCTAGAGGGGCGACGGGCGCGTGCGAGTGTGCCTGTGCTCAGATCGGACAACGGAAAGAACCGGGGGAACCCGAACGGATGCAAGTTTAGAAAAATATGCAGATGAAATGCAGATGATGACATGGCAAAGTGCAACACGCAAGCAAATGACATGGCAACGATGGCGAATAACTGGATGACACCTGGCGCATCAGATTCGGGGCGTTACAACTCTCCTCCACTAACAGGAGATCTCGTCCCGAGATCTTAGGAACGAGACAGAAGAGAAAGAGGAAGAGGTGAAGTAAGAACGCAAGAGAAAACATGAAACAAGTCGAGAGCACTCGGGTATAAAAGATGAACGACGAATATGACAAGAATCAAATGCTCATGGAAACAAGATAGACTATGAAACTACTCCGGTTAGAATAAGATAGAAAAGGAATGAATAAAACAATTTGGGCAGCACTCCGATTGAAAATGGAAGGAATATAACATGAACTTCACAAGATGGGATGGCACTTGATGAGATGAACAATGCAATTCCTCCGGAAGAATTAAAAGAATGGAATGAAACGAACTTAGACGGAAGGATTGAACGGAGTTGTTGAGAAAATCAACAACAAAAGAATAAGCTTGTTGTGGACTTATCAAAAACAACTCAAAACTTGAGGTAAAATTTTACCACAACCAATGTTTGAATAGCTGAGAAGAACGAAGAAATGCAAAACTCCACTTTAGGAGAAAATGGAGAATTATTTGCACTTCGAGATGCGAGAAGAAAAGATACTTGAACTACTCCAACAAGAATCTTGATGAACTCTTGAAGAGTGAATTAAATCATGAAGAACCACCATGAATAACTCCGGTGACAAAAGGATGATGAGATAGAATGAAGGATGAAAGAATAAGATTAAAGCTTGCGGTGATTTAGATGGAGGTTCCGACGAAATGACCGAGGAAATTTGAACTCCGAAAAAGAAAAGATGAAAACACTTGGAACTAGACTTTATTCATCAAGAACAAACTCCGAAGGAAGGGATTAATCACTTGGAAGAAATAAGAATAAGATTTATTGTATGCTTAACCTTCATCAAATTAAATTGATGGCAAGCAATGGATTTTGCATACTACTTATTCTTATTGGAAAAGGATTAAGGGGGATATAGCACAAAACTTGAGAAAGTCTTCATGAACCACCGGTAGGATTGGAAAGGACGAATGGATTGAATGATAATCAAGGAAAAAGAATCTTGAACGAACCACCATAAGATTTCGAAATTGACTGATGAAAGAGAATGAATCACCGGGAAGAATGAGATGATCAAATATGCTTTAGGGGATTTAGATGCAAAAGAACAAAGAGACAATGAGCCGATTAAAGAACACTTGAACGAAGCGCCGTGATAATTGGATAACGATAGCTGAAATGTGAGAGCGAAGAATTCTTCCGGAATGATGGCCTCCGGTGAAGAAAAACAGAAATCAACTCCTGAAATACTCTAGATAGGTCAGAACAGAATATCTGACAATTGGAATAATTCGATAGGATAACATGAAGCTAGAACCACGAATCTTCAAGAGAATGGGCAAGATTTAGAGGAAAAACTCTTCTTCTATCTTCAACTGACGACGAAGAATGCCACCAAAATTACTGAGATACTCCGGGAGAATGAAAAGCAAAGAGATTGAGCAAACAATGAAATGATTTTAAATCGATCTTGGAAAGGCATCTGACTGATGAAATTCATTCTTACGTCAAACTCCGAAAAGAATTAGGAATGGCTCTGGAATAATTAGAAAGTCGGGTAAGATTCTGGGAAAAGACATGTGGGTTAGGGCCCACTAAAAAGAAAACATCATTGGAAAGGATTGTTGAAGAGATAGATGATGCACCGGAACAATTGATATATTTGAATGAGGTGACAACCTCGAATTAATTGGAACACAGACGAATCTTCTAAGATGTCTTGAGCACTCCAGAAGGATAAACTGGCGAGAGGCGAACGAGCAGCCCAATATGCGACCCTATCCTAACGGAACTCGAAGGTCCCACCAAGGATAGAAGTGCATATTAGAGACGCTTTTGCAAGGTGGATATCATTACATCGTACCATTACATAATAGTTGGGGATACATACAAGAGGCATACAATGCCACATGAATACAACATCATCATACAAAAGAGCAACATCCGACTACGGATGAAACACAAACAGAAACTCAAACGACATTCACCCTGCGAGCCCAGGCTGCCGACCTGGAACCTATCCCCTGATCGAAGAAGAAGGAGAAGAAGAACTCCAAACAATTAAACATCGCTCTCGCGTCATGATCATCGCATTACCTGCACCTGCAACTGTTGTTGTAGTAATCTGTGAGCCACAACGACTCAGCAATCCCATTACCATGGGTATCAAGACTAGCAAAGCTTAATGGGTATGGAAAGGATAAGTGGTGAGCTTGTAGCAGCGACTAAGCATATATGGTGGATAACATACGCAAATAAGAGCGAGGAGAGAAGCAAACGAAACAGTCGAGAAGCTAGAAGTGATCAAGAAGTGATCCTGAAACTACTTACGTTCATACATAACACAAACCGTGTTCACTTCCCGTACTCCACCAAAAAGAGACCATCACGGCTACACACGCGGTTGATGCATTTTAATTCGAATCTGGTGTCAAGTTCTCTACAACCGGACATTAACAAATTCCCATATGCCACATAACCGCGGTTACGGATTTTGAAAGTTTAAACCCTACAGGGGTGTCCCAACTTAGCCTATTATAAGCTCTCACGACCAAAGAAGGATATTCCTTCTCCCGGGAAGACCCGATCATTCTCGGAATCCCAGTTACTAGACATTTTGGCAATGGTAAAACAAGACTAGCAAGACCGTCCGAATGTGCCGACAAATCCCGATAGGAGCTGCACATATCTCGTTCTCAGGGCAAACCAGATGGGCAAGACGTCGGGTTGGCATAGACCCTGGTTGCCCAGGGGGCATCGGACATCGCCTGGTTCGGACCAACACTTAGAGGAGCACTGACCCGGGGGGGGTTTAAAATAAAGATGACCCTCGGGTTAATTACTCCCAAGGGAAAGGTAATAGGTTGTTAGGCAAATGAAAAACCAAAGTTGGGCCTTGCTGGAGGAGTTTTATTCAAAGCGATTTGTCAAGGGGTTCCCATACACCCGGCCGCGTAAGGAACGCAAAATCAACGAACATAACACCGGTATGACGGAAACTAGGGCGGCAAGAGTGGAACAAAACATCGGGCATTAGGCCGAGCCTTCCACCCTTTACCAAGTATATAGATGCATTAATTAAATAAGAGATATTTTGATATCCCAACATAATCCTATCCATCATGGAGCAATCTTCAACTTCACCTGCAACTAACAACGCTATAAGAGGGGCTGAGCAAAGCGGTAACATAGCCAAGCAACGGTTTGCTAGGAAGGGTGAAAAAGGTTAGAGGACGACATGGCAATTTGGGAGGCTTCGTAAACAAGTGATAGGTAGCGCATCATAGTGATAGAACAAAGCAACTAGCATAGCAATGATAGTAGTGAGATCGAGGATAATGGTCATCTTGCCTGAAATCCCGCTAGAAAGAAGAACGAGTACATGAATAAGATGAACGGGCGAAGATGAACCAAGCATAGTCGAACGAATCCTCACGGTCGCAACGAAACAAGAACTAGCGAGAAGGAGCACAACCAGAAAGAAGCAAACAACAAGGTGAACACACAACACATAAAACATGACATAATGCACAACCAAGTATGATGCATGACAAACTCTATATGGTGCTACTCATGGCAAGAGATGATGCAAACAAGAACAACACATCAAAGCAAGTTTATACGAGGCTGGAAACAACATATAGCAAATCCGGCAAGTCCTCATATGCAAATTTTGAAATGGGTCCAGACCTGAATAAACCTTATGTTCAAGTTGTTAAACAGCAAGTTACGATGCACCAAGATGATCTACATGAAATTTTAGTCAAGTTACATATAAAGTTCATTTAGTTTGGAGCTACGGACTAGAAGATATGAGCAAAACAAGTTAAACATGGCATTGATGCAAAATGAATTCAAACATCAAGCAAACACTCTCAAAACAAGGGTTCAACATGACAAGATGAGACTACATGCAATTCTAAGCAAGTTTCATATATAGCATGCTCAAAACGGAGGAACGGAGCAACACATACACTCCAAACAAGTTATAACAACAATCTTCCCAAAACAGCAAGTAGGCACTTTGCAAACATCAAAACAACATACTACATGAATATTATGAGCACAAACTTGACATGCACTTCATATAGAGATAACATAAATCAAATATCATTAAAGTTTCAGGTTCATAGGCATCAAGATTAAACCAATATGATCAATACAAAATGCAACTTTATAACACAACAGCATATACATGAGCAGAGTTAAAATGATGACAACTTGAGAGCAAGAAAGAGACAAGCTACAACAAGTTTATATAACAACCTGTCGGTGTAATAGAATAGGGGAACCCTAGTACCCTGAACTTGTGCACGGGCAGTTGCAGCGCCCCGCGGCAAGGCTTGCCGGGTGACCGCCAAGGTCCTCCGTGGTTCCCTTGGAGCCATTCAAGAACAAAGTATTTAAGCTCAGGAGACAAGGCCCCGGCAAGAGGAGCTTGCCGGGAAGGCCAACCAAGGCATCCCGAGGCCCGGTGAGCGACAAGCTTACGGACCCGACAAGACAACGGCCGCGGCAAGGCGCTTGCCGCGGCAGGCGGCCACCCTGTACCCACGCTCCAGCACATCCACCAACGTGTCGCTCTGGGGGCCTTTCCAGGCGCGCGTGGCGGAAGGCTGTGCAGCCAGCGGTGCGCGGTGGCATGCGGAGCTGACAAGACTGCCATCGTGGCGAGCGGTGGCGTCCCTGACGGTACCTTTCTGCACTGTTTGGGCGACACAGACGGGCATTTAATGCCCTTGTCCCTTGCCGTCAGGGTTAGGTAGGATGCACTGTACAGGTAGCTGTACCAATCACATCTCTTTTTACACTTTTACCCTTCTCTGCGTTGCCACCTGTCGGTGACCCCTTTAGCGTATAAAAGGAGGCCCATGCGCAACGTAGAGGGGGTTCGGATCATTCGTAAGCCAGCGAACACTTAGCTCTCTCGAGCAAGAACAGAATACAATCAAACAAGCAGCAGTAGGAGTATTATCTCTCCGGAGAGCTCCGAAGCTGGGTAAACTGCTCGTGTGCTTCGCCTCGATCTGCTCTTCGTGCGACCTCCGCCCCCCGCCGAACCGAAAGGGGCCCGGTCCGCCGGCCCCATAGGTGTTCATGGATCAGTTTCCCCGACATCTTTGGCGCGCCAGGTAGGGGGCGTCGAGATTGCGTGAACCTGATCCGGTGTTCACACGAGCTAGATCTTCATTTTCCTTCATCAACATGCCACCAAAGAAGAAGGCTTCGGAGGCAGCTGTTCCGTCCACGTCGATCCCACCGCCACCGGAGCAAACGGGTGGTGGGGTAGACGTCAGCGGAAGGACGGACGTCGATGAGGAAGCTCACGATGCTGCCAGGCCCAAGGGCAAGGCGGTGCAAACCTCGACGTCCGCGCTTGTTCCGCGCCCATCTCAGGAGGCGCAGGACCGACAGTGTCATGGTACTCGCAGTACCATACGTTTGTTGGGCCAAGATCAAGCTGGTGGATCCGGGGGCGCTCAAGACCAGCATGCACGCCAATGTGCCAGCACGAGCGAGACACGGTCGCCTGGACGGGAAGATGCTCCTTCTAACATAGTTAGAAGTTCGAGCACATCCCGCTCCTCGCGCCGTCCGCCACTGTCACCCACCACTCCGGCAGAAGCTTTGGCGCGAGCTCAACTGCTCCTGGATTACCCTCCGACGTCAGACAACATTGACGAATGGAGGGCCACCATTCAGAGTCTCATCGGCTACGCCAGCGGCGACACTCCGCGGCAGCCGAGCGCGTCGCTGCCGTGGCAGGGTTGCCAGGCGCGAGCCGGTGGCGACGAAACTGGTGGGGGTGCAACAACCATGCAATCACCACCCCGAAGGCCAAGATCGCTGACTCGCCGGATCCACATCGACAGCGACTCCACCGCATCGTCGGATCCACGAGCTCGTCGTGATCAGCACCAAGTTCTTCACGATCGACAGCAAGAAGACGCTCGTACTCGCATCGAGCGCCGAAGAGAAGCGCGACGTCAATCCGACAAGCGCGCTGGGCCCTCTATTGACATGCATGCGCCAGGGGAACCAGGCGACTTGCCGTACACGGTAGGTTGCCCTGCGTTCACTCGTGAGCTGCGGCAAGTCCAGTGGCCCAGCACAAAGAACTTCAAGCCAGACGTACCGGAGAAGTACGACGGCAAGACGCATCCGTCGGAGTTCCTCAGCATCTACACCATTGCGGTGCAGGCTGCCGGGGGACGGGACGACAAGATCCTTGCCAACTACTTCCCGCTGGTGCTCAAGCCCAACGTCAGATCCTGGCTCATGCACTTTCCGGACAACTCCATATCCTCTTGGGCCGATCTATGCCATCAGTTTGTCGGCGCCTTCACAGGCGGCCACAAGCCTCATGGCCAAGAAAGTGACCTTCATCTGCTCGCTCAGAAGGAAGGAGAGCCCCTGCGCAAGTACATTCAGAGATTCAGCAGCGTACAGCACAACATCCCAGATGTCCACCCTGCCGCGGTAATCAGCGCGTTCCACCAGAACGTGCGAAACCGCAGGATGCGGGAGGAGATGGCGATGTGCAAGATCAGAGATGTCAGCGAGCTATATGCCCTGGCCGACAAATGTGCGCGTGCTGAGGAAGGGAGGAGACTCCTCGGAGAGAATATAGGAGCAGGAGGATCTGACAGTGAGGATGCAGCCCAGCAAGGAAGAACCGGCGGCGAAATAACAGGAAGAAGAAAGGCAAAGAGGTGCTAGTCGCTGAGCAGTCCGGCAAGACGCCCAAAGCTGGCAGCTCCGGCAAGGAGGTTGCCGCGGAGGTGGCGGTCGCCGACAAGCAGGACGGCACCAACAAGCAGTACTGCAAGATCCACCGCACCAAGGGCCACGATCTCCAGAGCTGCAAGAAAGTCGAGCAGCTTGTTGAGCAACAGAAAGCTGAATACGAGCGGCGCGACAAGGAGAAGGCCCAGGAAGGTGCTGGAGGATCCGGCAAGAAACGTCCCGGCCGAGGAGGACGCCGCGGCAAGGCCAAGCAGCGGCAAGGAGACAGACCTCCTCGCGGCCGCGACAAGGATGAAGATGACGACGATGATGAAGACATGGATGATGAGGAGACTGATGAGCAGGAGTTCCAGAAAGCCACAGAGGTCCTGTGCGTTGACGGCGGTGCTTCTCTGCATACTTTGCACCGCCAGCTCAAGCAATGGGTGCGGGAAGTTAATGCAGCAGAACCACCCGTCGAGTCACGCAAGCCTCTGAAATGGTCCAGCACGCCTATCATCTTTGATATTGAGGACCACCCCGATCGCATAACTGCGGTCGGGTGCTTGCCGATGTTGGTTTCACCAACTATCCGCAACCTCAAGGTCACCAAGATGCTAGTTGACGGCGGGGCCGGCTTGAACTTGATCTCCTCCACGGTACTCCAGAAACTCTAGATCCCTGACAGCGAGCTCGAAGAGACCGGCACATTCCAAGGAATCAACCCGGGAAGGAGCAAGCCGAAGGGAAAGATTACGTTGCCGGTAACATTTGGCAGCGAGTTAAACTTCAGGACTGAGAGGGTTACGTTTGATGTTGCTGATTTTCCATTACCCTACAATGGGATACTCGGCCGTCTAGCACTCGCCAAGTTCATGGCAGCCTCTCACTATGCATACAATGTTCTGAAGATGCCAGGCCCGATAAGTGTCATCTCTGTCCCTGGCGACAAGAAGGATGCCCTTATCTGCGCCGACAAGATCTACCGGGAAGTAGCAGCCGCAACAGATCACAAATCACATGCCACTGAAGCTCCCGGGGGGAAGCAGAAGACCAAGTCCGGCAAGAGTTCTGATGCCCACTCCGGCAAGCGCACCTCTTCGGAGTGCTGCGCTACCGTCGAGGAAGCACCATCGAGCTCCACCGGCAAGTTTAAGAAGGCAATGGCATCTCCACCAGAGACCAAGAAGGTGTCCGCCAAGGAGGACGGCACTGGTGGTACTTTCACCATCAGTGCCACTTTCGACCCCAAATAGGAAAGCGCGCTCGTTGCTTTCCTGCGGGCGAATGTCGACGTGTTTGCATGGCAACCGTCTGACATCCCTGGTGTTCCCAGGAAAGTAATTGAGCACCACCTTGCCATCTGTCCTCATGCGCGGCCCGTCAAGCAGAAAGTCAGGAAACAGGCAGTGCAGCGCCAAGAATTCATCGCAGAGGAAATCAAGAAATTGGAAGCAGCAGGCCTTGTCAGAGGAGTACTCCATCCTACATGGTTGGCCAATCCTGTTGTCGTGCGCAAGGCTAGCGGAAAATGGAGGCTTTGTATCGACTTCACTGATGTCAATAAAGCTTGTCCCAAAGACCCATTTCCCTTGCCGCGCATCGATCAGATTGTTGACTCCACAGCCGGATGTGATTTACTCTCATTTCTTGATGCATACTGAGGATACCATCAGATCTTCATGGCAGAAGAGGATGAGGAGAAGACCGCATTCATCACCCCGTGTGGCACGTACTGTTTCGTACGGATGCCTTTCGGTTTGAAGAATGCTGGGTCAACATTTGCAAGGGTAGTCCACCACGCTTTTGAGCCGCAGATGCACAGAAATGAGGAAGCCTACATGGATGACATAGTGGTCAAGAGCAAGGACAGGGCGACCCTGATCCAATATTTGGACGAGACGTTTGCAAATCTGCGCAAGATCAACCTCAAGCTTAACCCTGAGAATTGCGTGTTTGGCGTCCCTTCCGGCAAGCTTCTCGGGTTCTTCGTGTCTCAGCGGGGAATTGAAGCCAATCCCGACAAGATCAAGGCCATTGAGCAGATCGAAGCACCAAAGTGCGTCAAGGATGTACGAAGGCTTGCCGGTTGCGTGGCTGCTCTCAGCAGGTTTATCTCTAGATCAGCTAAGCGCGCCCTGCCGTTTTTCAAAATATTGAAAAAGGCAGGTCCAATGAAATGGACTCCGGAGGCGGAGGCTGCGCTGCAGGACTTGAAGAGATACCTGTCCTCCACTCCGACACTTGTCGCACCTAAGCCACAAGAGAAGTTGTTGTTGTATATAGCGGCAACCAATAAAGTGGTTAGTGTTGCGTTAGTGGCGGAAAGGGAGGCAGATGATGAGCCAGCAACCACGGCAGATGCATCCAGCGACAAGCAGGGGGCTTCGCCGACAAGCTCTGGTCCCGACAAGGATGGATCTGCGCAGGAGCATGATAAGTTGCAGAAGAGAATGGTACAGTGCCCAGTTTACTTTGTCAGTTCCCTTCTGCAGGGGGCTAGATCAAGGTACTCTAGTGTGCAGAAATTGCTTTTCGGCCTCCTCATGGCCTCGAGAAAGCTGCGCCATTACTTCCAAGCACATGAGATCACAGTCGTCACTCGTTTTCCGCTAAAGAGGATACTGCAAAATCCAGAAGCGACAGGCAGGATTGTCGAGTGGGCGCTAGAACTATCAAGCTTTGGCCTAAAGTTTGAAAGTACGTCAACTATCCAAAGCAGAGCATTGGCAGAGTTCATAGCAGAGTGGACGCCAACACAAGACGAAGAAATTCCAGAGACGAGCATCCCCGTCAAGGAAGCGAGCAAAGAGTGGCTGATGTACTTTGATGGTGCCTTCTCGCTGCAAGGCGCCGGTGCGGGCGTGCTGCTTGTCGCACCCACCGGAGAGTACCTCAAGTACGTAGTTCAGATGCACTTTCCCAAGGAGCAAGCAACCAACAATACTGCAGAGTATGAAGGATTGCTTGCCGGTCTCAGGATCGCAGCAGACCTTGGGATCAAGAAGCTCATTGTCAGGGGTGACTCACAGCTTGTCGTCCGCCAAGTGAACAAGAACTATTAGAGTCCGTTGATGGAAGCATATGTTGATGAAGTGAGAAAGCTGGAAGAGCACTTTGACGGCCTACAGATGGAGCATGTTCCGAGAGCTCAGAATGACATTGCTGATGGCCTGTCAAAGTGCGCCGCACTAAAGTTGCCTGTGGAACCAGGGATCTTTATGCTCAAGCTGACTCAACCATCCGTAACACCATCAACGGGACAGAACAAGAAGAGGAAGTTGATTTCTGGTGACTATTTTCCGGCAGAGCTCCCTGAAGCCGCCGCCAAGAAAGTCCCCAAGATCAACACCAAGGATGCTGAGGAGCGATTTGCTCTGGCAAGCCTTATGGTTTGTTCCGTCGTAGCAGACGCTCCCGACAAGCTTTGCTCCGGCAAGCTTGCCGGGGAACATCAAGCTCCGGCTGAGCCGCAGGTTCTTGCCGTAGAAGCGGATGTTCCCGCAGCAGCAGATGTGCCTTTAGTCCTTGTTGTCGAGCCACAAGCTCCAGCATGGGCACAGCAGATTGTCCGTTTCCTTCAGACAGGAGAACTTCCCGAAGAACAAGAAGAAGCGGAAAGAGTAGCCCGACAGTCAAGTATGTACTAGTTTGTCGACAGCACACTGTACAGAAGAAGACTCAACGGTGTGAAATTGAAGTGTATTCACCGGGAAGATGGACAAAAGCTGTTGGCAGAGATACATGGAGGCATATGTGGTCACCACATTGGCGCAAGAGCACTTGCCGGCAAAGCGTTCCGGCAAGATTTCTTTTGGCCGACAGCCCTCCAGGATGCAACTGCACAAGTAACCAAGTGTGAAGCGTGCCAGTTCCATTCCAAGCAGATACACCAGCCAGCTCAAGCTCTCCAGACGATCCCTTTATCCTGGCCATTTTCGGTCTGGGGGCTCGACATTCTCGGCCCCTTTCCCCGAGCTGTCGGGGGCTTTGAGTACTTGTACGTTGCAATCGACAAGTTCACAAAGTGGCCGGAAGTGGAACCAGTGAGGAAGGTGACAGCACAGTCAGTAGTCAAGTTCTTCAGGTCAATTGTTTGCCGTTTCGGGATCCCTAACAGGATCATCACCGACAACGACACACAATTCACGAGCCGCACCTTCATGCAGTACGTCCAAGATCTTGGCGCCAAGGTCTGCTTCGCTTCTGTTGCTCATCCGAGAAGCAACGGTCAAGCGGAGAGGGCAAATGCAGAAGTGCTGTGCGGGCTCAAGACCAGAACTTTCGACAGGCTGCACAAGTGCGGAAGAAACTGGATCGAGGAGCTGCCGGTGGTTCTTTGGTCGATCAGGATGACGCCAAATCCAGCCACTGGCCAGACACCTTTCGCTCTAGTCTATGGAGCCGAGGCAGTTCTCCCCACGGAACTCGTATACGGGTCACCTCGAGTGCTCGCTTATGATGAGCTTGAGCGAGAGCAGCTGCGACAAGATGACGCGCTGCTCCTTGAGGAGGATCGTCTTCAGGCTGCTGTACGAGCTGCCCGATACCAGCAAGCTTTGCGCCGCTACCATAGCCGCAAAGTTAAAGCCAGAAGCTTCGAGGAAGGCGACCTTGTTCTTCGGCGCGTTCAGTCCGCCAAGAATTCCAACAAGTTGATGCCGAAGTGGGAAGGCCCTTATCGGGTGAAACGAGTCACTAGGCCCGGCGCTGTCCGCCTTGAGACCGAAGATGGCATTCCGGTGAGCAACTCCTGGAACATTGAGCATCTTCGTAAGTTTTACCCATAGGGCGCGGTTGCCAGAACCTGTTCCGACAACCACCTTTTGTACAAGTCTTGCCGATGTTGCATGTAATCCTTTGTACAAAGTCGGGCACAGATCCCGTCCATAAGTAAAGCTCATGTGCTCCGCACATCTTGTCAATTTCATGCATTATATAATTTCTTGCATGTGTTATCTGACACTTTGTGCAGCACCTACACCCGGTAAGCAATAACGAGCCGGAAGGCTCCTTATTTTTATTTTTCTCTTCTTTCTTTTTCTCGACAAAGAAAGGAAAGTTTCCCCGCACACAAGTTTGCTGGGGGGAAAGGAGAAGATAATGGTATGGACCAGGCGTCGTTTAAGGAAGTTTTTCGCCTTGCCGGGAAGCAAACGACAGAAAAGCTAAGTTGCCAAAGTTTGAGCAATCAGTTTTAAATTTTTAAGTTATCTTCCTTGAACGACCGTGCTTTGTATGGAAAACCTGTGCGCGGAGGAACCAACTCGTAGCTAGTTGCGCCCTTACCTTGTTTCGAGTCCGCTCAACAACTTAAGTAAGCTGCGGCTAGTTGCGACAAGGTTTCTTGTCGGAAGCGGCATCGCCAACAGGCTGCTGATGTCCCGCACTCAGCGCTCGCGGCAAAGGTGCCTGCGCCGGCAAGTTCCCTAAAAGCGTAGGGTAGAAACATACAAAGCAGGGTATCTAGTAAAGGAAATAACATAGCAATTGATAACAGAAATAGAGTTATATTACAAGATAGCTTGTTGCAGCTCTAATAGCCTGTTCTCATGACATGGCTAGCAGCGACAAGAAAGAGAAAAAGAAATGGGCGGCCTAGTCTACGCGATCGCCCTCAACCCTCTTAATCTCGCTCACCTTGTCCACAATGGGTGCGATAAGGGCCTTGAGCGCATCCAGATCAGCATCCGGCGGCAAGGACCTGAGGACGTTGGTGAGGTTGAGGCCTGGGTTGTGGAAGGCCACCTTCATCAGCACCTTCTGGAGAGCCCCCGCGCAAATCCTGCACGACTCGTCGGCCAGCTGCTTTGGGATCCTCTCCCGAAGTCGCTGAAGTGCCGTCGCCACGCCCTTGAAGAACAGGCTGAGCTTGGCGCTAGGTTGGAGATGCTCGTCGGAGGGATACCCAAAGTCCTCCATCCCCAGCTGCGCCAGCTCCCCATCGATGGCTGCGGCGATATTCACCAGACCCTCGGTCTAGTGCTCCACAGTCTCTCTAAATGAGTTTTGGGTAACGGCGATGCTCGCCAGCAGTGCCTTGTCGGCCTTGATCTTCTCTGACAAGGTCACCTCTCGCTCCCTGGCGGCGTCCAGCGTCTGAGTCAGCGTAGCCAGCTTCAACTCGAGATCCGCGTTGGAGTCCTTGGCGGTGCTGAGCTCCTTGCTCCTCTCAGCGAGAAGACCTTGCAGCTCACCATGGGCGGCAGCATCCTTCTCACGCTCACGCTTGAGCGCGACAAGCTCCTCGCCGCTCTTCTTGATATTGGCCTCCAGCTGCGCCACCTTCGCCTCCAGCTCTTTCTTGGCGGCCTCAGCAGCTGCGGCAGTGTCCTTTGCTTCCTTGAGCGCCCCGCCAATCGCTTGCTCGCGCTCGACAAGCTCCTCCTCGTAGCTGCTAAGGTTGGCCTTCCGCTGCACCAACTCGCCTTCTCGCGCGGACTGCTTCTCGGCAGCAAGCCTTTGTTCCTCCTCAGCTTCGGCCTTCTCAAGAAGGAAGGCTGTACGCTCCTCGGCGAGTCGCTCCCGCTCCTGTGCCAGGGACCAGAGAGCTTCTTGATTGAGGCCCCGGAGCTCCTCCGCGCGTTTCTCCATATCGACTCCCGCCTTCGCGACAAGCGCTTCCCGGGAAGCCAGCTTGGCTTGTCGTGCGCGGTAGAGTGACAGCAGCTGCTCCTCCTCAGGCTCGCCGCTGCTGCTGCTTGGCGCATCGACCAACGACAGCCCGGCGGAGGCGAGCAGCTCCTCATCGAAAGTTTCTCCTTCGACCGGCGCCCTGGAGCTTGACGCCCAGGGAAGCTTGATGAAGATACCTTCGCCGGCCTTCAAGTAGGCGCCGGGCTGGGGCTCTTCGGAGCCTGGCTCCACGGCAGCGGTGGAGGGATCGGCGGTCGGCGCAACGCCTGGCGCTCCTGCGGCCTCAGGGCCGTCAGTGCGATCGCCCGACCCCTCGCCAGCTTCTGCGGCGGCAGCCTTGGCGGCCTCTTCGCCGACGGGCTCATCAGCACCGGCCCCTTCTTTGTTGGCGGCGGCGTCGTCGTTGCTGCCATGCGCGCCTTCCTCGCCGGCGTCCTCAGTCTCCATTGGCTCCGTAGCAGATGGATCTGAAGAACGAAGAAGGGAGAAAAATCAAGCAAAAATCCAAGAAAGGGAATTCAGAAGAAGAAGAACCCAAGGGAGGTTTTTGGGCAAGGAGTTTACCTGTACCAAGATCTGCAGTTGCGGTCTCAGCCGCCGCAGGGTCATTGGTGCTGTCCCTTGCCGGAGAGCTGCCCCTTGCCAGGGAGTTCTCCCTTGCCGGAGAGCGCTCCCTTGCCGGGGACTCCTCCCTTGGCGGCGTAGTCGAAGCAGATGGCACTTCGGGACCAGCTTCCGGGCGCTCCTGGTGAGGCTGTTCTGCTCCTACACAGTTCAACAATCAAGATGTCAGTAGAGAGCACCCATGCGCGCCTGACAGCAAGAAGTGAACTACAAACTTACGCTGGGGGCTGCGCTGGGGGCTGCTTTGGGGAGTGGCTGCAGGGTCCGTCAGGGTGGTCTCAGACACACCCCCTGCTGACACGGTGGGATCATCCTCGACGACAATCACCGAGGCCTTGGCTCTCTTCGCCGCTCTCTGGGCCAGCGTCCTGAAAAGGAATGGATTCAGATTGAAGCAAGTCAGAGACAAGATAAAAGCAACAAGATTGAAAAACTACAAGAACACCAAAGAAACTTACTCTTCTTCCTCCTCGTCGGAGCTGAGCGCGGAGAGATCGAAGTCCGGCTCCCCTCCGGTGCGGCGAGGCGGAGGAGTAGGATCCCTTGCCCGCTTGGCAGGGGCGGTGGCGGTGGACCGGGAAGATCCCGCTCCAGTTGCCGCAGCAGCGTGAGGTGCTCCCATGGCAACATTGCTTGCCTCGGTAGAGCGTGTCGCACGGCTTGGCGGCTGTTGGCTCGTTTGCCGCCCCGCTACGTCTGCGGCCCTGCGGAGACGCCTTCTTGGTGGGGCCGGGGGCTCCGCCTGTGGCAAGCTGTTTGAAGGCTCGGGCTCTTCCTCGCCGGCTCGCTCGGCTCATCTTCAGGGCCGGCAAGATCTTCCTCACCGGCAAACTCCTCGCGCTCGGCAAGGCTTGCCGCCTCTGCCGCCTCTGCCTCCTCTACGGTGAACCCGAACGCGCCCACGGCAGCTGATGCCGCAGCCTCTTCCGCCCTAGTGGCGATGCGCTGCAGCTCCGCGTCGGTAGTGTCGCGGGTGAGGCTCTTCTGTTTGTCAGCGCGGACCGGCACGTCTACCAAGTCGTCGAAGAACGCTTGTACGACGTTATCCGCAGGTTCTTGCCAAGTTGGGGCGATTCCGTGCGAATCGCACAACGGCATCATCGCGCGGATCCGGTCAAGCGACGAATTGTTGCACAACGGAACGACGCTCCTCGGCAGCGTGAATGGATGTTGGGGATCTCGTTTGAACAACTCCTGGAGCATCGCATCCAGCTCCAGGACGGTGAAGTTGAAGTTGAGGCCCGGGCGCAGCCTCATGATATCCGCCGAGTTCTTGGACTCCCAGGCGGGTCTCCCCCTCTCCTGCAAGGGGGCGATGCGGCGGCGAAGGAAATCTGCGCCAACGGTGCCTACGGTGAGCCCGGCAAGCCTGAGGCGAAGGATCCTGATGATGGCGATCTTCAGCCTCTCGTCTTCCAGGGCCACGTTGCTCCAGTCATTACCACGCACTATTGGGGCTTGGCGCAGGGCAGTGAACGGCTGCGGGTTCTCCTCGACGATCCAGCACCACTCCGCTCTCCACTCCTCCCACTTGCTGCGGAGCTCACCCTCCAGATACGCCTCCTTCTTGCCGACTCTCGAGATCCAGGCGATCCCTCCGGCAAGCGGCTCTCCTCTCTCGACCCGAGGCATGAAGAAATGGCGGAAAAGGGCTACATTTGGGTGGACTCCGACAAAGTTTTCGCACAAATGTGCGAAAACTGCCATGGTCAGGACGGCGTTGGGGGTGAAATCAAGGAGGCGGAGCCCGTAGGTGTTCATGATGTCGCAGAAGAAATCAGAAAAGGGTGGACAGAGCCCTCAATAGAAGAACAATGCGAAGAACGGGTACCCGCTTGGAGCCAGTGCCGAAGCTGCAGCCGGGAGTACCCTCGTGCGCGGATGCGCACGCGTCTCCGTCGACCAGAAGAGGTAGTAGTACTCCCTCAGCTCCTGCGCACTGAGCTGAGGGGGGAAGAGGGCCCGCTCCTTCCGCAGCGCCGCGAGCCGCTGCGCCTCGGCCGACTTCACGCCCTTCCCCTTGTCGGCTTTTGGAGCCATGGCGGAGGTGGTGGGGGAGATCGGCGGCGTTGGTGATGCTGGTGGCAATGGGGGGCGGGGCGCTGCTCTCTTTCTGCTTCGAGAAGAGGAGGGGAGCGGCGGAGATTTCTGGAGTTGGAGCAACAACCGGTGAAGTGGACGAACTGCCCCTGTTTCCCCTGCTTATAAAGAGGGAGGGGGCGGACGTTTCGCCCTCCCGAATAAAGAAACCACCCACGATCTCTCCCACGACGCCGCATTCAACGGGTGCCATTAGGGGAGGGCGCGGTGGATACGGAGCAAGATTCGGCATAACCCAGGCCGCGTGTGCCCGTGCCCTGTTTTGGGCCTGGCCCAATAGCGCTTGGCACCGTGTATGGCCCAGGCCCGGGGGCTCCTGTGGTGTACTAGAATAGGGGTACCCTAGTACCCCGAACTTGTGCACGGGCAGTTGCAGCGCCCCGCGGCAAGGCTTGCCGGGCGACCGCCAAGGTCCTCCGTGCTTCCCTTGGAGCCATTCAAGAACAAAGTATTTAAGCTCAGGAGACAAGGCCCCGGCAAGAGGAGCTTGCCGGGAAGGCCAACCAAGGCATCCTGAGGCCCGGTGAGCGACAAGCTTCCGGACCCGACAAGACAATGGCCGCAGCAAGGCGCTTGCCGCGGCAAGCGGCCACCCTGTACCCATGCTCCAGCACATCCACCAACGTGTTGCTCTGGGGGCCTTTCCAGGCGCGCGTGGCGGAAGGCTGTGCAGCCAGCGGTGCGTGGTGGCATGCGAAGCTGACAAGACTGCTATCGTGGCGAGCGGTGGCGTCCCTGACGGTACCTTTCTGCACTGTTTGGGCGAGACAGACGGGAATTTAATGCCCTTGTCCCTTGCCGTCAGGGTTAGGTAGGATGCACTGTACAGGTAGTTGTACCAACCACCTCTCTTTTTACACTTTTACCCTTCTCTGTGTTGCCACCTGTCGGTGACCCCTTTAGCGTATAAAAGGAGGCCCATGCACAACGTAGAGGGGGTTCGGATCATTCATAAGCCAGCGAACACTTAGCTCTCTCGAGCAAGAACAGAATACAATCAAACAAGCAGCAGTAGGAGTATTATCTCTCCGGAGAGCTCCGAAGCTAGGTAAACTGCTCGTGTGCTTCGCCTCGATCTCCTCTTCGTGCGACCTCCGCCCCCCGCCGAACCGAAAGGGGCCCGGTCCGCCGGCCCCATAGGTGTTCATGGATCAGTTTCCCCAACACAACCAGGGTCATTGAATTAAATTACACATAACAAAGAGAAAATAACATCATGGCATCATAAACATAGGGCTCGTGGATTAGTAGGAACCAACATCACAAGATTGAATGTTGAAACGGTTTCAGCAAGTGTAAAACAGCAACATTATTATAACATGTTTTCAAGCATGAAACAGAGGCATATAACATCCAAAATTAGCAAACATGGCATGTGAACAAAGTACTCATAGCATAATACAATTAATGTAATTGGAGTATCTCCATAATAGGCATTGATCACTCAATAACAAGCTCACAACAAGGCATCATAGAGTTAACAGGAATCTGGAACATTGTGTAAGCATGTTCATGTCCATGAGAACATATTCTACAGGACATATATAATGCATCAAAACGTATGTAATGATATATCTTAACATAGAAAACAAAACATCTCAACTAAGCATCTCCATATTATGCATGGATTAATTGGTAGGATCCTGCAAAGATAGCATCATGATATAACAGTTTCAGTATTTACAGAAAGTTAACAGCAAGTAGCCCACTTCACAAGCTTGATGCACTCAGTACAGGGCATATAAAAATACATGGATTGCACCACTCCAAAGATGGCAATAATTATTATCCTAAAACATGTAGACATCATGCTCATATGGTGCACACACAAAATGCAACAAAAATAACAAATCAGCAAGTTACAGCAGTTTTCAGCAGTTAACAGCAACATGCACTTTTGCAACAGGGATTAAGATGTCAATATGCATCCTAACATGAATTAAAAGCACACCAACATGTAGATCATAAAGATAAGAACATGTTAATATCAATATTATCATCATAGCATCAACAGGGACAAAGTTGTGGCACTCACAAGATGCACAAATGATGTTATCAATCAGAAGATTACCGCAGTTTATATCATATAGCAGTTTTTCAATGAAGATTAATGCATCAAAATGAACTCAAATAAGCATACCACAATGGATAGAAATTGAGAGCATCTCACAGTGAACATTTTGACATATCAAACACTCCAAACGGAGCTACATGCAAACAGTTACAAGCAATCAAAGATACACACATGCTGTAGATTTTCCCAGACTTGGCAAAAAACGGGTCCGAGCGCGGGATAACTAAATGATGCACGGGGCAGGATTTTGCGGCTTCTCACCAGAGAGGACCGAGGCCCAGGGTCGGCGGGGAAGTCGGGTGGTGGCGGCGGACATGTTTGTCGGTGGCGGGGGGAAAGTCCAGCGGCGCGAGGGGAACAAGGCAAGGGTTAGGGTAGGATTCATCCGGAATTTCGGGGGAGGGGGTGTTTACATAGGCATAGGGAGCTAGGAGTGTCCAAATGAGGAGCGGTTTTCGCCCACACGATCGTGATCGAACGGCGGAGAGCATGGAGGGGAGTTAGATGGGCTAGGTGGGTCGTGTGAAGAGGTGCTGGGCTGCAAAGCCAAGGGGGTTTCGGTTAACTCGGTTAACCGTTGGGGCATCAAACGACCTCCAAATGGACCGAAATTTGACAGGCGGTCTACCGGTGATATACCAAGGCCACTCGGAAAATCTCGGCCCATTCCGAGAACGTTTTTCAGTGGCTCATAAAACAAGGTCTGAGAGGGGCGATGGGCACGTGCGAGTGTGCCTGTGCTCAAAACGGACAACGGAAAGAACTGGGGGAACCTGAACGGATGCAAGTTTAGAAAAATATGCACATGAAATGCATATGATGACATGGCAAAGTGCAACACGCAAGCAAATGACATGGCAACGACGGTGAATAACTGGATGGCACTTGGCGCATCGGATTCGGGGCGTTACATTAGCCCTCGAAGCAAAGTACTACTACGCATGCTCCTAGGGGGGAGGTTGGTAGGAGTTAATCATCGCGTGTCCCCGACCTTCACGCAAAGATAAACAATCAAAATACAATGCGCGCCAATTTGGTTACATAGTTAGGAGAGCATACGTGCATGATTCGGGAATCACAAACCTTAACACCAATATCCTTCTAAACACAACCATTTACTAGTACCTCCCACATATTATCATCTCTATATCACAAAACTATTGGAAGGTATCAAACATATCTTATTCAGTGATCTACAAGTTTTATGTAGGATTTTATGTCTAACCATGTGAATGACCAATTCCTGTCATCTCTCTAAATAGATATAAGTGAAGCAAGAGAATTTAATTCTTTCTACAAAAGATATGCCCATGCTCTAACAAATATAAGTGAAGCAAAAGATAATTCTACAAATGGCGGTTTTCTATGTGAAGAGAAACAGGCAATCCAAACTTCAAATGATATAAGTGAAGCACATGAAGCATTCTATAAAGCCATACTCAAAAGATTTAAGTGAAGTGCAATGAGCATTCTATAAATCAACCAAGGACTATCTCATACCAGCATGATGCATAAAATAAAAAGTGAAAACTGAATGCAAAATACGCTCCAAGACTTTCACATATCGCATGAACGAAACGAATCCGAAAACATGCCGATACTTGTTGAAGAAAGAGGGGATGCCTTCCGGGGCATCCCCAAGCTTAGACGCTTGAGTCTCCTTGAATATTTACTTGGGGTGCCTTAAGCATCCCAAGCTTGATCTCTTGCCTCTCCTCCTTTTCCTCATATCGAGACCTTCTCGATCAAACACTTCATCCACACAAAACTTCAACAGAAAACTTGGTAAGATCTGTTAGTATAAAGCAAATCACTACTCTAGGTACTATTGCAAACCAATTCATATTTTTGTTTTTTCATTGTGTCTACTGTAATATAACTTTTCCATGGCTTAATCCACTGATAGAAATTGATAGATTCATCAAAACAGGCAAACTATGCATCAAAAACAGAATCTGTCAAAAACAGAACAGTCTGTAGCAATCTGAACATTCACCATACTTCTGGTACCCCAAACATTCTACCCAAATTAGGAAAATAAACAATTTGTATAGAAAGATATTTCAAAAAGAATCAGAACCATTTGACGCTCCAGTAAAAAATGTAAAATCATGCACTACAGCCAAAGTTTCTGTCCTGCACCGTAAAAACCAACAAGCATTATAAACATCCTAAAGGCAAACCTTAGCACATTATTTTTATAATATAGTGGAATTGTACAAGGGGATAATTATTTTTGATGAAAAGTTTCTGTAATTAAGATTCACAAAGTTTTCGTGAGCATGAACAAAGTTCAAGGAGTTCCCCCACTTCAACAATGCTTGTCTTTCTCACTTTCACTTTCCTTTTTGAAAAATTTTGGGTTACCATCTTTATTTTTTTGGTTTTTAGACTATATGAAAGCACACAACAGAAATAAATGACTCTCTAAAACTTCCGGGTTGTCTCCCTGGCAGCGCTTTCTTTAAAGCCATTAAGCTAGGCATATAGTGTTCAAGTAATGAATCCACCCGGATCCCAAGGTATATCAAAGCCAATTTTAATTAACAATGATTTGTAATTTAGTAGTGAGCACAAAGTAACATATATCATGCAACAACAAAGTCTAACTCTCTTCATATGCATCGGCATGTCATAAAAGAACAATTCATGCATACATAGTAAAGGCCAATGCATAGTATAAGCAGTTTCTTGCAATTTTATCATATTGGAAACATAGAGAGGTGGAGATATAGTTCCCCTCTCATAATAATTGCAAGTAGGAGCAGAAAGCACATGCATATCACATTCATCAAAATTATCATGTGCAATGGTAAAAGGCAACCCATTAATATAATCCTTAATAAGCACAAACTTCTCCGATATAATGTAGTCCAGAGAATTCAAAAAGATAATAGGACTATCATGCGTGGGTGCGATAGCAACAATTTCATGTTTAACATAAGGAACTATAGCAAGTTCATCTCCATAAGCATAATTCATATTGGCATCTTGGCCACAAGCATAGCAAGCATCATCAAGAAGGCATATTTCAAGAGAATCAACGGGATCATAGAAATCATCATAGCAATCGTCCTTCGGTAAGCACGAAGGGGAATTAAACAATGTATGAGCTGAAGAGTTACTCTAATTAGAAGGTGGGCACGGGTAGCTAATCTGCTCTTCCTCCTTTTGTTCTTTGCTCTCCTCATCATCTTTTTCATCCAATGAGCTCACAGTTTCATCAATTTCTTCTTCCATAGACTCCTGCAAAATATTAATCTCTTCTTGGACAGCGGACACTTTCTCAATAAATGCATCAATATCGGAATTGTATTCATAATTCACATAACAATATTTAAGTATAGCAAAATTTTCAGGCATGTAAACAGCATCATCAAGATTTTCACACTCTTTAAACAAAGATTCAATTTCATAAGCACCCATAAAAACAACAAATTCTTCTATTTGTTCCACATCATAGTAACCATAGATACCATTAGCATAAGAAGCCAAGGTTTTATCATCATTAAATTTGCATGAAAAGGGAAGGTGTGGAGCCTTCATCCTAGAGCAACAAGTATAATCATATCTCAAGCATAGTTCCCGAGCATACCAATGCAACATATAAATTTTATCCCATAATAGTTTCCCTTTTTGTGTTAAGAAATAATCCCTAAAGTATTCATGTTGATCCAACGTGTCTCCCATAACATAATTGAATGGGGTTTTCTCAGGATTATCAAAGTAGTATAATATTTTTCACATAACCAGCATCGAGGGTTTTAGGAGGTTCCCCATCTCCATGAGTAGCAAGTACACCTAATTTTTTTTGGTATTTCGTGTTCCATATCCATAACTAAATATATAGAACAACTTAGAATAGCAAATAAAATTTAATTAGTGATAAAGCAAACAAGCACACACGAGAATATTCACCCCACGCTATGACTCCCCGGCAACAGCGCCAGAAAAAGGTCTTGATAACCCACAAGTATAGGGGATCAATTGTAGCCTCTTTCGATAACTAAGAGTGTCGAACCAAACGAGGAGCTAAAGGTAGAACAAATATTCCCTCAAGTTCTATCGACCACCGATACAACTCTACGCATGCTTGACGTTCGCTTTACCTAGAACAAGTATGAAACTAGAAGTACTTTGTAGGTGTGATAGGATAGGTTTGCAAGACAATAAGGAGCACGTAAATAAAAAGTAGGGGCTGTTTAGATAAAGAGGCAACAAAGTTAGTTTTAATAGAGAACTTTTTGTCACGTGAAAGTTATTTGTCCCTAGGCAATCAATAACTAGACCGGTAATCACTATTGCAATTTTATTTGAGGGAGAGGCATAAGCTAACATACTTTCTCTTCTTGGATCATATGCACTTATGATTGGAACTCTAGCAAGCATCCGCAACAACTAAAGATCATTAAGGTAAAACCCAACCATACCATTAAAGCATCAAGTCCCCTTTATCCCATACGCAACAACCCCCTTACTCGGGTTTATGCTTCTGTCACTCAAGCAACCCACTCTAAGCGAATCATGAACGTATTGCAACACCCTACAGCGGGAATCCCTCACGCTTGCGCGACACGGAGAGCACCATAGGACAGCACCAATAATAAAACATGCAACTCAAACCAATCACGATCATCAATTAACCCATAGGACAAACCGGATCTACTCAAACATCATAGGATAGCCATACACCATTGGGAAATAATATATAGCGTTGAGCACCATGTTTAAGTAGAGATTACAGCGGGTAAAAGAGAGGTTACACCTCTGCATAGAGGGGGGAAGAGTTGGTGATGAGGGTGGTGAAGTTGTTGGTGTAGATCGCGGTGATGATGATGGCCCCGGCAGTGTTCCGGCACCACCGGAAGCGAGGGAGAGAGAGCCTCCTCCTTCTTCTTCTTCCTTGACCTTCTCCCTATATGGGAGAAGGGTTTCCCCTCTGGTCCATGGCCTCCATGGCGTGGGAGGGGCGAGAGCCCCTCCGAGATTGGATATGTATCTTTGTCTCTCTCTTTGTTTCTGCGCTTCGGGATTCTGCCCTTTCACCGTTTCTTATATATTCGGAGATCCGTAACTCCGATTGGATTGAAACCTTCACCACGTTTTTTTCCTGAAAATTAGCTTTCTTGCGGCCAAAGAAGAGCAGCAAACGCCTTCCGGGGGCCCACGAGGGTCAGGGGCGCGCCCCCTACCTCGTGGCCCCCTCGGGCACCGTCTCGCGTTGATTCTTCTTCCCAAATATCACAAATATTCCAAAAATATTCTCCGTCTGTTTTTATCCCGTTCAGACTCCGTTTGATATGGGTTTTCTGCGAAACATAAAACATGCAACAAACAGGAACTGGCACTGGGCACTGGATCAATATGTTAGTCCCAAAAATAATATAAAAAGTTGCCAAAAGTATATGAAAGTTGTAGAATATTGGCATGGAACAATAAAAAATTATAGATATGACGGAGACGTATCAGTACACCGCCTTAAGAATTCATGCACTTAAAGAATTGGGTTTTTCTAGGATTCTCCAAGTGCAAGATTAAAGACCTCAAAATCTGAAAATCCTAGTCCCCCCTATACTTTGGCATGCTCATCATGTCCCGTGACACCCAATACAGTTTATGCTGTCCTCTTTTACTCCCCCACCAAAATGCCTTGATCATGGAAGTAAGATGTTCACAAAGACCTATCGGTAGCTTAAAACATGACATTGAGAAAACCAGTATAGCTTAGGCAACTAATTTAATTAGGACCTCTTTCCCTACCGCCGACAACACTTTTTTGATCCAACCTTGGATTTTATTCCACAATCTGTCTTTCAAGTACTTAAAGGCCCCATTCCTTGAGACACCCACATCAGAGGGCATCCCAAGATATTTTTAATTTAAATGCTCATTTGAGACACTCAATATATTTTTCACCATGCTTCTCACCTCATTGGGACATCCCTTGCTAAAGTAGGTTGATGACTTATCTTTATTGACCCGCTGTCCAGAAGCCTTTGCATAAGTTTCTAGAAGGAGAGACACTTCCTCAGCCCCATCTCAAGTTACTTTAAAAAACAACAGGCTGTCATCTGCAAACAACAAGTGGATCACCGGTGGTGCCATTGTAGCCACTTGAATGCCACCAAGACTAGATGAGTGAACTCTGGATTTTAGGAGGCACGAAAGACCCTCTGCTGCCAGCAAAAAAAGATAAGGTGAAATAGGATCACGCTGACAGATACCACGAGTTGGTTTAAATTCTTCCAAATTTTTCCCATTGAAGAGAATTGAAAAGGAAACCGAGCTAACCATCCCCATAATTATATTTACCTATCTTTCCCTCAAGCCAAGTTTTAACATTATAGCTCTCAAATAGGACCACTCAACGCGATAATACGCCTTCATCATGTCCAACTTCAGGGTGCAATGCCTATGTTTTTGAGCTTTGTTCCTCTTCATAAAATGCAAACACTCATATACAACAATTATATTGTCAGTGATCATACGTCCAAGAACAAACGCCGATTACTCCTCAGATATAATTTCCGGTAAAATAAGTTTCAGGCGATTCGAAATAACTTGGAAGTCAGTTTATAGAGGACATTGCATAAGCTAATAGGCCAAAAGTGGGTCAAGAGCGTGGGGTTTTTTACCTTCGGAATAAGAACTAGAAGAGTATTATTGATCTCCTCCGCACTTTCTTACCCCTCCACAATTCTAAGAATAGCCTTCGTAACTGTTCCCCACATATATCCCAATGTTTCTGAAAAAACTGAGCTGGGAAACCATCCGGGCCCAGCGCCTTAGTTGACCCCATCTGAAATAGAGCAGTTTTTACCTCTTCAGCCTTATATGGAGATGAAATGCATGTCGATACGACTCATTTACACGACAACAGAAAAAGGCCGAAACGAGAACAACAACGGACCACGGTCAAACAAAAATGGGCTCATGAGAAAAATAAACAACAACACCCAACGCCCTCAGCCCAACATGAGCCGCGGAAAAAAATAGACCAAGCGTGACTTTTTTTAGAAGGAACACTTAGATTCCATTACTTTCACAGGCTGGCTAAATCACCAGCAACTGCAGATGATACGAAGTCTGGGAGTTCTGTAAGCCAGTGGTGCTAGCTTCCAGCCTCCAAACTTGCACCATAAGACACGAGTACATGGGCAACAGAATTGCATGATCTTGAGCACCATTTTACAGTTGCATCATCAAAGTACAGACTCAGTAAATACTTGGCTTCCAAGAATAGAGCACCATGTAAAGAGAGGTCATATTCAACACCCAACATAGCTTGCTTTAGTTCTAAAGCGTCAGTTCCGAGAATAACCCGACTGCATCCTATCTCTCTGGCTCGTCTTGCGGCCATGATAAATGTTGTGGTTTCTGCATGAAGAGTGTCCGATAAATTCTGCAACTTCCCTGCTCCAGCAGCTTCAACCAACCCCTCCGAGTTCCTGATTATATAGCCCCAACCACCTGTATGATTTTCCGCTTGAAAATCTCCATCAATATTTATCTTCGGGTAAGGAACAAGTGGGGGTATCCATCTGCTCTGTTCAGCCACACTCCTATTCTGTTCCCCTTCTTGCTATATTCCAAGAACACCATCTTATGTTGTTCAACTGATGATACGATTTCTATGCAATTTCTTGAACATTCTCCAGCATTTGCTCTGTTTCTCTCATACCACACAACCATAGGAGTGTGCATATCTTGGAGATCTCCTCTTCTTTGCACTTAAAAAATTCTGTAAGAGCATCTTGTGGGTCGATGCACTCTACAAGCAGTGCCCTCATATCCTCCAATTGTGGAGACCTCCAAACCTTCTTAGCTTGCTTGCATTTGAAAAAACAGTGCCCTCCATCTTCATAATAAATGTTACAGACATGGCATTTTAGGCTGACATCAACCCCTCTTCAAATTAGTTTGTGGCGTAAAGGCAGGCTATTATTTGCAAATCTCTAGAGGAAGTGAATTACTTTGTTTGGGAGGGGCAGTTTCCACAACTTCTTCCAATCAAACATAGATGTACTATGTGAGATACCAGCAGTTAATTGAATGCCTTTATTAGTTTTCTTGGCCTCCCAATCAACATCGACTTTATAATCTGACTTTACCGAAAAAATGCCCTTTTTTATCATAGTGCCATGGTACCTTGTCTTCTAAGTCCTCGCTTATAGGGATCTGCAGAATTAAATTGGCATCCTCCTCGCAGAATGTCTGATTGACCATGGCTTCATCCCATCCTCCTATTACTAGATTTATCAACTCCGAGACTTTCTGAATTATATTTTGCCCTCTTTAAGTAATTGGCCTTTGAGTATAACTCCTTTGTAACCAGGGGTCTTGCCAAATATTAACACTTCGGCCATCTCCTATGTGCCATATTATACCTTCATTTAGGAGCCTTGCTCCTTTTAAGAATACTTCGCCATGAGTACGACATTCCCCTAACTAGTTTTTCCTTTAGAATATGGCCATCTACAAAGTATTTGCTGAGAGCACCTGAGAACACAAGGATTGTGGATTTTGAAGGAGTCCGCAAGCATAGCCATGTTGAAGGCGTGAAGATCGCGGAAGCCTAATCCACCCTCCCTTTTTGGTTGTGATAATATTTCCCAACTAATCCAATGGATTTTGTGCTCTTTGTCATCTTGATTCCACCAGTATCTGCATATCATGGTGCTCATCTGATCACACAGGGTTTTGGTTATATCAAAGCACGCCATTGCATATATGGGGATTTCTTGTGCTACATCCTTAATTAGGATTTCTTTCCCTGCATTTGAAAGCATTCTTTCCTTCCAACCTTGAATCCTCTTCCATACTTTCTCCTTCAAATATTCAAACACCTTGCTTTTAGATTTGCCAATGAACACCGGTAAGCCCAAGTATTTCTCTGATCTTGTTTCATGTCTTAATTGAAGGATCCTCATCACTTCTTGTTTATCTTTGTCGCGCATGTTCTTGCTAAACATGATTGCAGATTTATATTTGTTGATCACTTGACCCGAGCAAGTCGCATAGGTTTTCAAAATTCTCTCTATCTCCTGCGCATTGCTTCCTTCCGCTTTCATGAGAAGTAGGGAATCATCTGCAAATAGAAGATGATTAACGCTTGGTGCCCTAACAGAGACTTTAATTCCTTCTATCTTTTTATGCATGTCTGCTTTGTAGTAAAGCCGAAAAGCCTTCTACACATATTAAGAAAAGATATGGGGATAAAGGATCACCTTGTCGAAGTCCTCTGGTAGGAATAATGGTCTATGTTACATCTTGATTTATCTTGATTTGATATTTAACTATGGTCACACATGTCATCACCAAGTTGATCCATCTTCTATCAAAGCCCAACTTCATCAACACTTCATGGAGGAAAGCCCATTCCACACGATTTTAGGCTTTGCTCATATCCAACTTCAAGGTCGCGTACCCCTTCCTCCCCCTTCGTTTATTCTGCAAAAAAATGTGTTCATTCATATGCCAACATAATATTATCAAAGATCATTCTCCCAGGGATGAAGGCACTTTGGTTATACGATATAATCTCAGGAAGAATGATTTTTAGCCTGTTAGTGAGTAATTTGGAGATGATTTTATACACTACATTTCACAGATTGATTGGCCTAAGATCTTTTAATTTTTCAGGATTCTGTACCTTGGGGATGAGGACCACCATTGTGTCATTCCAGCCCAAGGGCATGTCACCCCCTCTCAGCACCCTTAGTACTTCATTTATCGCCTTCTCTCCCACAATATGCCAGAATCTCTTGTAAAATAAGGCTGACATTCCATATGGCCCTAGAGCTTTGAGATCACCAATATCATCTATTGCAGATTTCACTTCTTCTCTTGAATATTCAGCACATAATATTTGGTTCATGTGTTTATCTACTTTTGGGCAAACATGCCGTGTGTGACATTCATATTATCTGTAGGGCCACTTGAGGTGAATAAATCTGAGAAGTAGGTGTAAACTAAATCTTTCATATTTGATTGATCCTCTACCCAGCTCCCATCCTCTTTCCTCAATCTTTTGATGGTGTTCCTCTTTTTCCTATCTAAAGCAAAAGCATGGAAGTAACTAGCATTTTTATCTCCTTCTTTCAACCAATTCAAATGTGCCCTCTGCTTCTAGTAAATATCTTGTTGCTGCTCCAACTTGTTCTTCATTCCAATCGCAAATGTCAGTGCAGAAATTGAGAAGGCCAGCATCATGAATGGCATCGAGGACTGGCGTGAAGCAAGGTAGTGATTACATATCCAAGTGAGGAATATGCTCATGGTCGAAGACTTTATCCTTGTTAAATAGCACTTAAGAATAGAAATTTGCTTGGCTGGCAGTCCAGAATCTCTTCCTTCGCAGACGAGCAGAGTCATAGGGATTGTATTCAGTGAAGAACACATGCTCGTTGAAGAAAGCATCAGCCTTGAATTTCGGAATCTTCGAGAAGGGGTTCTTCGTCTTGGGCTGAGGAGTGTCAGTGATTTGAAGAATAACTTCTGGAATGTCAATTTCTGGAGCCGCATGCTGAGGAATTTTAGTTTCTGCTTCATTTGCAGCCTGGGCCTCCATTTCTTCAGCAACATTTTCATTAGCACTAGTGGCTGGAATATCTTCATGAATGGAAGGGGCAGTGTGTATTTCTTCAAAGCCCATCTGAACTTCTGTTGGTGCTGGGGACTGAGGAATTTTCTGTAGCGGTGTGAACAGAGGAGAGTTGGGGTGTTGACTATCCCAAAAATCATCGTTCATCACTGGAGTGGTGCAGCCAATATCCACATCCTCATCCACTTCCATTTCTTCAACGACGGCCTCTTCAGCAGTGAACTGAGGCGTTGGCGATGATACCTAGGGAGTTGAAGTGAAAGTCTCAACTTCAATTTCTTCATCCATCTGCTCTGTGGAAGCAGCGGAGGGATCTTCTTCAGCAGATTCTTCAGGAATCTGATATTCTTCACCATAAGGAACAAGTTCCTTTGATGGCATGCTTGCAATAGGAACAACATCAATGGGATTGTCAATTGAACTTGTCAAAATCTTCGCCTTCTTGGGGGCCAAAGATTCTGAGGTAGCTGATGCTTTCCTCTTCTTCAGAGCAGCACGCTTCACAGCTTTGGTTTTCTTCACTTCCAGAGCAGAAGGAAGAATTGGGCTTGGTATAGGTGCAGGCGGAGCAGAGGGAATAGGATCAATTTCTTCAGGCACAATTGATGCAGTTGGCCTGTCTTGAGTAATTTCTTCAGGTGCAGCAATAGAGCCTTCAGCTGGCCTGACAGATTCTTCAGGCACAACACTAGAGGTTGCCCTGGCAGTTTCTTCAGAGGCTGGAATTTCTTCAGCGGCCCTGGTGCTTGCAGTTTCATCAGCAACCTGATTTTCATCAATGGTGCTGGCATTTCCTTCTGTGGCTTGAGCAGATGCTTCAGCCGGAGTGACTTTAATGTGCATAGGAGCAGCAGTACTTGAAGTGAATTTCTTTGTCAGCTTGACGAATCTGACTTTGGCACCCTGCCATTCTGCCTTGTAGGCATCAAATTCATCGCTGAGTTTTTTGATGTCATCTTGTAGTGCAATGAGCTGCTCAGGCGAAAGACCGAGGACATTGTCCTTTAGGTAGCGCTGCTTTTTGTACTGCGCTTTCTTCACAGTCTTGGCTTGGTCATACTTCCATTTGTCTTCAGCTATGAACGCCATCACAATGTGACTTTGTCTAGGAGTGAGGCCCAACTCTGGCATTGGAGCATTGGGATCTTTGTGCCAG
Organism: Triticum dicoccoides; assembly: GCF_002162155.2. Taxonomy (NCBI): domain Eukaryota; kingdom Viridiplantae; phylum Streptophyta; class Magnoliopsida; order Poales; family Poaceae; genus Triticum; species Triticum dicoccoides. The sequence continues at coordinate 128,314,227 of NC_041393.1, forward strand.
AGGTCGATGAAATCCAGGATCTTCTTTGGATCTAGTAGAAGGGGCACAACACTTCCTTTGGCTCTAGCAGCCCCCTGCTGTCTGTCCTTGATGATATCGGCTAGTTCATCATCATCATCCTCATCATCAGATGGAATTTGAAAGACCACCTGCTTCCTGTGAGGACTTGGTCTAGTGCCTCATCCAGCAGTGGCCTTGGTCTTGAACAATTTGGGACCGGTTGATGAAGGGTGAGCTGAAGAACTTGCTGAAGCTCCTGGCGCAATTGATATGCCAGTGGTCCTTTGGCACATGGCGAGATGCACAGGTGCTGAGGACTTTGCCGGAGGAGCTGAGGACTTTGAAGCCCGAGGAAGTTGAGCAGCTTGAGGAACTTGAGCAGCTTGAGGAGTTTGAGCAGCTTGAGGAATTTGCCTTGGTGGCACTGAGGAGATTGGCCGTGAGGGCATTGAAGAAGAACTTGGCCCTGGGGGCATTGCTGAGGAAGTTGGTTTCTTGGCAGGCTTCTTGGGCATAGCCTTCTTGCTTGAAGAAGCCTCAGCAGCGGTAGCGGCAGCAGCAGAATCCTCACTAAATTTCTTCACTGCTTCTTTGGCCTGCTTGGCCAACTTAGCTTGCCGCCTGGCCCATTCGTCAGCATAATCCTCACCACATTTAAGGCTTGTTAGATCATATCTTTGTCCAGGTGCCAGAGGAGGTCTTGAGCATGGAGGGTTAAGAGCGAATTTCTTCATGTATTTGGGAGTGACATATTTGTACTCCCTCCACTCTCTTGCCCATCTTCTTTCAATCCTCTGTATGCGCACTCTGCGCTCATTCTTTGTCTCCTTGCCATGAGTAGCCTCATCAGGCATGCAGTACCTTGCATAGATGTCCGCAGGGATCTCAAAGGCAGTATTGACTTCAAGCTTCTTTCCTCCTTTCTGATGTCGTTTACCATCTGCCATTTTCTTCGGCTGAGGAATTTGCAAAATTGAGTTCTCTGAAGAAGTATGTAGCTTTTCTTCAAGGAATGCTGCAAATGAGTTAAGTTGATGAGAACCTAGTGATTCAGCAGCAGACATGTGTACCTGTGAACAGAGTATAGGAGCAAAGAATTTGGAGAGGTCATATGCGTTCTTAGAAGTTTTTGCAAAACTGAACAAGTTTGAGGAAATTGACCCAATATGTCTTGAAGAATTTCACTAAACATTCTTTGACTTAGGTTCCAGAGTTGTGCGGATCGTGAGATTCACACAATTGAGGAATCATGAAGAAAAACGTCACTTAGAGAAACAGATCAAGAACTGAAGATTTGTGCTAGGTGTTTAGAGTGTGGAGGTTGAAGAATAAACACCTTTTGAAGATTTGATGAAAATCATCAGTAGAATAAATGTGGTAAAAGTAAAATTTAATTACCCTTGATGAAGAACACGACGAACAAGAGGTGTAGATTTAGAAGTTTGTCGGCTCGAATCTTCCACGCCCTAACTTGGCGGAGGAAGACATCTACGGCGGCGGCGGAGGGAAGATTTCCACGGTCGATGCGAGTATGACAGCGACAAGGTCGAGGAAGTGAAGCTCTTCCTCACCAGCGACGATGGAGGTAGCAGCGGTGCTAGGGCTTGAGAAGCTCGAGCAAGGGAATGAGTTCGAGCGGAGTAAAAACGAAATGAGGAAGGGAAGGGGTATTTATAGCTGAGGTGAAAAACTATTCGCCTGAAGAATTTGGACGAACGCGCCCCTGACCCTTCTCATTCGCGCGACATGTGTCACCCACGTACTGAGAGGTGGATATCGTGTGAGATCGTGGGTGAATAGGTAAGTATACCATGGAATGCGTAATGGTTTGAGCGGCAAAAGCCAAAAATTCGGATAAGAATTTGAACGACAAGGACACAGTGAAGAATTTGAACGAGTTTCAAATAGAACGCACATAAAGAATTTGTGAACAGACTGGGTTGAGTTTAGCATAGAGGGGGAAGGGTCCGATCACATTCACTTAGCAGAAAAGTCAGCTTGAAGAATTAGCAATAAGTGAATGTTGTAGAGGACATAAACTCATATATATATAGTCAATGAAGAATAATGACAGAAAGAGTGAAGACAATGCAAAGAAGAAGAATTTGAAAAACTGAGGAATTTCAAAAAAAAAGAAAAACTCAAATTGAAGATTTTCAACTTTGGTTGGTGGCGTAACCCACCGTATAAGAAAGCTGATTTCAGACACCGTGTACAACTCTCGTAGGGTTCTAAGAATCAATTTCTTCATTAATTTCTTCACACTTAGAGGGTTAGTCTTCATTGATTGAAAAAAACGTTACTTCATGTGTTGCACATCTAAATCATCAAGTCAGCATAAGTGTTAGGATGTGTGTCCTCTTCAAACAACATTCGAAGATTCTAGAATATTTAGCTCACACCGCAACTTGCTAAATCTCTTCTCATCCAAGGGCTTTGTGAAGATATCGGCCAGCTGGTCTACAGTACTTGCTTGGTTTATGGAGATGTCTCCCTTCAACACATGGTCACGAAGAAAATGATGACAAATCTGGATGTGCTTTGTCTTCGAGTGCTGAACTGGGTTGTGAGCAATCTTGATAGCACTCTCATTGTCGCAGTAGAGTGGCACATTATTCACATTGATGCCATAGTCCTTGAGTGTTTGCTTCATCCATAGTAATTGAGCACAACAAGATCCAACAGCAATGTGCTCAGCTTTTGCAGTGGAGAGTGATACGCAGTTCTGTTTCTTCGAGGACCAACATACCAAGGATCGTCCGAGGAATGACATGTGCCTGACGTTGACTTGTGGTCCACCCGGTCACCAGCATAGTCAGAGTCTGAATATCCAATGAGATCAAAGGAAGAGCCCTTGGGATACCATAATCCAAGTGTTGGTGTGTGAGCTAGATATCGAAGAATATGCTTCATAGCCTTATGGTGTGATTCCTTTGGTGTAGCTTGAAATCGGGCACACATGCAAACACTAAGCATAATATCCAGCCTATATGCACATAGGTACAATAAAGAGCCAATCATGGAGCGGTATACCTTTTGATCAAAGTCTTTACCATTTTCATCAGTGCATAGATGGCCATTTGTGGGCATAGGAATTTTGACGCCTTTGCAATCTTGCATGTCGAATTTCCTCAACACATCCTTGAGGTATTTCTCTTGAGATATGAATATGCCATTGTATTGTTGATGAATCTGAAGACCTAAGAAGAATTTCAATTCTCCCATCATAGACATTTGATATTCTTCACTCATCATATAGGCAAATCCATCACTGTAATGTTGGTTAGTACAGCCAAAGATAATATCATCAACATATATTTGGCACACGAATAATTCATCATCATATGTTTTGGTGAAAAGAGTTGGGTCAAGTGAACCGGGTTTGAAGCCTCTCTTCATGAGGAATTCCTTCAGTGTGTCATACCATGCTGGAGGTGCTTTCTTGAGGCCATAGAGGTCCGTGTTGAATCTGTAGACGTGATCTGGAAATTTTGGATCCTCAAAACCTGGTGGTTGAGCAACATATACTTCTTCCTCAAGCTTACCATTGAGGAATGCACTTTTCACATACATTTGATGTAAGATGATATTATGATGGTTAGCTTAAGCAAGCAATATGCGAATAGCCTCAAGTCCAGCAACGGGTGCAAAAGTTTCATCGAAATCAATTCCTTCAACCTGTGTGTAGCCTTGAGCTACAAGACGAGCCTTATTTCTAACCACGAGGCTGATGATGTTCCTTCGTATTGTTTGTTGCGGTAGATCCATTTGGTGCTGATGATGTTGTGCTTGCGTGAGTCTGGTCGCTTGACTAGCTCCCACACATTGTTGAGCTTGAATTGATGCAATTCATCTTGCATGGCTTGAATCCACTCGGATTCCATGAATGCTTCACCTACTTTAGTGGCCTCTGTGATAGAGACAAATGCAAAATGGCCACAAAAGTTATATAAATGTGAAGCTTTTGAGCGAGTGAGGGGACCTGGTGCACGAATGTCATTGATGATCTTCTCGATCTGCACTTCGTTTGCTATGCGAGGATGTGCGGGTTAATGACTTTGCTTAGGCCCAGCAGTTTCTTCAGGACCAGTTTCTTCAGCAGCACCAGCATGATTTTCTTCACGATCAGGAATGACTTCTTCTGCAGATTCTTCGGTAGGGATGACATCCTCAGTAGCTTTGAAATTGATGGATTCCTTAGGTGACATTTCATCTAGCACGGGAGGTAGGTGCTCTCTTTGCGAGACATTAGTTTCATCGAACCGCACATCTACAGTTTCAACAACCTTGTGATGATTTGATGTTGAAGACTCTATAGGTGTGTGAGTCCTTTCCATAACCAAGCATAAAACCCTTATGTGCTTTCAGTGCAAATTTAGAGTGATGGTGAGGATCTCTAATCCAGCATTTAGCACCAAAGACTTTGAAATAACTTACGTTGGGTTTCTTGTCAGTGAGGAGTTCATATGAGGTTTTTTGAAGAATTTGTGAAGGTATACCCTGTTGATGATGTGGCATGCAGTATCAATTGCTTCAGGAAAGAAATGCTGAGGCGTCTTGTATTCATCAAGCATAGTGCGGGCCATCTCAACAAGAGTCCTGTTCTTGCGCTCCACGACGCCATTCTGCTGAGGAGTATAAGGAGCAGACAATTCGTGAGGAGTACCAAGCATATCGAGATATTCATCGAGGCCAGTGTTCTTGAACTCGGTTCCATTATCACTCGTGATATGCTTGATCTTCACACCGCAGTTAGTGGAAGCCCTTGAGGAAAATCGTCTGAAGACTTCCTGCACTTCATTTTTGTAAGTGATGATACGCACCCATGTGTAACGAGAATAGTCATCAACTATGACAAAGCCATATAATGATGCAGAACTAGTGAACGTGGCATAATGAGTAGGGCCAAATAGAACCATATGAAGTAATTCAAAGGGATGAGAAGTAGTCATGATACTCTTTGAGGGATGCTTGGCTCTGGCGATTTTTCCAACCTCACAAGCCCCACAAAGATGGTCTTTGAGGAATTTAACACCCTCGATGCCAATGATGTGCTTCTTTGCAAGTGTATGCAAGTTCCTCATCCCAGCATGACCAAGTCGTCGATGCCATAACCAGCATTCTGAAGCTTTTGCAAGTAGACATGTGGCGGGATGTGGTCCTATAGAGAAATCAACAATATACAAGTCTCCTTTCCTAAAGCCTTCGAAGACTTTGGAGTTGTCAGATTCCATTAGCACAAGGCAGCTTGTCAGATTCCATTAGCACAAGGCAGCGAAATTTGCCAAAGACAACAACCATGTCAAGATCACAAAGCATTGAGACAGGCATAAGATTGAATCCTAAGGAGTCAACAAGCATGACTTTGTCCATGTGTTTATCCTTTGAGATTGCAACCTTACCTAGACCCAATACCTTGCTTTTGCCTTTGTCAGCGTAGGTGATATGCTTCAGATGAGATGGTGACAAATCAGTGTCCATCAACAAGCTCATGTCACCAGTCATGTGATTTGTACATCCACTGTCGAGGACCCACTCAGTAGCTTTGGGTTGTTCATCCTGTAGATGAATTAGTGCAACTTACGAACCCATATACTTCATCAGTGAAGAATATGATATCAATTTCATCAACAGTAACAGATATAGCAATATGAGGACGTGAGAAATGAATGATTCATTTCTTCATGATTAGCTAGCGTCCTTTCAAGCACATTCAGGTCTCCAGCAAATTCTTCAGACGAGTAAGTTCGTCTGGAGACCTGACATTGCATAAGAGATTAGTTTTTTTTCTTCACCACCCACATCTGGAGGGGTGGCAAAGCGTTCATCATTCTGCGAGCTCCATAAGAAAATGATGGCATTGAAGCCAGTGCACTTCGTTTCACAGAAGAGTGGTTAGGATAAGCATATGAATAAGCAGAGAAATTCTTCGAGGACTTATGAACATAATGCACTACAAAAAAATACACTTCCGTGATGATACGTGTTTGTCACAGTAGGTCGCGTTTTTTGTCATGCATGTACATCCATGACAAATTTATGACAGAATCAAGATAGTCATACCTGTGATGTCGTAGAAGTGTTCCATGACATTACCAAAATTATCATCACGGAAGTGTCCACTTCCATGACGATAAATTGCGCGTCACAGAAGTGCTTTCGTCAAGGGTGACCGACACGTGGCATCCACCGTAACGGAACGCCGTTAAGCTATCGGGTCGGGTTTTGGATCCGATAACCCATTAATAGACCCGACCAATGGGGATTTTCCACGTGTAAAATCATCATTGTCTGGCGGAAACACGTGTCGGCTCATCGTTGGGACAGATGTCATCCACTCATTGGACAGAAGGCGCCTATGATACTTCGACACGTGGCACGGCCCAACAGAGGCCCATTCCTATGAAAAGGCCGGCCCATTTGACTTGGTCAAAAGGTGGCGGGCCGGCCCATTGAAAGCCTGTTAACGGCATGTTCGCATATAGCCCATTTACAGCCCGCTAACCCAAGGCCCTTTACGCCCTATCCAAATTAGGCCCAATAGCGTCAACTAGGCCATCCAATATGATTCCAGTCTGTTTTCACTTCTAGCCCATGTATGGCCCATGATGTCTTTCGGCCTATATGAGGCCCTTTGTAACTCTTGGCCTATTAACGACCCGTGGTGAAACTGGCCCGTAATGAACAGTGTATCACTTTACACCCATTAACGGCCCGTTGTGAAACTGGCCCGTAATGAATAGTGTATCACCTTATACCCATTAACGGCTCGTTATTCCGTTGGGCCGTTTCCATCCCATTTATCTTTCGGCCTTCTCAGAGCCCATTTATTCTTGGGCTCATTTCCAGCATTCGTTTACTTACGGCCCGTTACTGTCGTTTTCTGCTTGTGGGCCAAATTCAACCCGTGGTTACAGTCGGCCCGTTTGTGGTCCGTTAATACGTTGGGCCGTTTTCATAGCGTCATCAAATTCGGCCTATTAACGATGGCCCATTATGGTCGGCCCATGAACGGACGATTCCAACTCTAGCCCGTTTACGGCCATAATGCGGTCTGTTTGGCCCATGTTTGGCCAATCGATCATACGGCCCGCATAAGGCCCATTGATGATACGGCTCGCAGAAGGCCCATTGTTTCTACGGCCCGGAGAAGGCCCACTGTTTCTACGGCCCGTAGGAGGCCCAGTGTCACTATAGTAAATATTAGCCCATGGTTATTGTGGCCTAGTATTAAAAAATAGGTTATTGCAGCCACTAGCAAACCGCGGAAAAAGAACTGCAATGACTACAAGCAAAAAAATAAACAAGACAAGGAAATATATAAGCAAGCAACTAACGCTAGGCTATCACAGCTATTACAAATATTACATCCACTGGGCATCAAAGTTCGCCACCAGTGCAAATATAGGGAACAAAGCAGCATATCATATACACTGGTTGTCAAAGTTGGCGACCAGCGCAAATAAACGTCGCAGCAAAACAAATCCAGAACTGAAACCACTTCAGAAGATCTCAAGAAACAATATCCTGGGTACCCAAAATGCTGGCAAGATGCTTAGCAGGCTTATTAACTTTCTCTTGTTTGTCGCTTAAATCCTCCAGCGCTGGCTGTTGCACCAGGAAATATGCATCTGAATTCTGCAGGGACTTCCTCAGTCCTTCGGCTTCCTGTCGCAGCACATCTGATCAATGTCTTTCAACTTGAAGTTGAGACTTAAGAAGACGAATTGATTCAGGCAGTGAGTTCGAAGAGCTTGTTCCAGCAGTAGTGGCCAGTAACTCGAACACTACATCAAGACCGGACTTTTGGGTTCCCTCACTATCGTCAAGATAGTTTTTATCAGCTTTCTTGGAGACCAACAGGGATGTCTCACTATCTTGAACCTTATCTGCATTACTTCCTTTACCATTGGATAACGTGGTACTGTTCTCCAATATTTTGTCCGCATTCTAAAAGAGAAACAAGCAGACACATCACATGTTTACCATGTTGCATATGAAACTCATTTTGGTAAATGAGTTCAGTAGTAAAGTGGACAGGATAACATCATGAAACAAACATATATCTATGTACCATGGTCACTTTATGGTCTATATCATTCTAGTTTTTGTTGCCAAATCAAGATAGAGACACAGTTCAAATAATATTTGTTCAAGACAAAGCAGAATAGACAGAATATAAGTGTGGGAAACTATAGAGCAATAACAACACTTGTAATGTGCATGACATGAGAACATAACTGTTTATTCAATTGAAACTGAAATCAACATAGAGCAGGTTACAACAGCAAACCAGTTAAAGAAACAGGTTTAAAACATACCTGTTGCGCCATTGGAGTTTCAATTCCATCCTTCAAATTTCAAAATAGTTGGTATGAGTAAATACAGTAATGCAAGGGCAAAGGAGTATGAACCATAGCTACAGTACCTGACCTGAGAACAAATCTTCTTCTCCTTTAAGCGTTGAGTTGGGATTCGGAGTGGTGGTCCTCATGCTTTAGGCACTGCAGTTCCCTTACTAACTACTCGTGTTTGGGTGCTCTGTGGTGGAGACTGTGTTGTGTCAACTGGAACTGAGTTACTATCTGCCGGGGTTGGGGTTAGAAGGGGTGTAGCTGGTTCTCTGTCCAACTGGGTAGGGGTATAATTTGTGAGAGTCTGGGTTATGTGTGGTGGATCTGGTCATTGGGCAAGTACAACCATGGTTCTATCTGCATCAACTGGTAGCACTATCTTTTCTGAAGACCATGTTGTTACTCCCTTAGATACTGCCATCACCCTCTCCAATTCAAATGGCTGATAAACAAGAAAAGTAATTGAAAGTATAGACATTGTATGATAGACAGGTGCAATGGATAGTGAGGAATAAAAGAGGGCATGAAATAATTCATATTTATGTTGTCTAACCAAACAGGATAGCATGACACAATTTCACATATATGATGGCTAACTAAACAGGATAGCATGACACAATTTCACATTATGATGGCTAACTAAAAAAGATGGAAAGACATAGTTCAAAATATGAGACTATGTAAACAGGATGACATGATATAACTATATAATGTGTTTATTAAATAGGTTGGCACGCCATAATTCACATACATTCATGGATAGAATGCCATAATTCAAAATATGATGATTGTAAACACTAAACAGGATGAGATGATATAACTATATGATGTCTTTATTAAATGGGTTGCCATGCCATACTTCAGATAGATGATGTGTATGTACTATGTAAACATGATGGCATGATATAATTCAAATATATGATTTATATAGTAAGCAAGTAAGCAGATGGCAATCCATATATGATGTAAAAAATAAGCAATGCAAGACAACATGCATGACAAGGGTAATATAACCCTGCCAAGTTTGAGCATAGACCTCAGGGGGGAGATAGGACTGGTCATCAGTCTCCGAATCCTCCTCTGAAGAGCTCTCTGTAACCAGCAAGATGTCTGCTTCAGCAGGTAGCATTGTCTGCTCTGAATACCTTGTTTTCACTCCAGATACTTCCATCACCGCTTCAAATGGCTGATGCACAGGAAGAGTAGTTGAATATACAAACGTTGTCGACAAATGGAACACGTAATACAAAAAAATGATAGCATGATATAATTCACATACATGATGATTGGCTAAATAGCATGGCATTGCATAATTCACATATATAATGCCTTTGCAACAAGATAGCATTGTATAATTCACATATATAATGTCTTGCAACAAGATGGCAATGCATAATTCACATATATGGTAATTAGACACTGAACAGGTGGCATTCACACAAAGCATGTCTAAACTAATCAAATGACATAGCAATCCGAGACACCATACGCACGATATGAGCAACATAACCTTGCCAAGTTAGAGAATACACCTTGGGGGGATAGGACTGGTCATCTGTCTTTGAATCCTCCTCTGAGGAGCTATTTGTGACCAGCGAGATATGCGCTTCGTCAGATAGCATAGTCTGCTCTGAAGACCTTGTTTTCACTCCAGAATTTTCCATCACCGTGTCAAATGGCTGATGCACACGAAGAGCAGTTGAATGTACTAACATCATTGACAAATGTAATATGTAACGAAAAAAGGATGGCCTGATATAATTTACATATAAGATGACTGGCTAAGCAGGATGGCATTGCAAAATTCACATATATGATGCCTGGCTAAACAAGATGGTGTTGCATAATTCACATAAACGATGAATAAACTAAACAGATGGCATTCGCACAAAGGATGTCTAAACTAAGCAGATGACATATTTGATGTATAAAGTAAGCAATGCAAGACACCATATGCATGATATAACCAACATCAGCATGCAAGTTAGAGCGAAGACCTCAGGGGGTAAATAGGAATTGTCTTCTCCTTCTGAATCCCCCTCAGAACAGATATCTTCCTCTCGATTACAATCCGGAATGCGTGGAGGGGGGGTTGCCTTTGCGCCTACCATGGAGCGACATCTGCATGAAATTTTATTGCTACACAAGGCTCGTCTCTTTTGCTCTACATGTTCAGTTCCATTGTTTACAATAACTGTCATGCATAGGAATAAAACATAGTGAGATTATGTAAGGAGTGCATGCAGAAATCCAGAGTGATGGTAGCAACCTGTGGATAGACCCAAAACCAATAATAGCAGGCAGATAATGGCTTCAGTTAAAAAATACAGATAATGGCTTCTTTATTGTTTGTTTCCCACCCAACATGAAACTCATAGTAGACACCGGAGATTAACCAGGTAGTAGATAGATACTATTGATTGTGGCCCCGATATGTACCCCACAACCATTTAAAAACTCAAGTTTGACCATTAGTTTGGAGCTGACTTAGAGTCTAATCGGTGAACAGGATGATAAAGTAGCATGTAATATTAAGCGATGCATAACGTAAGCAGACACAAAAGAGTGCGACCTCTCTTGAGGACCCTATAGTCCTCGAGGTCATCTGCTTGGTTGATGATGGTAATGTAGTTTTCATGGCTGCCGACGGCGGGGAAGAAGATCTGAGGTGGCGAAAGACAGTCTGGAGGCCGGATCCCTGCTGTGCTGGACCCTTCTATCATTGGAGCAGCTGAGCTGGGGTGGACGAGGCGCAGCAGGAGTGGGACAAACCACGCAAGGTTTTCTTTGACAACTATCTGTAAGAGAAGTAATTCTGTAAGGGCTCGTTTGAGTTGGAGGATTCCAACAATGCAGGGATAGGAAATAGACGGGAATAGGATAGGAATGCACGTGCAAAACAGAGAATTTAAAAACACGGGATTTCTGTCAATCTGGGTGTTTGATTCGCAACAATTGGAAGATCACGGGATGCAAAGAATCATGGTGAGATTAAGTCAAACCACAAGAAAATGTACGGTTATAATGCTATTATGCTACTATATCTTAGTCTTGTGCTTCATAAATATGAATTTGAAAAGGAGGACAAGTGAAAATTAAAATTCCTACATTTTTTCTTTCAAGGAGACACTAAAGGAACAAATCCGTGTGCTCAGTGGACAATATATATAACATGTAGAGTAAAAAAGAGATGCAACAAGTGTACAACCTCTTTGGCGAAGCCATGTTGATCTCAGCGTGATTGGGTTGTCCGGTGAGGATGCTCCAGCTGACTTTGCTGTCGGAGGAGGCGAAGAAGATCTTAGGCATCTTGAGATGGAGCCCGAGGTACTGCTCTGCTATGATGGAGGGTTTCGTCATTGGAGCAGCTCCGGTGAGTTGTATGACGACGAGGCTGAAGCAGGACAAGAGAGACAATGAACAACGTTAACCTGAGTGGAATTCTAATAGCATCTCCAATACATGACATAAAATACATAACCACAAAGTGCTAGATGTAAAATACATCAGCCGCTCATCTCTGAACTTAACTGTCGAAACTGAATTTAACTGTCGAAACTGAACTTAACTGTCGAAACTGAATTTTGCTGTCGAAACTGAATTTTGCTGTCGAAACTGAATTTTGCTGTCGAAAGTGAACGCACTAGCAAGGTGAGGCTACACGTCGGTCGACTGACTTTTTCATCTCTGGTCAGTCGATTTTGCAGCCATTGGATACAAAATCAAGGGTCTGTGGTTCATCTTCAACCTCCACCCCCCTGAGCCACCAGCCACCGCCGGCCAAATAGCATCCCCTGGCCGCCCGCGGCCGGTGGTGCGCCGCCCCGCCCGCCCCGAAAACACTCCCCACCGCCGGTCCGCCGCCGCCCCGGCCATCCCTCTAGGCCCCCCGTGCCGAGCTTTTTCTCCGGCAATCCCCATGCCATCGCCCCGCCACCGCCGGCGACCACCGCCCCCACCCTGAACCCTAAGATAGATAGTGGGGTACCTCTCCGGAGAGCCCCCCTCCCCGCTGCAGCTGGTTCTTCCTTCACCCCGGCGAGCCCCCCCACCCCCTGAAAATCGACTGACCCAAAAGTCGATTCAGTCGACTGAAGTGTAGCTAAATCGAAGTAGCATTGCAAGCAAGAGCAAGAGCAAGAGCAGCAGCACGAGGGAGAGCAATAGCAATAGCAAGAGTAGACCAGGCAGGGGACCGAGAGCAAGAGCAGAGCAGCAGCGCGAGCGAGAGCTAAAGCAGCAGCAGCTCCTACTGATGTGGACATCGCCGCCGAGGGAGCAACGCCGTGGAGGAAGTGGCTGGCGACGCCCCCGTGCATGGAGCCGCGCCGTGTCGGCTCGGGACCGAGCACCGGCAGCACCATGAGATCGAATCAAGAAGAAAATGCAGCGATTAGTGTACAACCTCTTTGGTGGCGCCGATTAGGCCGTAGCTTCATCCGAGGAAATGGCGATGATGATGCTCTTCCGGTGGTGCAGGTGAAGACGGCGATGTGGGAATGCAGGTGGCGCGAAAGATGAGGGGAACATCGGGGCAGCTCCTTGGAGGTGGAGGATGGGGTGGCTGAACCAGCGGGACCACGGGATCGACGACGGATCCTCATCCGGTACGGTGGATGAGGGACGTCGAGGTGTTGTTGCGGACGACATCATCGAGGAAGAGGCTCCGGCTGGGTGGCGGACAGAGCAGGGTGTGGGGCTTCATCGCGGGTTTTCGCGGCCTCAGTGTACGAATGGGTGGGCGGATGGGAGCAGTGGGGAACCATGGCTTAGGGACGCGCTTGTCCAAAATGTGGGGTAAGTTATGAAAGTACCCCCACCGATTTGAGGCGCTTCTTTCGGTTCAGGGGTACCACGGGCATTTCGCGTGTCGGGATTTCATAGGAGGTGGGAGTTTTCGCGCGCGTTGTAATTTCGGAATAGCAAGGCGCAGGTTGAGATGGAGGGAGTTGTCGGAGCACCACGAGACAAAGATATATCTTAAATATTTTGGGCTAACAAGGCGCGGTTGAAATTTCCGGACAAGCCTAACGTTTATTGTACCAAATCAATATGCACTACAAATGCCACTCAAAACTTTGAATTCATATTATGTTCAATTAAAATATTTCACTACGTGTATAATGCATGCAACCTACTACTCAAATGAACATTTTAGTGCATTCCAAATGTATATACTACCGCTTCAATATGAACTAAATTTGAATTTGTTTCTCTATTTGAATAAGATCTACAGTAATGATTGTTGTGAAGTCAAAGCATTTGAATTCGTTTCTCTGTTTTAATAAGATCTACAATCATCATTATTGTCAAGTTAAACCATCGTTTGTGTATTATCTTCACAGCACACCGCATGATTAGTCTCGAGTTACATATGAACTATGTGTACTATATGAACTCGAACTTGATTTTTTTGAATCCACTTTATTTTGATTTCAAATCACACTACATTTCTAGCTCTAGCTAGATCTTCATAATCTAAACCATATCTCGTATGTATAATGTGTTTATCACATTATGTGCCTCGCCCCCTACGCCTACAAGTATTTAGATGTGAGTTGCAAACACCACACATTACCACAAATTAAAATAAATGTGAGAATGTTTGATATATAGTATTGTTTAGATTGTTAGATATTTAGTTGTAAGCTGCAAATGCCACACATTATCACAAATTCAAATAAAATGTGAGATTGTTTGATGTATAGTATGGTTTAGATTGTTCGGCATTTAGCTGTGAGTTGCAAACGCCATGCATTATCACATTATGGTATAACATGTGCACAGCACGTGTATCACCGCTATATTCATGCATGCATATGTTTAAAACACTATGATCTCCTATTCAAATATATGAATCCGCTTTCATATCAAATTATGATCTTTGTTAGTCTCTTACACCCACACAATCCTCTAACATTTGTAGCTACCACTAACTTTCTCTCGTGCATGCACATGCCCTCCTTGCCCTCCCCCTCCCTCGGCATTTTATCCACCCGGCACATTCATTTTTTTCTTTAGGTCGTTCTCCCAGAGTCTCCACAACTCCTTTCCGACACACACCAATCGATAAACCTCTCCAACGATGCCTGCCTACAACATACACACACACCTTCAATCTCCTCCTTTATGTGTCCTTGCCTCGTGTCTCTCATACGCTCACACACACGTGTAAACTCTCGCCCCTCTTTTCATCGATCTCACAACCGCACACTCCTCCCCCTATCTAGCTAGTAGCCGGGCCTCTCGCACCACCTCCTAGCTCCATTCTCTCTGTCTATCCGTCTCGCTGGGCCTTATTTGCCTCTAACAAATGGACATACACCGACCGATCTCTCGCTATACATATAGCTAGCTAGGTCCTTATAACTCGTTTTTACCCACGCGTCGGTCGATCTACCTCATTAGTTGTGTCTCTCCCTTCCTCCGACAAACAACAATTGATCTACCGATCTAGTTAGATTTGCTTACCAAACACATGGTTCCCCTTCATCATCCATGGATGCGTCCCGACAGATCTATCACACACATGCACACATAGAAACACATCCCCACTCTTATTGATAACATTGCAGTTCCACCCTCAGTTTGTCTAGTAGGCCTCTCCCACCATCTTCGAGAAGCAACTCCATCACCCATCCAGCACTCTACCCCTCTCCCTCCCTCTCTCTCTCTCTCCTCTCTCTCCTTGTCCCATCATATTTCCCGTCCTTCAGTTATGTATGGATGTCGACTGATCTCCCTCAAGACATAGCTGGGTCTCTCCTTCTCAACACATATACGAGTTGTTCTACCTCTATAGTTAGGCCTCTGCCTACCCCTCCCCCCACC
>NC_041393.1:128329888-128348235 GCF_002162155.2 Triticum dicoccoides
AAAACAAAAAACACTCACGAACGCGGTTTGTATCTCTCACACACACCCACGTATGTGGGGGACGTGCACAAAGAGAAGAGGTGCATGCACAGCGCACGTACTCCCGTCTCTTTCCCAACCATGCCCGCGCGGGTACACGGTGGAGCTCATTTTTGTATGAAAAAGGCAGCCCACGTGGTAATTTGGCACATGTACTAGTTGTCCACTTGGTAGAGGGAGGATCGTCTACCACGGGTGAACAAACAAACTGTGACTTGACGCATTATGTTAAATTAAAAAAAGAGGCAAACCATGTGGGGCCTACCTTAGAGGCAAGGCTCTATACACTGGAGTAATTTTGATGTGTCCCGTCAACCCGCGGAATGAGGAGAAGCTTGCTTAGTACGCCGTCTCCCCCGCCCACGGGCGCGGTGGCTCGCAGGATGAGGTGAAGCTTGCTCAGCCTTATGCCCGCTCCCTCGCCCATGCGTGCGGTGGCTCGCAGGACGAGGAGAAAAATTTACTACTACCTCCGTTTACTCCTCGTCCCTACTAATACCTTGGTTATAGAGATTATATCATATTGTTTGGAATATATATGTCCTTTAGTAGATTTCAATATGAACTACTAGTACATACTCCAAACACTGATGTATATAGACGTATTTTAGAGTGTAGATTCACTCATTTTGCTCCGTGTGTAGCACTCTCCCTCACCCCTCGACCCTCGCCCACGTGGTGGACATGCAGCAATTCATTCGGTCTCATATAGCCAGAACGATATATACTGCACTACCATTATTGCTCGACTTCCCGAAGAGGCAAAGAGCCAATCGCAAGGTTAATATTTTGGAGATGCCAAGCGCAAGGTTATAGGAGAACGAGTAGTAGGTGCCGCGTCATTTATAAATAAAGTTGTTTTTCTTCAGTGGCACGTATGTAATATGATAGGTTCATATGGAGAGAAAAGGAAACCGCTCCACTATATACATAGTCAGGACGGGCCAGCCTACACGGTTGCTTGCTGGGGTTGCTCTCTTCACACTCTCTCACACAAAACGACTGTGGCCACATCTCTAACATCCCGGCGGATCACGTCCGCTGGGGGAAGGGGTGGATGCTTAGTGTAGATGCAGTCGCCGTCGCCGATGGTGAAAACCCACTGTCGGCACGTCCTGATCAGGGGTCCCCGCCGTTCTCTCTCACAAAGCCGATGAGGTTGCCTTCGTCCCTTTCTCACTGCTGCGACGTGGGAAGTTGTCGCCTCCCGCCGCCCTCCTCAAGCTTGAGCTACGTCCCTCAGGTACAACTCCCTTTACAGCCGGCTTGCACCACTGCTCCAGCTGTCCACATCACTCCCTATAGATATTTCTCTACTTCTTTGCCCCGCACATACCTCTACTGGCTTCTACGTGTTGTATTTGTGAATCAACTAGTCCCAGTAGTCTTATTCTAATCACACTTCTTCAATTTCTTTGCCAAAGGGATGCTCATCTCGATTTTGCGAAACTGCACAAAATGATCGGATGGTCATAGGGTTGTAAACTTCATTTCTTGGGTAGCTCCAACGTTCCAGCAAATTTAAGCCTAGTTAGGGTTTATGGTTCAAGGGCTAGGGACTGCATGGATCGGTTTTTTTCTTTAGTTGTCTGTGTTCCCAAATAAGTGTCAACTTTAGTAGTAGTACAACTTTGTACTAAAGTTTGCATAAAGTTGAGACACTTATTTTGGAACGGAGGGAGTACATATTGACTATGATTTTTCAATCATTGAGATGCAATAGCATGCATGTTAGTCTCCTTTGTATTTGATGAAATGTTGCAACGGGCAACCTTGGACGCAAGATACATGTAACAGAAGCTGGAAGCTTCATAGCATTGTACAAATTTATCTTGCTGATAAATTACAGTACGTACTATACTAGCACTCCTCCGTTCCTAAATATAAGTCTTTGTAGAGATTTCACCATGAACCACATGCGGATGTATATAGATGCATTTTAAGTGTAGATTCATTCTTTTTGTTCTGTATGTAGTTCACCTAGTGGAATCTCTACAAAGACTTATCTACTAGTAATAGCTAGCCCCCACTACTAGGAATTCTCTATCCTCTCCTTGAGCCACATCATCAAAATTAATGTAGCCGTTAGATGAACTAAATCAGTCCATAATAGCCGTCTGATCTAGACGTTGAGAGGCTCCGCACTAAGCCACATGCAAGCATGCAGAAATACTGTGGCATGCATGTGAATGGGTTTTAAATCACATCAACATGTCTGCATGCAAGCATGCACCGGTAGCATGCATGTAAGTGAGCTTTTAAGTCCCATTAACATGTCAAAAAGAAAAATATAATCCCATCATGCAGTAGGAGTTGGCTGATCTTTTTTCCTTACGTGGGATGATCCAAATGATGATGGGAGTTTATTTAGTTTGGCTACCACATTTGTCATGCGGTTATAGAGTTTCTTTTTAGTTCTATGAAATCGATAATTTTGCACAGAGAGATATACGGCTGTTCTGCGGCAACGCGCGGGGACTCATCCAGTAATATTTAGGAATGGAGGGAGTACTATGTAAAGAGTTAGGTGTCGCACGGTCTCCAGAAAATATGGTGATAGTGTGAGGTGGGCCATGTAATTACTGAGCATGCGTGTTTTCACTGCTCTTGCACTCCTCCGCTGTAAGAATGGAGAAAATTGTAATCTAGTAGTACCTCCTTTCGCCGAAAGCGTGGGACATCCAGCAGTCCTACCACCTCAGTAATAAAGACCAATGAGCCGTCAAATCACATAGACCCAGCAGTAAGTTGGACGGACGAAGCAACCATCACTCTTACGCCAGTGAGAGGTCGCGTCTGCTCTACCCGGGCATGAATGCAGCATCGATTCTTTGGAGCGGCGCTGACTGTTTTGGGCGAGAAGCGCGTGCGGGCGATGGAGGGGCTTTGGGTGGGCCAGGCTGGTCAAGAGCGGGCGTGGCAGCTGTCCGCATGTCCCTACTGGACACGCCCGCAAACGAGAGGATGAACCGACTCTCGCGGCTAAAATCGTACACTACACACCATATCTCTATAGGAGTAGGTTGATCTGTCGCTCTCTCTAACACACACGTGTTGTTAAACACACACACACACACACACACGCACACACGCACGCACCTTGGTCCCGTTGCACCTTCTAATGTGACTTATTACACCTAGACGGAGGGAGTAGTAAGTATACGAGATACGGTGGCACACTGACTTAAGTCGAATACAAGTGCCCAAAATTGTGTGCATGTTATAATAAGGATTCACTTAACATAGTACGTGAGCGAACAGAGGGATCAATTGGGCAGTGTTCCCGAGCAGTAGCGAGATGTGTGAGGTAAGATACACCGCTGGCGCTTTTAATTTTTCTTATTAATTTGTTTGTTTCACCCTCTGACTGGTGGGACCCAACGTACTACGTGGAGAGAGGTAAGGTGACTAAGGCTGCATTATTTTCGCACCATTGTGGATAGTCTTACCACCAAAGCCACATGACACGATTCTGATTGAAATCCCAATGACTCCCACACACACACAAAAAAAAACACGGCATGCTTGTCACACGAATGCAGGAATGTATAAAAGGTTATTTTCCTCTCGTTGAACATAACGGGAGGTTGTGTAGCTAGTTAGCCTGTTCGCTCATCAAACTTGAGGTCTCGGTTTCGATAACTACACTTGAGCATAATTTGTGCCAGGAGTATTCTTTGACTGGTTAAAATGGATGGATACGGAGCTATACGATCTCGTAGTGACCGTAGTGACCGTATAATCACCTCATCACGTATAAGCTGCAGCCTCAGCACTTGTTTTCTAGGGTTTGCATGCTTCACACTCTCTCTCCAGTATATATATACACGTTGGAGCCTCAACGCTTGTAGTTGCTCTCTTCAAACTCTCTCGCCCTCTCCAGATCTAAACAAGACTTCGTTGGCCTCTCTCTCCCCTCACTACTGCTCAAAGAGCCGGCAGGATCCGTCCGCTGGGAAGGGAAGGAGGCTTAACGCTGTCGCCGCCGGTGAGGGAGGGAATCCACTACTGGCGCAGCTGTTCACTTTCACCCAGCAGCGCCGCGGGAGGGCCTCCGACCCCTTCTTCTTCCCCGCCGTCCCGTCGCCCACCAAACCACGCCCCAAGAACCTTAAGGTATAATTTACTTACTCTATAATAATGCGCCTGTAAACAAAATGTCCCTACACCAAATGTCCCTGTAAACAAACACCCTATAATAATGCCGCTGGAAAATTGATGCAATGCCACAGTTAAAAGCAAATTACATGTTCAACGAATTTTATTGTTAATATAATCTATATGTTAATATAAATCAATGCCACCGTTTGAGAAATGCTACTATCGCTTTATTTCCCATTTAGATAAGGTAGATGCTTCTTTTTGTTGGCTTCTGTGTCATCCACCGTTATTGACCACTAATTGTTTCCTTTGCACCTTTGTGTAAACACGGTTATCTACTTCACCTCGTTGCCATTGTGACATTTTGTTGCACTACACAAAACACTTTTGTTTTAAGAGTGTTTTGTGCAGTTCAACCAAAATGTCACACCGACAACGTTGCTTGATTGCTTGATCTTAGTGGAACTGCACAAGAGGAGATCTTACTTCCCATCCGTGTTGGCAAATTTGGTTCAGATCTTCTTCTTGTGAGTTGTTTGAATTCCGCATCATGAGAGGTCATTACTAGCCTTCTTTCACATGATTCTGCAGTGAGCTTTCATATGGTGTGCTACTTGTATGATAATGTTGCTTGATTTTAGTGAACTGCACAAATGGAGACAAGACTTCCAATCTGTATGTGCACCGTAATATCCCATTGAGGTAAGATAAGGATATTTCACATATGTTGGCCTGTATTTTGCCGCTTTCATCAGAAAATTAATGTCATTGTTTAGTGCTATACTTGTGCTCCCTAATTGACATGCCAAATCTTACATTGAAGGCAAAGCTTGTCTGTTATTGAACCAAGTGATGAAGGGGAAGAACAAGCGGAAAAACAAAAATCAACTCCCGGTGCTGTAATGAAGCACTGGAACTGTGATGACACAAGTAATGATATAGTTTTGCATCTTAATTTATTGCTATCGCCGGAACGAGCAATTGTTTTGCCACTGATTTGATGACACTCTTAATGTAATACGTAATTATCTCAACTTCTGCAAATAGGGATCTTCTTTGAAGATACCATATATTTTAGTGGAACTGCAAAAAAAAGATGTTGGAAATATTAAACTAATCGAGGAGTATATAGTAAGCATGGCCACCATAGTAGATAGCAACAGGTGGTTCCGGAGAAGTGCTTGATCTGTATACTCTACATAATAAGCCTCCTGACAAAGGTTGGTACTCGCCCACTAATTCATCCATATGATTGAGCTTTGTCATCTCTATTGGTGTTGTGCTATGATACGTCCATTTTGCATCATGCTTTTATATCAATGTTTATTGCATTATGGGCTGTTATTTCACGTTATGTCACAATACTTATGGCTATTCTCTCTTATTTTACAAGGTTTATATGAAGAGGGAGAATGTCGGCAGCTGGAATTCTGGGCTGGAAAAGGAGCAAATATTGGAGGTCTATTATACGCAACTCCAAAAGTCCTGAAACTCCACGGAATACCTTAAAATAAATAAAGAAAAATCGTCGCCAAAGATGAAGGCCAGGGGGCCCACACCCTGCTCACAAGGGTGGGGGCGCCCCCCCCCCCCTGGGCGCGCCCCCTACCTCGTGGGCCCCCTGGTGGCTCTCCGCTGCCCATCTTCTCCTATATGAAGTCTTTCGATGAGAAAAAAAGAAGCAACCTTTCGGGACGAGACTCCGCCGCCACGAGGCGGAACCAATCTAGGGCTCCTGCAAAGCTGTTCTGCCGGGGACACTTCCCTCCGGGAGGGGGAAATCATCACCATCGTCATCACCAATGCTCCTCTCATCGGGAGAGGGAAATCTCCATCAACATCTTCACCAGCACCATCTCATCTCCAAACCCTAGTTCATCTCTTGTATCCAATTCTTGTCTCCAAGTCCGGGATTGGTGCTAGTAGGTTGCTAGTAGTGTTGATTACTCCTTGTAGTTGATGCTAGTTGGTTTATTTGGTGGAAGATCATATGTTCAGATCCTTTATGCGTATTATTACCCCTCTGATTATGAACATGAATATGCTTTGTGAGTAATTACGTTTCTTCCTGAGGACAAGGGAGAAGTCTTGCTATTAGTAGTCATGTGAATTTGGTATTCGTTTGATATTTTGATAAGATGTATGTTGTCTAGCCTCTAGTGCTGTTATGTGAACGTCGACTACATAACACTTCACCATTATTTGGGCCTAGAGGAAGGCATTGGGAAGTAATAAGTAGATGATGGGTTGCTAGAGTGACAGAAGCTTAAAATCTAGTTTATGCATTGCTTCGTAAGGGGCTGATTTGGATCCATATGTTTCATGCTATGGTTAGGTTTACCTTAATACTTTTGTTGTAGTTGCGGATGCTTGCAATAGAGGTTAATCATAAGTGGGATGCTTGTCCAAGTAAGGGCAGTACCCAAGCACCGGTCCACCCACATATCAAATTATCAAAGTACCGAACGCGAATCATATGGACGTGATGAAAACTAGCTTGACGATATTCCCATGTGTCCTTGGGAGCGCTTTTCCTATTATAAGAGTTTGTCCATGCTTGTCCTTTGCTACAAAAAGGATTGGGCCACCTTGCTGCACTTTATTTACTTTTGTTACTCGTTGCTCATTACAATTTATCTTATCACAAAACTATATGTTACCACTTATTTCAGTACTTGTAGAGAATACCTTGCTGAAAACCGCTTATCATTTCCTTCTGCTCCTCGTTGGGTTCGACACTCTTACTTATCGAAAGGACTACGATAGATACCCTATACTTGTGGGTCATCAAGACTCTTTTCTGGCGCCGTTGCCGGGGAGTGAAGCACCTTTGGTAGGTGGAATTTGGTAAGGAAATATTTATTTAGTGTGCTGAAATTTTCTGTCACTTGTTACTATGGAAAGTAATTGTCTGAGGGGCTTGTTCGGGGTATCTTCACCCCGTCCAGTAGAGCAAAGAGTTGCTCCTCAACCTACTCAACCTACTGAACCTATTGAAAAATGAAACTCCTTTTGAGATTCCTTTGGGTTTGATGGAAAAACTGCTAGCTAACACTTTTACAGGAGATGGAACAAAGCATCCTGATGAACATCTACGCTATGTGGATGATGTTTGTGGACTATTTAAGCTTGCAGGTATACCCGATGATGTTGTTAAGAAGAAGGCTTTCCCTTTATCTTTAAAGGGAGACACATTGACATGGTATAGGCTATGTGATGATATGAGATCATGGAACTATAAAAGATTGAAATTGGAATTTCATCAAAAGTGTTACCCTATGCATCTTGTTCATCGAGATCGCAATTATATATATATAATTTTTGGCCTCGCGAAGGAGAAAGCATCGCTCAAGCTTGGGGGAGGCTTAAATCAATGTTATATTCATGCCCCAATCATGAGCTCGCAAGAGAAGTGATTATGCAAAGTTTTTATGCTCGGCTTTCTGATAACAATCGCACCATGCTCGATACTTCTTGTGCTGGCTCTTTTATGATGAAGACTATTGAATTTAGATGGAATTTATATAGAATTAAATGCAACTCTGAAGATTGGGACCTCGACTAAGGTAAGGAGTCAGGTATGACACATAAGTTTGATTGTGTTAAATCTTTTATGGATACCGATATTTTCCATAAGTTTAGCACTAAATATGGACTTGACTCTGAGATAGTAGCTTCTTTCTGTGAATCTTTTGCTACTTATGTTGATCTCCCCAAGGAGAAGTGGTTTAAATATCATCCTCCCATAGAAGTAAAGTAGCTGCACCTATTAAAGTTGAAGAAAAGATTGTCACTTATAATGATCCTATTGTTCCCACTTCTTATGTTGAGAAACCACCTTTCCCTGTTAGAATGAAGGATCATGCTAAAGCTTCAACTGTTGTTCGTAAAAGCAATATTAGAACTTATACACCTCCTGAGCAAGTCAAAGTAGAACCTAATATTGCTATTGTTAAAGATCTCTTGTCTGATAATATCGATGGGCATGTTATTCAATTCTGTGGTGAAACTACCAGAATTGCTAAAACTTGTGCTAGAGATAAACATAGACCTGTGGTAGGCGTGCCTGTTATTTCTGTTAAAATAGGAGATCATTGTTATCATGGCTTGTGTGATATGGGTGCTAGTGCTAGTGTTATACCCATTGACTTATACAAAGAAATTATGCATGATATTGCACCTACTGAGTTAGAAGATATTGATGTTACAATTAAACTTGCTAATAGAGATACTATATCTGCAGTGGGAGTTGTTAGAGATGTCGAGGTCTTGTGTGGAAAAACCAAATATCCCGCTGATTTTCTTGTTCTTGGTTCTCCACAAGATAGCTTTTGTCCCATTATGTTTGGTAGACCCTTTTTGAATACTGTTAATGCTAACATAGACTGCAAAAAGAATGTTGTTACTGTTGGCTTGGATGATATGATTCATGAATTTAATTTCTCTAAATTTAGTAAACAACATCGTGAGGAAGAATTTCCTAGTAAGGATGAAATTATTGGTCTTGCTTCTATTGTTGTACCTCCTAGTGATCCTTTAGAACACTATTTGCTAGACCATGAAAATGATATGTTCATGAATGAAAGAAGGGAAATAGATGAAGTATTCTTTAAACAGGAACCTATTTTGCAACACAATTTGCATGTTGAAATCCTAGGGGATCCTCCTCCACATGGGTATGGGCACTCCCCTTGGCAACTGCCAGGCTTGGGGGAGGAGCCCTGGTATTGTATCACCATCACAACTCCTATCTTTACCGTTTTTCTTAGTTCGATCCTATTAGTAGTATCTTGATTTAGTAGAATAAAGTCATGGCATGATCTAGTTTTGAGTTTTGCTTTATGATCCTTCTTTGTAATCGAGTCCGTGAGCTATATAATAAAGATTAGTGTTGAGTCAAGGGCTTGATTATTTTGCCATGATCTTGGGTGAATAGAAGAAAAGAATAAAAAGAATCAAAGAGTTCATATTGATCTTAGTGGAAGCAATGACTTCACATAGAAAGAGTATGATGATTAAAATTTGTTGGGAGTTGGCAAATATAGCTTTGGCCATCGTTGCAATTAATAGGAAGTAATAAGGAAAGAGAGGTTTCACATATAGATATATCATTGACATCTTTTATGATTGGGAGCACTCATTAAAATATGACATGCTAAAGAGTTGAGGTTGGACAAGGAAGACAACATATAGAGTTATGTTTTCTTACATCCGAGATAAAGTATGTTGTTATGGATCCTCTACCGTGTTGAGCTTGCCTTTCCCCCTCATGCTAGCCAAATTCTTAGCACCAAGTAGAAATACTACTTGTGCTTCCAAATACCCTTAAACCAGTTTTGCCATGAGAGTCCACCATATCTACCTATGGATTGAGTAAGATCCTTCAAGTAAGTTGTCATCGGTGCAAGCAATAAAAATTGCTCTCTAAATATGCATGACTTATTATTGCAGAGAAATAAGCTTTGTACGAACTTGTTGTGGACGCAATAAAAGCGACAGACTGCATAATAAAGGTTCACATACAAGGGGCAATATAAAGTGATGTTCTTTTGCATTA
This sequence comes from Triticum dicoccoides, assembly GCF_002162155.2. Classification (NCBI taxonomy): domain Eukaryota; kingdom Viridiplantae; phylum Streptophyta; class Magnoliopsida; order Poales; family Poaceae; genus Triticum; species Triticum dicoccoides. The sequence goes on from NC_041393.1 coordinate 128,339,586, forward strand.
AGATTTTGTGCATCAACCCTAAACGCGCATGACAACCTCTGCTTCCCTCTGCGAAGGGCCTATCTTTTCTTATTATCCTCTACCTTATGCAAGAGTCACGGTGATCTTCACCTTTCCTTTTTCATTTTATCCTTTGGCAAGCTCAGCATGTTGGAAAGAACATGATATATATACCTAATTGGATGTGGGGGAGCATGAATTATTATTGTTGACATTACCCTTGAGGTAAAAGGTTGTGGGGCAAAACTATAAGCCCCTATCTTTCTCTGTGTCCGATTAAAAACTCCGTAACCACAAGTATTGCGTGAGTGTTAGCAATCATGAAGGACTAAGTGATAGTTGAGTATGTGGACTTGCTTTTAAGCTCTGACATAGACTCTTTCTGATGTTATGATAAATTGCAATTCCTTCAATGACTGAGATTATAATTGTTAGTGCCCAATAAGGTTTCTGATTCATACTTTGGCTTTGTGAAAAGATCATCACTTGAACATGAGTAATCATATGACAAAATCTATATATGTTGTTGTTATGAAATAATCATGATGCCTTCATGTCCGTATTTTATTTTTATCGACGCCTCTACCTCTAAACATGAGGACATATTTATTGATATCGGCTTTTTGCTTGAGGACAAGCGAGGTCTAAGCTTGGGGGAGTTGATACATCCACTTTGCATCATGCTTTTATATCAATGTTTATTGCATTATGGGTTGTTATTTCATGTTATGTCACAATACTTATGGCTATTCTCTCTTATTTTACAAGGTTTATATGAAGAGGGAGAATGCCGGCAGCTGGAATTCTGGGCTGGAAAAGGAGCAAATATTGGAGGCCTATTCTACGCAACTCCAAAAGTCCTGAAACTCCACGGAATACCTTAAAATAAATAAAGAAAAATCGTCGCCAAAGATGAAGGGTAGGGGGCCCACACCCTGCTCACGAGGGTGGGGGGCGCCCCCACTCCCCCTGGGCGCACCCCCTACCTCGTGGGCCCCCTGGTGGCTCTCCGACGCCCGTCTTCTCCTATATGAAGTCTTTCGATGAGAAAAAAAAGAAGCAACCTTTCGGGACGAGACTCCGCCGCCACGAGGCGGAACCTTGGCGGAACCAATCTAGGGCTCCTGTAGAGTTGTTCTGCCGGGGACACTTCCCTCCGGGAGGGGGAAATCATCACCATCGTCATCACCAATGCTCCTCTCATTGGGAGAGGGCAATCTCCATCAACATCTTCACCAGCACCATCTCATCTCCAAACCCTAGTTCATCTCTTGTATCCAATTCTTGTCTCCAAGTCCGGGATTGGTTCTAGTAGGTTGCTAGTATTGTTGATTACTCCTTGTAGTTGATGCTAGTTGGTTTATTTGGTGGAAGATCATATGTTCAGATCCTTTATGCATATTATTACCCCTCTGATTATGAACATGAATATGCTTTGTGAGTAATTACGTTTGTTCCTGAGGACAAGGGAGAAGTCTTGCTATTAGTAGTCATGTGAATTTGGTATTCGTTTGATATTTTGATAAGATGTATGTTGTCTAGCCTCTAGTGGTGTTATGTGAACGTTGACTACATAACACTTCACCATTATTTGGGCCTAGAGGAAGGCATTGGGAAGTAATAAGTAGATGATGGGTTGCTAGAGTGACAGAAGCTTAAACCCTAGTTTATGCGTTGCTTCGTAAGGGGCTGATTTGGATCCATATGTTTCATGCTATGGTTAGGTTTACCTTAATACTTTTGTTGTAGTTGCGGATGCTTGCAATAGAGGTTAATCATAAGTGGGATGCTTGTCCAAGTAAGGGCAGTACCCAAGCACCGGTCCACCCACATATCAAATTATCAAAGTACCGAACACGAATCATATGAACGTGATGAAAACTAGCTTGACGATATTCCCATGTGTCCTCGGGAGCGCTTTTCCTATTATAGGAGTTTTTCCAGGCTTGTCCTTTGCTACAAAAAGGATTGGGCCACCTTGCTGCACTTTATTTACTTTTGTTACTCGTTGCTCGTTACAATTTATCTTATCACAAAACTATCTGTTACCGCTTGTTTCAGTACTTGCAGAGAATACCTTGCTAAAAACTGCTTATCATTTCCTTCTGCTCCTCGTTGGGTTCGACACTCTTACTTATCGAAAGGACTAAGATAGATCCCCTATACTTGTGGGTGATCATGCTACTGTTTAGATACTATCATGAAAAAGTGGTATTGTCCTTGAGAAGTGCTTCATCTGTGTTTTTTTAATATTTCCTTTCCTTTTTTTCGAGCAAATAGGGATGCCAGCATTTAGTTGTCCTCTTGTCTTTGCACAACAGGATCATCTTCCTCTGAAGAAGAATATGGAGTACATGAAGTGACTAGTTCCGATTATGCCAGGATGAAGAAGCCATGTCTATCTTCTCATCAGAAGGAGCAGTTGAAGGACGGTTACATTACTCCCCACAAGACCAAACAAACTTCAGCTCAGAAGGACTGACAAATCTCCATTTTTTGCTGTGATGCGCGAGTACAATGTTGTTCTAGGATTCTCATCAGAAGGAGTAGTTAAAGGATGGTTACGTTACTCCCCACAAGACCAAACTAACTTCAGCTCAGAAGGACTGACAAATCTCCATTTGTTTGATGTGATGTGCGAGTACAATGTTGTTCTAGGATTCTTTCTGGTGAGTTCCATTTTTCTAAAAGTGTGCTCTACATGGACCATGTAGGTGCCTGTTTAAACTGTCAATTCATAGTACATTTTGCTTTATACTAATCACTTTTTTTGTATTTGTGCAAACAGGGGTGATCAGCTTGATTTCAATGGGAACTGCACAAAATGTTCATGAATACATCGAATCATTCATTTCCACCACAAGAAAGGAGGTGCCGATAAGTTCAAGGTGTTGCAACATATAAGGGCGAAATCATACAAGCTACGCGCGAATTTGGTTTATTTTGGTGGAACTGCACAAAAAGAACAGCCGGTTTATTTAGCACGAGGTGCCATGTCAATGTCCGAACTGATGGCAAACCCTGCCCATTCCACAATCATACGCATTTGATATTTTGGAATGGGACAACCTTATCAAATTTTGCTCATTAATTTTAAGACATGCGTTTGATATTTTCGAATGGGACGCCCTTGCTGTCAGCAGCGTCGATCAATTTTTTCTTTATTCTTTAGTTGTGAAGTAAATATCGCCTCTGGAATGTGAGTCGCTGAGATGCATAATCATCGATTGTTTTGAATGTTCTCTATGAATTGCCAACCCTGTGTGTTTGATTGCAATGTACAGAAATGCTAAAAAGCTGCTCAAACTCTTTGTACTCCTTCTGTTCCTTTTTACTTCGCACATTGTGAAAGTGCATACTTTTTTTGTCTAAGATTGGTCAAAGTAGAGATACTTTGACTGCAGACAGAACTTGTATAGAAAGGACCGGAGGGAGTACATGTGAAACTGCTGCAGACGAGGTGATCACCCTGGGAATAATGCTAGTACGTATTGTTTTGCATGTTCATCCAATGCCAGTGATACAGGAATTCAAACTAATCGAAATAAATTCATTCATACACGGTCGGATTTCATATAAACATGCTAGATTTCATTACATCACATACATTCTTCAACTAAAAAGGGGTGCGCTGGAGGTATAATTAATTAACCGAAGCTACCCACCGGTGTCCCGCTGAGCCGAACAGAAGCTTCAGTGACTTAACTGCAAGTGTTGTTGCGTAACTGACATGTGGCCTGTTGGGCCAACGTATCAGTCAGCCAACTGCACCAGCAGTTAAGTAGAAGCAGCATTCTTCTCCAGCGCAGCTCTCCAACTCCACATCGCCGCCAAGAATCTAACCGGCCGTCAATGGTCAACCCGCCTAGCTTGGCTTCAACCGGAGGGTAGCAGCGGTGGCCTTACTTGGACCCGAGCGGCAGTGACCTACCGTGTTCTACTCTTCCTCATTTTCTATGTGGCGCGGCCTCATTGGCAGCGGGGCGGGGCCTCGACGGAGCCGGCGATGTCCTCTATCTCGTTGCCGATGGGCGGCGCCTCGGCGGAGCGGTGGAAATCCTCCCCCACGTTGCCGGCAGGGTGGGGCCTCGGCTGAGCCGGCGATGTCCTCTGCCTCATTGTTGGCGGGGCGGGGCCTCAGCGGAGCCGGCGATGTCCTCTGCCTTATTGTTGGCGCCGCGGGGCCTCAGCGGAGCAGGGCCACGTCGACGCCAGCGGAGCGGTGACTCATCGGAGCCGGCATTGTCCTCTGCCTCGTCCTCGGTCTCGCCAAACAGCGCATCGCCTGCTTCATCGCCCTCTTTGTAGGCGGCCGCAGCCTCCGCTACCCGCATGCGGTACCGCCAGCACTCGAGGCGGCCCTTGCGGGCGGAGCGATACAAGTCGAGCAGTGCCTCCTGTTCCGCCTGCTCCACGGTGATCTGCTCCTCCGCCTGCAGGTGCTCCTGGAGGAGATGGTGGTTGTAGGCGGCGTCGGCCTGCGCCTCCCGGAACTGCTCCTCACGCATCTGCCTCACCGTGTCCATATATTGGGCACGGGCCTCGCTGATGGTCATGGTGCAATGCACCGGCGAGGATGGCACGAAGGAGGGGGTTGGCGTCGGATCGTCGACTACCATATTCTCCATTGGGACATCGTCGTCCTCCAGCTGCCTGCCGGCCAGCCGGTCGACAGCAATGGCTGCCATCTCCTTGTGGTCCGTCGTCCGCCCATCCCGAAGAGCGCTGGAGCGCGAGGAAGCCATGGTGGGCAATAGTGGTGTGGACAGGAGAAAGGGAACGGATGCGGATGACCGTGGCTATGGTCGGCGCAGCAGTTTATATAGCAATGGTGGGCGGCGGAGGGACGGGCGTGTGGCGCCGGAGTAGCCGCCTCGGCAACCATGTATCATTAATGTGGGCGGCAAATGGACATACGGACGGCACTTCTATCATTTGAAGGCGGAGCAATCGCCTACACCGGGAAGTGGGGCGGGCGGCGCTGACTGTTTCGAGCGGAAAGCGCGCACGGGCGAGGAGATGACTTTACTTGGAGAGGATGACAATGGGGACCCACCAGGGCCATAGCCTAACATACGCAAGTGCCTCCTTATTATATAATACTCCCTCCGTCCCAAAATATGTGACTCAAAACTTACTCAACTTTGTACTAACATTAGTACAAAGTTGAGTCATTTTTGAGTCACTTATTTTGGGACGGAGGGAGTAGTATGTATGCACGTGCAATGCAGGTCTTAAGAGAATGGAGTGATTTTGGAGTGTGAATCGAAAAAAAATATAATGGAGTAATTTTGATAAATGGAATTCCACCCATAATTGTTTTTAATATTCATACAAAAAAGTGTGCATTCACATCTAAAACATTGGAGGTTCATTAAAAAACTGTATGTTACTCTATTATTTTTTCTTCCCATTCTCCTCTCAAACCTTCTTATCTGGGCTCAAGTTGTCATGCGCTCAAGCTGTAAAATATAGCCCATGAGGCATCGCATATGGGCCTTTTTTTCCTGGAAGGCCCACGTGAATATTCTAGAACACAGCAGAGGCAACACCAGTCTACTGTTCATGGCAAATCCGGCTGATCTTAGCCCTTGGATTTTGGAGACCAACGGTTATGATTGAAGCTCTGGATCCATCTCAAAACTGATACACTATATATAATAAATATATATAATAAGTAGTATAGATATAGATATAGATATAGATATAGATATAGATATAGATATATAAAACTATAATTTATTTTGCTTCCTCCTGGTTTCCTGACATCACGGTCCCACACCATTGTCAACCTATGTACTACTCCCTCCGACGTTTTTTGACACTAATGTAGTGTTAAAAAACGTCTAACATTATGGGACGGAGGGAGTAGTCAATAAACGAGAGAATTGCACAAGAAGCGGCCGACAGCTGGGACCAAGCAGCTCGAGCAGTATTTGTGTTTTTGAGGTGTGAGCACTGCAGAGTTTTTCGATGTTTAGCCCAGATATTAATTTTTCTCCTCTGAACAACAACGAAAACATCGTTGCAGGTATTAACTGGGCGGGATGTGGCCCGTCTAGTCCAGGCCAAATATTCAGCCCGGATATTAATTTTTTTCAAGCTGAAAATGGCTAGCCCAGCTATACTTTTTTTAGGAATACCCATACAAGGTCAAGTTGTTATTCTCCGCCCCACTAGGCTGCAAATCTTTCCTAGGAGGGATGCATTAGGCATAATAAGAAAATGGGCTTTGAGTAATAATAACTGGGATGTAATTATAAAAATTGGCCAGTAACTATAAAAAAATGCACCAAACACGTAATTACTTTATAAAATATTATTTTTGGATATTGAAAATTTTAATTTCATTAATTGTTGTGAGCGCAATGTTTCGTTGGATTTTTACGTAATATAAATTTATATTGAAATTATAGAAATTTCGGGATAAAAATATTTCGGATCCCATCAAAATGTGGGAAATTTTATTGAATTCTGTTTTGAACGGTTGGTTGAAATGGGTTGTACTTTTAACAAACTGTAAATGGGCTGTGGTAAATTCTATTAGAATTCAAAAATGGGCTGCACATTCTTACAAATCTCAAATGGGCTATAAGTTCTCTGCCACACACTTCTGGCCTTACTAAGTTGACGCTTCCCCTAAAAAACAGAGTTGACGCATATGCAAGGCTTTGTCAACTTATAGTCAACACACGGTTCTAGCAGCAGTGGCCATTGGATGTCCATCCAACGGATGCCATGCTTCTTCTTCAATCTCGGATATTCTAGCTTCACCCGCCCAAAAAATGATTCCTCCCCTGACATCTGGGGCACACCGTTTCGGAAGCTGACCTGTGGGCCTACTAAGTTGACGTACCAAGGGCTTTGTCAACTTAGTCAATATAAATGGTTCTAGCTGCAGTGACCATACAATGTCCATCCAACGGTCGTCGTGCTTCTTGAACCTCTGGTCTTCTTGCTCCAGCCGCCCAAAGCAGCGCCGGTCATGCTGCCTGCTCCTGCCTCCTGTGGCCGGCTGTGCTGCCGTGGAGGCCTCACCACCCCCTACTAGTCCCACCGTTGGACAGGCCATCCCTCCACTCACCCACACCCCCTGTTATTCTGTGGCGACGGCAGTGCAGCCGAACCAGTGAACCCGCGTACTCCTCTCCGTGTGTGCATCCACTGCCCATCTTCCCCGGCTCCGCGTCGTACCTTTCCTAGGCCTCGCCGTCGTCCACCGCCGTGGTGCTCTCGGCGCGGCATGGTCAACGTGATCAAGGAATGACTTCCATCGGACATGGACTGTACGTGGAGAAGCTGACAGCTGGGTACGCCACACCATCGGAAGTGCCTCCTTATTACGTGCAAAATAATTTTCCTCCACCTGACAGCAGGGACCCACCGGACGGGCCACCGTATTTCGTGAAAAAATGATTCGCCCCCTGACTGCTGGGACCCACCAGCTACATCTTCGCACACAAGGAAGTGCGTCCAGAAAAAATGATTCGCCCCCTGACTACTGGGACCCACCAGCCACACCTTCGCACGCAAGGAAGTGCGTCCGGGCAAAAAAAACGATTCGCCCCCCTGACTGCTGGGACCCACTAGCTACATCTTCGCACGCAAGGAAGTGCCTGACAGTCGGGACCCACCTGGTCGAAGTGTATGTAGCATTGTCATTCTGGTCGCGAACGTGTACGTACATACTGGTGGATGTAGAGGCGCGCACGTGTCGTAGTAGAGGCGCGCACGTGTCGTAGTAGAGGCGCGCATGTAGCATGTACACGTACGTACAACAGCCAGGGTGCAAAAAAGAAAATACGGCCACGTATGTGTACATACAGGCAGGGTCTCGAACGCCTACTCGCGCATATATACGTACGGCCAGGGCTCGTGTACATGGCTGGGTCGGAACAGAGAAACAGCGTCGTCGTCATATTCATGGGGAGCCAACCGGCTGGGTCGGAACGGAATACGTGGTCGTGTTCATCGGGAGGGCTTGGACGGAATAGGCGATGGAAACGAGGCCTGGCGTACCGCAGAATGAAGGAAACGGCCTTGTGTTCGACCGGCCATGTTTGAAACGGGATCCTGTTCATCGGGAGTGGTCTGGCGTATCGCAAAACGAAGGAAACGGACCTCCTACGATCGAAACGGGGGTCTTGTTGATTGGGAGGGGTGTGGCGTACCGCAAAATGTACAAAACGGACTTGTGTTGGAGCGCTACGGTCGAAACGGGGGTCCTGTTCATCGGGAGGGGTGTGGCGTACCGCAAAACAGGACTCCACGGGATACTGTTCATCTCCACCGTTGACCTCCTCCAGCCTCCACGGGCTACTGTTCATCCACCGTCGACCTCCTCCAGCCTCCACCTGCGACTGTTCATCCACGGGCTCCTGTTCATCCAGCCTACACCGCGCGCTACTCCACCGGTTACTGTTCAACCACCCCTCTCCACGGGATCCTGTTCAACCACCCCTCCACGGGCTACTATTCATCCACCCCTCCACTGTCTACTGTTCATCCACCCCTCCACAGGGTCGTCCTGTTCATCCAGCCCTCCATGGGGTCCTGCTCATTCAGCCCCAACCGGCTCGATCAATCGGGGTCCTGTTCATCCAGAGGCAACGCCACGGGTCCTGTTCATCCACTCCTACCGCTCACTGTT
>NC_041393.1:128348710-128363504 GCF_002162155.2 Triticum dicoccoides
GCTCACTGTTCATCCAGAGAGGCAGCATCGATTGGCTTAAGTTAGCAGCAGTAGCGAAGGAATCGATCGCTCGGGTTCAGTAACGCGTAGCCTGCAGTGCAATCGCTCGGGTTTAGTTAGAGCCCAACGCCTCGCTCGGGTTCAGTTAGAGCCAACGCCTCGCACACGCGCGCGTACGTGTACGAGAGAAACGCGCATCGCTCGGTCCCCGACCTCCCACCGTAACCGGGAACTCCCCGAAATTTTCCTTTCCCTCGCTTCTACCACGGTTTTTTCCGTCATGGACGGCCCAAAGAATGTCATGCAGCTGCGACTCCGGCCCGCCCAGGACGAAAAGCCCATTTTCTGTCATGATTTTTTGTCATAGAAGTAGGAGCCCACCACATCTATGATGATACCGGGTTTTGTCACAATTCTCGTCATAGAAGTGTCATATGTATGACAGGAAAAAAATTCGTTCGGCCCAAAATGTCACGGATGTGTCTTTTTTTTGTAGTGATGGTTTGAAGAATGATGCACGTATTCATGGCCCTTAGACTTTCCCTGCGAAACAGAAGTGTTAGCACGATGATGTTCATATGAGGATTTGGATCCACGTGAGGAATTTGATCCGTATGAAGAATTTGGTCCATATGAGGACTTGGATCCATATGAAGAATAGATCTGGGGTTCCTATTTTTCATGGGGGGTGTCATGATGACATTCACCTGAAGATTTTCAAGGCACCTTTTAGGAACCCGCATTTTTTTCATAGGGGGACCGTTCCTGCAGTTAGTTCCAACATATCGAGAAAATACTTCACCATTCTGATTCTTAAATAGTTTATAGTTGCAGTCAAATGACTCATCAGAGGAATATGAAGAATCAGAGGTAAACCAGATAAAGTGCATGGATCTACAGGAGGTCCTTTCGCAGCAACCCATGAGGTTTTGGGGTACTGCTCAGGTTTCCAGTAGGTCCCATCAGCATTGAGTTTTCTCTCAAAGGCAATACCCTCTTTCCTAGGGTTCCTGATCAAGACCTGCTTTTTGAGCACATCACATAGAGTCTGATGCCCTTTGAGGCTTTTGTAAATGCCTGTCACATACAATTCCTTCAGCCCTGCATTATCGTCAGTGATACATGTGGTATCCTCGGATGAGAAATTTGTAACCATAAAGACAGTTGAAGAATTTGCAGCAAGAGAAGCATTTGAACATTCAAGTGATGAATTAGCAGATTCACGCTCAATGCATTTCAGACAAGGTGGAATAAATTCTTCCTGAGCAGAACTGATCTGTTGAGCAAGCAATAAATCATTTTCCTTCTAAAGATCTTCATAACTCGCTTTTAACTTCTCAAGATCTTGCTTTCTCTGAAGAAATTCATAAGAAAGCTTCTCGTGATCACTTAAGAGAGTGTTATGATGATTTTGAAGGTTGTCAAACCGAGTTTGAAGTCTCTCAAGATTATCTATCAGAGTCTTAGTTCGATTCAATTCCTCACCCAACAGGTCATCGCTTCTGTCTAGTTGATTTTGAATTTTTTTCTAAAGCCTTCTGTTGTTTAACAGCAATTTTAGCAAGTTTTGAATAGCTAGGCTTAAGATTGTCATCAGATTCATCCTCACTAGAGTCAGAGGGGGAATGTTTGAGTACCTTGGCACCTTTTGCCATGAAGCAATAGATGGGAGCATAGTCATCGTTGCCCTTGTCAGTAGAGTCGGAGAAGTCGTTTTCTTCAGTGTTGAAGATGGACTTGCTGACGTAAGAAGTAGCGAGGGCTAGGCTTGCCACACAAGAGTCAGATTCCTTAGATTCCTCAGATTCCACATTATCCTCAGATTCCGCTTCAGAGTCCATTTCCTTGCCAATGAATGCCCGGGCCTTCTTGGAACTGCTCTTCTTGCGAGATGAAGACTTTGAGGATTTTGATGATGAAGACTTTGAAGATTTCTTCTTTTTCTTTGAGTCATCAGAATCGTCATCTTTGTACTTATTATTCTTTGATTCCTTTTCCCATAGAGGACAATCAGACATGTAGTGACCAGGTTTATTGCATTTGTGGCAAGTTCTCTTTTTGTAGTCACGGGACGAGGAATCATCATTTCTTGAAGACTTTCCAAAACGGCCGCCGCGAGAGAACTTCTGGAATTTCCTCACGAGCATTTCTAGCTCCTGGATCAATTCTTCAGGATCACCAAGGCTGCTACCAGAATCCTCAGCTTCGGACTCAGATACTGCCTTGGCCTTTAGTGCACGTGATCTTTCGTAGCTCGGTCCATAGAGATTTCTCTTCTCAGAAAGCTGGAACTCATGAGTGTTTAGCCTCTCGAGGATATCAGCAGGATCAAGTGACTTGTAATCAGCTCGTTCTTGAATCATCAGTGCGAGGGTATCAAATGAGGTGTCAAGTGACCTCAGCAATTTCTTCACCACCTCATGATCGGTGATATCAGTGGCACCAAGTGCTTGAAGCTCATTTGAGATGTCAGTGAGGCGATCGAAGGTTTGCTAAACATTTTCGTTGTCGAGTCTTTTGAAGCGGTTGAAGAGATTGCAAGAACATCAACTCGGGAGTCACGTTGAGTTGAGACTCCTTCGTTGACCTTGGACAACCTGTCCCAAATCAGCTTAGCAGTTTCCAGTGCACTCACTCTGTCATACTGAACTTTGCTCAGGTGGTCACATATGATATTCTTCACTTGAGAATCGAGTTGCTTGAATCTCTTCACATCAGTAGCATTCAGAGACGGAGTAACTGAGGGAACGCCATTTTCCACAACGTACCAGAGATCGTTATCAATTGCCTCAAGATGCATACGCATCTTGTTCTTCCAGTAGGGGTAGTCCGTTCCATCAAAGGTAGGACACCCAGCCGAGATCTTGATCATACCTGCAGTCGACATAACTAAAACTCCAGGTGGTTAAACCAAAATCACAGAATAAGGGAGTACCTTGCTCTGATACCAATTGAAAGTGCGTTACGTCGACTAGAGGGGGGTTGAATAGGCGATTTTTATGAATTCTTCACTAAGAAAATTCAGGGTGAGGAAATTCCTAAGCGAAGAACTACTTGCAGCGGAATAAGTACTCAAGTATAAGCATAACAGAGCAACAGCATAGTCATCATGATGAAAATAAAGACAAACACTGAGTACAGAAAGTGTAAACACAAGATAAGCAGGGTGAAGACAAACAGACTAAAGAAATAGGATTGAGGAATTAGAGAAAGCCTTCAGCCAAAGTCTTCAAACAGTAATGATTAGGTACATCAACACATACATGAAGAAATGAAAGGGTTGAGGAAATAGAACCAATTGGCTTGGTGAAGACAATGATTTGGTAGATCAGTTCCAACTGTTGTGACAGTTGTACGTCTGGTTGGAGCGAATGAGTATTTAAACTCGAGGACACATAGTCCCGGACACACAGTACTCACCGTATTCTCCTTGAGCTAAGATCACACAGACCTCACCCAACAGTAGTGGTAAGTCTTCACAGGTGACTTCCAAACCTTCACAGACTTGGTCACTCGGCAATCCACAATTTCTCTTGGATGCTCAGACCATGACGCCTAACCGTCTGGAGGATACACAGCCCTCAAAGGTAACAAGCGTCGGTTCCACACATGAACAATCTCTTCAGTGATGCTCAATCACTTTGGGGTTTGTAGGTTTGGGTTTGGGATTTGGATTTTCCTCACTTGATGATTTTCGCTCAAAGTCCTCAGAGGATGGGATGCTCTCAAATGACAAGTGTCAGTTTTTCTCGGAGCAGCCAACCAGCTAGTGGTTGTAGGGGTGGCTATTTATAGCCTAGGGAGCAGCCCGACATGATAAGACATAAATGCCCTTGGCTGATATGACCGTTAGGTGGTAGGATATTTTGGGACAGCTGGCGCGCGGCTCAGCAACGGTCGGATATTTGAGGTTCGAATTCCTCAGGGCTATCATGTTCCTCACTGTGTAGGCAATTTGCACTAGCGAATTCCTAACTCCTCAGTCAGAACAAATTCCTCAGAGACCAGAAGATCTTCGTCTCTGTTACTGAAGAAATTGACTGAACTGATATGAGATTTCCAATGGCTTCACTCGAAGGATTTGGTAGGTGTAGAATTTTGAGATGAGCATCACTTGGAAATTAGTTTCCTTAGTATTACCTCGACCCCCTTTAACAGTATGGTGTTTCCTATGACTCAAGAAAGAGAAAATGAAACTATGAAAACAAAAGTCTCCATGCTTCAGATTCCTCGCATGAATATCGAAGTCTTCAAGCTCACACCAATTTCTTCACTTTCAAAGTCTTCAGGAGAACCAAAGTCTTCGGCCGAAAACATTCATTTTTAGGGGTCGACTTTCATTGTAAATATCAAACTCCTCATTGACTTATAGAGCCTGTGTACACTCACAAGCATATTAGTTCCTTAACCTATAAGTCATCAATACACCAAAATCACTAAGGGGCACTAGATGCACTTACAAGTTTATCTAGTAGTTTGAATAAGTAGTAGTTGAAGTTCATGTATGAAACTATGTTGAATTTGATGTTTGAACTATGTTGAATGGACTAGTAGTTTGTCGTTTTAAGAAATTTGCATCTTCATTTTGGACCATCTATTGGAGTTGCTCTTTTGGACCATCAATTTGGACCATCTGTTGGAGTTGAGTTTTTTTCGGAGCTCCAAAACACACTTTTTGGCGGTCCAAATTGTTGACACCGGATTTTGGCACGGTCAAGAACTTATTTAAGATGGCCTCAAATGGAGAAGTGATCTACATCAAAGAGTTCCATATTTTTGATATGAACATCTTTGAAGTTTGGGTCATTGCCGTCCGATTTCATCTCGAAGGCCGAAACTATGCTCAAAGTACTAAGATCTTATATTCAGAGTACAGTTTGGCCGATTAAGCCCCCAAGACAACCTCAAATGGAAAAATAATCTACATGGATTGTCTTCGTCTCATTGAAAAAATTGATTTTGATATAAAAATCATCCAAATCCAAGTTCGTATGCAAAAGTTAGAGCAATCGGAGTGCAGCCCTGTCACGAGGCGAGATGTGGCGCGCCCCACCAGACACATGTCTGATGGGTAGCGCGAGGGAATAACCTGTTTTGCGAGACCGATTTGACCCGTAAGATGACCTTTGATCAAAAAACGTTCAACATGAAAGTTGTTTGCCTCGTCGAAATGGTCAATATTGCTTTTGGGCTAGTTTCCATCCGAGATCGTTTACCACCACAAAAAAGACTCACAAGGTGCAGCCAGTTTAAACCGAATAGTTTTGGAAAGTTCGGACAAAACCAATCCGAATTTGACTAGGGTTTTGGACGTGAATACAAGCCTTTTCCTTGCACGGGAAGTCCACCCCCTAAACAATTGCAAAGTTTCGGCACCTCATTGCCGGAAGAGTCTCAAAGTATTGGGGGCCAATCTCATGAGGAGTGGATGGAAATTGAGACGAAAAAGTTTAAAGCTCGCCAAGCTGAGATGTGGGCTAAAATTAGACAAGAGCGAAAGCCCTTGGAAATTCAAAAAGATAAAAGTATTGATTCAGGTAAGAAAGAAAATTTGGTTATTGAAAAAGCCGAATCAAATATTATATCTGCCAAATCTATTGAAGAAAAAGAGGATGCCAGGGTGTTGGGGAGCCAACTGAAAGCGGAACAAAGTATCATTCAAATTACACCATTGTCATGCTCTCCCAACATATTCAAAGAGGTATGTCTAGCAAGTGATTTACCTATTTTCAGATTTGGTCGCAACTTTATTGTTGATACATCTATTAGAAAAGATCTTATAAGTAATTTTGAAAGACCAATGATGAAGGAAAATTTACTTGTTAGCAATAACATTGTTACACAACATATTGGTCAATATATTGTACCATTTAAAGAGACCAATAGTGACTTATTACTGCAACCAAAGCTTTTCCCATTGCTTTATTTAAAGTTCATATCTAATTGGGTATCTTTGCTTGCTTCATATTTGGCTTACGCATGGGCTCAATTGAGACATGTATATTCTAACTACTTTGATTTCAGAAATTTAAAGCCAATATTATACTCTATTGAGAAAACTGATGATAGTATAATTTCCTTTTCAGAGTCATCGGAGATAGAGTGCAAAACACAATGCATAGCGAATGGGGTAATGCAAAATCTGAACTATTCATTAGCTTAACTCCAAAGCCGTTCTCACAGCAAGATCGGCTAGAGAATAAAAAGTTTACCTTCAACTCAAGCATGTGTGATCAAATATTTTATTTGTTGCTAAAAAATAATTACATTAGAGTTCTTGATCACCATGTGAAGCCATCAATCCAAGGACGAATGTACTGCAAGTTGCATGATTCGTCCAAGCATAATTTTGAGGATTGCAACATGTTTCGTCAAATAGTTAAATCGGCCATTGATAAAGGACGGTTAAAATTTGTTGAAACACCAAGGGATGACCAGTCTATTCCGATTGGTCCTAATGAAAAAAATTTGAATCGGCTGCTTCAAGATGATTCCTTTAAAGATGAGAATGTAAAAACTACACGTGATGGGATCAAGTTTTCAAGTAAAGAAGTTGTTCAAGAGCACAATGAAAATATTCTTGAAGGCTTGAGTTCTATCAAAGAAATAATGAAGACGCCAAGGACTGGAGGGCAACAAAGCAATCCAAAGATCGATGCAAGCAAAACAAAAGAAGATAAAGGCCGCAATAAGCAGAAGCACAAGAAATCCAAGGTCACTTTTGCATAGTTATTAGATAAATATCAAAAGAAAAGTGAAGAGAATGGTGCTTACCGGTCGAGTAATGCAAAAGCATCAAGATCACCCCCTAGGCGCAAATCCAAGGATCAGTATTGGCAAGAAGATACTTTTAATGCAACATGTTCATATCCTTATTTTGGATCGCCAATTCCAATGTCATGGATGCCTCCCTATGCTCATGTAGATCGATATTCATCATGGGACAGGTATGATACAATGGCACATTCTCCATCATATTTTAGACCATCTCACCATTGTTATGCAGCTCCAAGAAGATCAACGTTCAGTAAGCAATCATATGTTCAAGACCGTTTCAATAAGAACGGATCGGTCCGGAGCTCAAGAAAGAACAAAGAGGTGATCAAACAAGTATATCGAGTTAAAAAAGATGGTCGCAAGAGTGCCAATTCAGATTTGATCTTAAAGGATAAAGAGCCAATTAAAGTGTTAACATTGGCTACTAAGGGCAATGAGATGAAGCAATCAATTGTCGAGAATCAAAGTGCCAAATCTGAAGAAAAGAAGTTGAAAGTGCACAAGGTAAAACAAGAATTGTCATTGCTTCAAACAAAATCGCAGTCGGGGTGCATACTCGGCTTATCATATTGCAAAAGAATAAATTACAAAAACTTAGTGCACAAGAACTTGAAGATAGGAACATGGCATGGGTTCCCAAAGGAAGTGCTCAAAATAAGAATTATGTGCAAGCTTCCATTACAAGAAGTGCGACAAAGGTGAAGAATGAAAAGAGTGAAAACTATGAAGGACCAAGCCGAAGGTTTCATCATCTTCGGTCTACACATTATCCATATTCTTCAACTATGCTAGTAATGTTTATGCCATGGAATCCATCATCAGGTATGATTGGTAACCCTCAATGGGCTTATTTTAATCCATGGATGCAATATAATTTCTTACATCATGAAAAGGTATTACCAAGTCACTATACATTTGGTTAGCTACAAGTTTGTTGCTGATCCAAAGGGTCGAAATACTTGATTTGACATTTCGTTTGTTTGTTTCGGCTATATGTGCTTTGAACGAAGTTTACATGGTAATGGCCGATATTTACCTATCGTCCTAAGAGTATGTCAATGCATGGCCGGTGTAGTATTCTAACATCGTCCTTAGTTTGATTGGAGAGCGAGACAAGTACTATGGAGATTATGTTTTGATAGTTGAATTCATAACAATGGCCACGGTGTTGGTGTTGTTTATATATCTCCATATAGTGCTGTTGTGTGAAGCCTCATGCCTCTTAAAATATTTATTACACAATAATCAAAGCCGAATATGCAATGTTATTCGGTTTGGACCTTTTGCCATATGTGCTAAACATATTGAGGCTTTCGGTGATTCTTATGAGTAGTGCAACAAATATCCAAGGGTTATCAATGTTTTGACGATTACTTATAGTTTATCTTGGGGTATGTCTAGATGCAAAATTTACCTTGGGTTGCTTTAAAATTGTTCATATATCTAGACATGACAATTCGAAAGAGTTGGCACAACAAGCATCCGGTTACTACATTAACCATGGTGTATTGTATTTCTATCAATAACCGATGCTAGGTCTTGCCAACATAGGTAAAGCCGAACCGAAGCCCACCGCTTCGGCCACTAATGAAACTTTTATGCAGGCGAAGTAAGGATTGAAGAAAGTTCATTCTTGATTATCTGCAAAATCCTAACGAAAGGGTGAACACTATGGTTTGGAGGACAGTTTTGATCTATGAAACCTTATCACCGGATTGTTATAGGAGCTGAGAAGTTTTCATCCAAGTTTGCATCAAGAGGTTCAAACAAGCAATGGCCGATATATACTTATCGTTCTAAGAACATGCAAAATGGTTGATGGAGTGTTGACATCGTCCTTAGAACAAGCTATATGCGAGTTATTTTTCGGCACACAAGCTTTGCCGAATAACAGGGGGGCATGTGTTGGCACCAAATTTTGGCACGGTCAAGAACTTATTTAAGATGGCCTCAAATGAAGAAGTGGTCTACATCAAAGAGTTCCATATTATTGACATGAACATCTTTGAAGTTTAGGTCATCGTCGTCCGGTTTCATCTCGAAGGCCGAAACTATGCTCAAAGTACTAAGATCTTATATTCAGAGTACAGTTTGTCCATTTAAGCCACCAAGACAACCTCAAATGGAAAAATGATATACACGGTTTGTCTTCGTCTCGTTGAAACGATCGATTTTGATATAAAAATCGTCCAAATCCGAGTTCATATGCAAAAGTTAGAGCAATCGGAGTGCAGCCCTGTCACAAGGCGAGATGTGGCGCGCCCCAGACACATGTCTGATGGGTAGCGCGAGGGAATAACCTGTTTTGCGAGATCGATTTAATCCCCAAGATGACCTCTGATCAAAAAATGTTAAACATGAAAGTTTTTCGCCTCGTTGAAACGGTCAAGATTGCTTTTGGGCTCGTTTCCATCCGAGATCGTTTACCACCATAAAAAAGACCCACAAGGTGCAGCCAGTTTAAACCGAACAGTTTTGGAAAGTTCGGACAGACGTGAATCCAAGCCTTTTCCTTGCACGGGAAGTCCAGCCGCCTCTTATATATCTAAAGGGTGACGGCCGATTGAACAACACACAATCGATCAAATCATCTATCACTTTTTATCTTTTATCTTTTCTCCTTAACCCTAGTTCTTTTTCTTCCTCGTTATTCGTTCGTTCTTCTTGTTGCAGGGCGGCGAACCTCGAGGCCCTAGGGGAGATCAGGTCGACCTAGGGCAGCCCATAGCCGCCGCGCGTCCTGATGGTCCCTCCCGGGTGTGTGGGGTTTCGGGTCCTCAAAAGTGCTCTGTGGGCTGTGGGTCTCCTTCGACGTGAGCTGTGGTGCATCACCCCCGACGTCGAGGGTACACGGTGACATGTTCGTGTGCGAACACAAATTTTACATCTTTGGTTTTGGACCGCTAAATTTTGGACAGATGCTCTTACTCACTTCGATTTGCTTCTTTCTTCCCCGACGAAGCGACACGTACAGGCGAACCAACCTGTCGTTAAGATGGTTAGGTAGACAGTAGTATCCCCAACCCACCAGAGTTCAAATCCTGATGCTCGTATTATTCCTGAATTTATTTCAGGATTTCTGGCGATGTGCTTTCACAGCTTGTTCGTTTGGAGGGAGTTGTTGATTGGGAATGGGAGTTTAAGGTAAGTGGGACTTAAAATCCTTTGATTGACTCGGGGACATGGGAATTAAGAAAGGAGAGGGAAGGGGAATTAGGAGGGCCAACTCCCTCGGATCTCTTCCCTAGGGGACCTGGTAATTGAACTAAGGATTGGGAATTAGCGAAAAAGAAAAATGTTTGGTTGGTTGTGCACGTTCATGAGGGTCCTTTGGTTAGCCGAGCACACACGTGTGGAAGGTATTCTCTGCCTAATCCCACCAATCAAACAGGGGTAGTTAACTCCTTAAAATCCCACTTCTAATTGCTTTCATAAGCCAAACAAAGGAATAAGACTTAAAATCAATTTCCCATGTCTAATCCCTTGGCAAACTCTCATCTCTAAACTCCCATTCCCTCTTCCTGTTGTTACCAAACACGCTGTCAGTGAGAGGAGATGTTCCCGTCGATGACGAGGCACCTACGATGGCTTCGTAAATCTCAAGATGATATGCTGGCTCAGTCTTTCGGAGATGCTCATAGGGGTAGGGTGTGCATGTGTGCGTTTATAGGGATAAGTGTATACGCGTGTATATGAGCGCTTGTGTCTGTGCTGATGCTAAAAAAAAGCGAACACGTACAGTCGGCCCGCCCCTATACCCTCGTCTTAACCCTAGCGCCGGCCGCCGCCATCCCGCCCCCGTCAGGTTGTCTCGCAGCCGCGCCGCCTCCTCTCTCTCTTCTCGGCCATCTACCCGCCGTTTCCCCGTCGTTCCCGGCGCCCCCGACTGCCTCCATCTGCACCTGGTGTGCCCAACGGGGCCAGGCTCCTCGCGAGAAGTTAGCGCGCGGAGTGCGGCGCTGGAGCCACATCGTGCACGAAGCCGTGTGACTTCCGAACAGGGCGTCTCGCGGTTGCGTCTCCGCTCCTCCCGGCCGCGCTCGCGTCTCTCCTCCGCCGCTCCTCCCCGCACAGCTCACCTTGCGGCCGTCGCGGTGAGCCTCCGCCTCATGCTATGGCGCGGCTGCCGCTGTCACCATCTCCACCGGCTTTCACCCCGGTCAAGGAAGAGCCCGACGTCGACACCACCTCTGCCGCTCGCACTACGCGCCCACCGCCCCGCAAGAAGCGCCGCCGGGACCACCTTCCGGTAACCCCAACCCAGCCGCTGCTCACGCCCCAAACTATTCTGTCCGGGATTTCGAAAGCCGATTCCTTCGATGTCAAGCGATGCGGGGAGCTGGACCTAACGCCGACGACCGTGCCCACCTCCATAAAGCACGAGCCTGACGCCGACGACGGGGCTGGCAAGGATGCAGGATGGGAAACATTGGGCGCACCACCGCACAAGAAGCGCGGCCGTCACTGCCTGTCGGCAACCCCAATCCAGCCCCTTTTCACGCCCCAAGCTACCCTGCCGGGCATTTCAAGGGCTGATTCCTCTGTGGATAAGTGGAGCGAGCAGCCCAGCGCCACGCCGACTGCCACTGTCAAGCGCGAGCTCGGCGCAGACGCTGGCAAGGATGCAGGAGGGAAGGTGGTCCGGAGACGACGCCCCCACCCTCAGCGGCCCATTACAGAGCAAGCCCCCACCATGTGGGCCAATCGTGGACGCCTCGGCCGTCTCCTCCGCAATCTAGTTCGCACGCACCAATGGCGAGATGCTGCCGGGGTCTTCTCTGTGCTCCTACCTGGCATCCAGCGCCCTGACTCCTTCGAGGAGGCCCGCAGCATTTTAGTGGTAAGCAGAACATGCAGGGTGTAATTACTAACTTTTATAGCAGCTCATGGTTTTGGTAAAGTTAGTGTTTTCTAATGAAGGCTATTTGCTCGTTTGAAGGATGCGATGGATATTCATAGACGCCTTGCTCAGGACAGTGGCAACCATGGCAGGAGAACCTACTACCACAGGACACAAAAGGTTTTTGATGTTTGGATACAACGGCTAATGTGGTTGCCTACTTGTGCAAAAGTAAGTTCCTAATTTGTTGTCAACTTCAAGACTAA
This sequence comes from Triticum dicoccoides, assembly GCF_002162155.2. Classification (NCBI taxonomy): domain Eukaryota; kingdom Viridiplantae; phylum Streptophyta; class Magnoliopsida; order Poales; family Poaceae; genus Triticum; species Triticum dicoccoides. The sequence goes on from NC_041393.1 coordinate 128,360,594, forward strand.
TACAATCTTAAATTAGTTAATTATCTTATTCTTATATATACCATGATTAAATTTATTAATACAACCATATCTGAACAAACCCTGAAAATGGAGCCAGGGGTTTGTTATGATCTGTACTGTTACCAATCGGTACTATTCAGAGCCTAATTGGATTAAAAATGTTTCTGTGAATAACATTGAATTCCAAATCCAATAGGAATTAGCACTGTTCATTCGTTTGGGTATAAGCATGCACATCAAAGTTCCTTATTGTACCTTTTGTTGGTTTTTGGATAAATTTTATGGGGAAAGGGCATTTGCTGTGAAGTCTGGTCAGAAATCTTCTGCAAACAAGTGTGTATAGGAGTGGTACTGTTGCTATAGTCGAGATTAAGCCCTTCTGGTGTGTGTGCATTGTCCTGTAGCCCGCACAACTGTGAGCTCTGCCTTCTGATGCACCTATATTTTGTTGCTACCTGAACTGTTTGCAGTTGCTCAACACCGCCAGTATTTGGTAAAACCATGGGTGGTCCTTCAGTAGAACAACATAAACTTAGGGTGAGGTAAAAGCTGACACAGGGCAAAGGAATCGAAGTGTATTGTAGTACTCCTGTTTAGGTTCTTCAAAAGTATACTACATCTATTCTTTTATTTTGTCATTCTTATATTCCAAACGTCCCTCTTTTTGTTGATTTCAAAATCACATATGCAGTTTTATGCACGTGTTTTTTTATTCCATTGTGACTTGCTAGTAATGTATAGTTAGGTTGGTTGCAATTTAAACCCCTGCATGTCATGGATAAATTGGATTCGGTGGATCAGAAACACTGAATCATAACTCTGTTCATAGACTCACTGGTTGTACATCACCTGAAAACTAAGGTCAGGGGATTATAGCTTAATAAAAAGATCGTGTTGTACATCGTAATCTTCAGTTCTACTTGTGGTCTGTTTTCTGTATTACCCCTGATCTAATCGTTTTTTATGATACCTTAATAGATATACAAACATCATGCTCCTTTGTATTTGCTTAACCCTGTTAATTTGTTTGGCAGAAACACATGGTTAAACTCGAACTGGCTCTATTTTATCTTTCACAAGGCAAGATCGACGATGCACACAATGCAACAAGAGTGTGAGTTACCAGCACAGTCTGTTAGTGTTTACATTTGTCGTGTCTTATATACACTTTTTGGTATGTCTTTTCTGGGGAATTTGCTGATCTGTGATAGGCTTATAGCCATGCCATCTTGTTGGTTGTTACAATTTATGTGCTAATGAAACCAAGTATCAGTGTTATCATGTTAAATCCAAAGAAACTATTTTTCCGCATGTTATCAGGCAGTAGACTTTATTACCTGCGAGGTACTAGGTAACTTCTCATCAAGACTTAAGAGCACAGTCCATTTTGGTCCAGGTATTTGTTACATAGTGACAGGTTGAACCACCACCTGGATTGCGGAGGAGACGGCCGGATTGCCTGCGTACCGCGCTTCCAGCGGGTCTCCTTCGACGTGAGCTGTGGTGCATCACCCCCGACGTCGAGGGTATACGGTGACATGTTCGTGTGCGAACACAAATTTTACATCTTTGGTTTTGGACCGCTAAATTTTGGACAGATGCTCTTACTCACTTCGATTTGCTTCTTTCTTCCCCGACGAAGCGACACGTACAGGCGAACCAACCTGTCGTTAAGATGGTTAGGTAGACAGTAGTATCCCCAACCCACCAGAGTTCAAATCCTGATGCTCGTATTATTCCTGAATTTATTTCAGGATTTCTGGCGATGTGCTTTCACAGCTTGTTCGTTTGGAGGGAGTTGTTGATTGGGAATGGGAGTTTAAGGTAAGTGGGACTTAAAATCCTTTGATTGACTCGGGGACATGGGAATTAAGAAAGGAGAGGGAAGGGGAATTAGGAGGGCCAACTCCCTCGGATCTCTTCCCTAGGGGACCTGGTAATTGAACTAAGGATTGGGAATTAGCGAAAAAGAAAAATGTTTGGTTGGTTGTGCACGTTCATGAGGGTCCTTTGGTTAGCCGAGCACACACGTGTGGAAGGTATTCCCTGCCTAATCCCACCAATCAAACAGGGGTAGTTAACTCCTTAAAATCCCACTTCTAATTGCTTTCATAAGCCAAACAAAGGAATAAGACTTAAAATCAATTTCCCATGTCTAATCCCTTGGCAAACTCTCATCTCTAAACTCCCATTCCCTCTTCCTGTTGTTACCAAACACGCTGTCAGTGAGAGGAGATGTTCCCGTCGATGACGAGGCACCTACGATGGCTTCGTAAATCTCAAGATGATCTGCTGGCTCAGTCTTTCGGAGATGCTCATAGGGGTAGGGTGTGCATGTGTGCGTTTATAGGGATAAGTGTATACGCGTGTATATGAGCGCTTGTGTCTGTGCTGATGCTAAAAAAAAGCGAACACGTACAGTCGGCCCGCCCCTATACCCTCGTCTTAACCCTAGCGCCGGCCGCCGCCATCCCGCCCCCGTCAGGTTGTCTCGCAGCCGCGCCGCCTCCTCTCTCTCTTCTCGGCCATCTACCCGCCGTTTCCCCGTCGTTCCCGGCGCCCCCGACTGCCTCCATCTGCACCTGGTGTGCCCAACGGGGCCAGGCTCCTCGCGAGAAGTTAGCGCGCGGAGTGCGGCGCTGGAGCCACATCGTGCACGAAGCCGTGTGACTTCCGAACAGGGCGTCTCGCGGTTGCGTCTCCGCTCCTCCCGGCCGCGCTCGCGTCTCTCCTCCGCCGCTCCTCCCCGCACAGCTCACCTTGCGGCCGTCGCGGTGAGCCTCCGCCTCATGCTATGGCGCGGCTGCCGCTGTCACCATCTCCACCGGCTTTCACCCCGGTCAAGGAAGAGCCCGACGTCGACACCACCTCTGCCGCTCGCACTACGCGCCCACCGCCCCGCAAGAAGCGC
>NC_041393.1:128378544-128382738 GCF_002162155.2 Triticum dicoccoides
AAAAAAAGCGAACACGTACAGTCGGCCCGCCCCTATACCCTCGTCTTAACCCTAGCGCCGGCCGCCGCCATCCCGCCCCCGTCAGGTTGTCTCGCAGCCGCGCCGCCTCCTCTCTCTCTTCTCGGCCATCTACCCGCCGTTTCCCCGTCGTTCCCGGCGCCCCCGACTGCCTCCATCTGCACCTGGTGTGCCCAACGGGGCCAGGCTCCTCGCGAGAAGTTAGCGCGCGGAGTGCGGCGCTGGAGCCACATCGTGCACGAAGCCGTGTGACTTCCGAACAGGGCGTCTCGCGGTTGCGTCTCCGCTCCTCCCGGCCGCGCTCGCGTCTCTCCTCCGCCGCTCCTCCCCGCACAGCTCACCTTGCGGCCGTCGCGGTGAGCCTCCGCCTCATGCTATGGCGCGGCTGCCGTTGTCACCATCTCCACCGGCTTTCACCCCGGTCAAGGAAGAGCCCGACGTCGACACCACCTCTGCCGCTCGCACTACGCGCCCACCGCCCCGCAAGAAGCGCCGCCGGGACCACCTTCCGGTAACCCCAACCCAGCCGCTGCTCACGCCCCAAACTATTCTGTCCGGGATTTCGAAAGCCGATTCCTTCGATGTCAAGCGATGCGGGGAGCTGGACCTAACGCCGACGACCGTGCCCACCTCCATAAAGCACGAGCCTGACGCCGACGACGGGGCTGGCAAGGATGCAGGATGGGAAACATTGGGCGCACCACCGCACAAGAAGCGCAGCCGTCACTGCCTGTCGGCAACCCCAATCCAGCCCCTTTTCACGCCCCAAGCTACCCTGCCGGGCATTTCAAGGGCTGATTCCTCTGTGGATAAGTGGAGCGAGCAGCCCAGCGCCACGCCGACTGCCACTGTCAAGCGCGAGCTCGGCGCAGACGCTGGCAAGGATGCAGGAGGGAAGGTGGTCCGGAGACGACGCCCCCACCCTCAGCGGCCCATTACAGAGCAAGCCCCCACCATGTGGGCCAATCGTGGACGCCTCGGCCGTCTCCTCCGCAATCTAGTTCGCACGCACCAATGGCGAGATGCTGCCGGGGTCTTCTCTGTGCTCCTACCTGGCATCCAGCGCCCTGACTCCTTCGAGGAGGCCCGCAGCATTTTAGTGGTAAGCAGAACATGCAGGGTGTAATTACTAACTTTTATAGCAGCTCATGGTTTTGGTAAAGTTAGTGTTTTCTAATGAAGGCTATTTGCTCGTTTGAAGGATGCGATGGATATTCATAGACGCCTTGCTCAGGACAGTGGCAACCATGGCAGGAGAACCTACTACCACAGGACACAAAAGGTTTTTGATGTTTGGATACAACGGCTAATGTGGTTGCCTACTTGTGCAAAAGTAAGTTCCTAATTTGTTGTCAACTTCAAGACTAATACAATCTTAAATTAGTTAATTATCTTATTCTTATATATACCATGATTAAATTTATTAATACAACCATATCTGAACAAACCCTGAAAATGGAGCCAGGGGTTTGTTATGATCTGTACTGTTACCAATCGGTACTATTCAGAGCCTAATTGGATTAAAAATGTTTCTGTGAATAACATTGAATTCCAAATCCAATAGGAATTAGCACTGTTCATTCGTTTGGGTATAAGCATGCACATCAAAGTTCCTTATTGTACCTTTTGTTGGTTTTTGGATAAATTTTATGGGGAAAGGGCATTTGCTGTGAAGTCTGGTCAGAAATCTTCTGCAAACAAGTGTGTATAGGAGTGGTACTGTTGCTATAGTCGAGATTAAGCCCTTCTGGTGTGTGTGCATTGTCCTGTAGCCCGCACAACTGTGAGCTCTGCCTTCTGATGCACCTATATTTTGTTGCTACCTGAACTGTTTGCAGTTGCTCAACACCGCCAGTATTTGGTAAAACCATGGGTGGTCCTTCAGTAGAACAACATAAACTTAGGGTGAGGTAAAAGCTGACACAGGGCAAAGGAATCGAAGTGTATTGTAGTACTCCTGTTTAGGTTCTTCAAAAGTATACTACATCTATTCTTTTATTTTGTCATTCTTATATTCCAAACGTCCCTCTTTTTGTTGATTTCAAAATCACATATGCAGTTTTATGCACGTGTTTTTTTATTCCATTGTGACTTGCTAGTAATGTATAGTTAGGTTGGTTGCAATTTAAACCCCTGCATGTCATGGCTAAATTGGATTCAGTGGATCAGAAACACTGAATCATAACTCTGTTCATAGACTCACTGGTTGTACATCACCTGAAAACTAAGGTCAGGGGATTATAGCTTAATAAAAAGATCGTGTTGTACATCGTAATCTTCAGTTCTACTTGTGGTCTGTTTTCTGTATTACCCCTGATCTAATCGTTTTTTATGATACCTTAATAGATATACAAACATCATGCTCCTTTGTATTTGCTTAACCCTGTTAATTTGTTTGGCAGAAACACATGGTTAAACTCGAACTGGCTCTATTTTATCTTTCACAAGGCAAGATCGACGATGCACACAATGCAACAAGAGTGTGAGTTACCAGCACAGTCTGTTAGTGTTTACATTTGTCGTGTCTTATATACACTTTTTGGTATGTCTTTTCTGGGGAATTTGCTGATCTGTGATAGGCTTATAGCCATGCCATCTTGTTGGTTGTTACAATTTATGTGCTAATGAAACCAAGTATCAGTGTTATCATGTTAAATCCAAAGAAACTGTTTTTCCGCATGTTATCAGGCAGTAGACTTTATTACCTGCGAGGTACTAGGTAACTTCTCATCAAGACTTAAGAGCACAGTCCATTTTGGTCCAGGTATTTGTTACATAGTGACAGGTTGAACCACCACCTGGATTGCGGAGGAGACGGCTGGATTGCCTGCGTACCGCGCTTCCAGCGGGTCTCCTTCGACGTGAGCTGTGGTGCATCACCCCCGACGTCGAGGGTACACGGTGACATGTTCGTGTGCGAACACAAATTTTACATCTTTGGTTTTGGACCGCTAAATTTTGGACAGATGCTCTTACTCACTTCGATTTGCTTCTTTCTTCCCCGACGAAGCGACACGTACAGGCGAACCAACCTGTCGTTAAGATGGTTAGGTAGACAGTAGTATCCCCAACCCACCAGAGTTCAAATCCTGATGCTCGTATTATTCCTGAATTTATTTCAGGATTTCTGGCGATGTGCTTTCACAGCTTGTTCGTTTGGAGGGAGTTGTTGATTGGGAATGGGAGTTTAAGGTAAGTGGGACTTAAAATCCTTTGATTGACTCGGGGACATGGGAATTAAGAAAGGAGAGGGAAGGGGAATTAGGAGGGCCAACTCCCTCGGATCTCTTCCCTAGGGGACCTGGTAATTGAACTAAGGATTGGGAATTAGCGAAAAAGAAAAATGTTTGGTTGGTTGTGCACGTTCATGAGGGTCCTTTGGTTAGCCGAGCACACACGTGTGGAAGGTATTCCCTGCCTAATCCCACCAATCAAACAGGGGTAGTTAACTCCTTAAAATCTCACTTCTAATTGCTTTCATAAGCCAAACAAAGGAATAAGACTTAAAATCAATTTCCCATGTCTAATCCCTTGGCAAACTCTCATCTCTAAACTCCCATTCCCTCTTCCTGTTGTTACCAAACACGCTGTCAGTGAGAGGAGATGTTCCCGTCGATGACGAGGCACCTACGATGGCTTCGTAAATCTCAAGATGATATGCTGGCTCAGTCTTTCGGAGATGCTTATAGGGGTAGGGTGTGCATGTGTGCGTTTATAGGGATAAGTGTATACGCGTGTATATGAGCGCTTGTGTCTGTGCTGATGCTAAAAAAAGCGAACACGTACAGTCGGCCCGCCCCTATACCCTCGTCTTAACCCTAGCGCCGGCCGCCGCCATCCCGCCCCCGTCAGGTTGTCTCGCAGCCGCGCCGCCTCCTCTCTCTCTTCTCGGCCATCTACCCGCCGTTTCCCCGTCGTTCCCGGCGCCCCCGACTGCCTCCATCTGCACCTGGTGTGCCCAACGGGGCCAGGCTCCTCGCGAGAAGTTAGCGCGCGGAGTGCGGCGCTGGAGCCACATCGTGCACGAAGCCGTGTGACTTCCGAACAGGGCGTCTCGCGGTTGCGTCTCCGCTCCTCCCGGCCGCGCTCGCGTCTCTCCTCCGCCGCTCCTCCCCGCACAGCTCACCTTGCGGCCGTCGCGGTGAGCCTCCGCCTCATGCTATGGCGCGGCTGCCG
>NC_041393.1:128384443-128400394 GCF_002162155.2 Triticum dicoccoides
TGAGCTCTGCCTTCTGATGCACCTATATTTTGTTGCTACCTGAACTGTTTGCAGTTGCTCAACACCGCCAGTATTTGGTAAAACCATGGGTGGTCCTTCAGTAGAACAACATAAACTTAGGGTGAGGTAAAAGCTGACACAGGGCAAAGGAATCGAAGTGTATTGTAGTACTCCTGTTTAGGTTCTTCAAAAGTATACTACATCTATTCTTTTATTTTGTCATTCTTATATTCCAAACGTCCCTCTTTTTGTTGATTTCAAAATCACATATGCAGTTTTATGCACGTGTTTTTTTATTCCATTGTGACTTGCTAGTAATGTATAGTTAGGTTGGTTGCAATTTAAACCCCTGCATGTCATGGCTAAATTGGATTCAGTGGATCAGAAACACTGAATCATAACTCTGTTCATAGACTCACTGGTTGTACATCACCTGAAAACTAAGGTTAGGGGATTATAGCTTAATAAAAAGATCGTGTTGTACATCGTAATCTTCAGTTCTACTTGTGGTCTGTTTTCTGTATTACCCCTGATCTAATCGTTTTTTATGATACCTTAATAGATATACAAACATCATGCTCCTTTGTATTTGCTTAACCCTGTTAATTTGTTTGGCAGAAACACATGGTTAAACTCGAACTGGCTCTATTTTATCTTTCACAAGGCAAGATCGACGATGCACACAATGCAACAAGAGTGTGAGTTACCAGCACAGTCTGTTAGTGTTTACATTTGTCGTGTCTTATATACACTTTTTGGTATGTCTTTTCTGGGGAATTTGCTGATCTGTGATAGGCTTATAGCCATGCCATCTTGTTGGTTGTTACAATTTATGTGCTAATGAAACCAAGTATCAGTGTTATCATGTTAAATCCAAAGAAACTATTTTTCCGCATGTTATCAGGCAGTAGACTTTATTACCTGCGAGGTACTAGGTAACTTCTCATCAAGACTTAAGAGCACAGTCCATTTTGGTCCAGGTATTTGTTACATAGTGACAGGTTGAACCACCACCTTGTTTTTGATCACTTATGAATCAGATTTTGCACAAAACATTCCACTTTGAACCGCATTTTACCATTTCAGCTTTTGAAGTGGTTCTGACATGATTGCCCCATTTGCCAGGGTGGTGTGGCACTCACAACTTGACACATTGCAGGCCAATTGGGACACGCATCTCACAGATACTCTCTGACATGGAATAGGCTAGCCGGCAATATGACAGAGGCTAGCTGGACTGTCCAACGTGGTAGAGCTTGTCGGTTGCTAGATAGCAGTGATAGCTAGGAGAGAGTGGCTGTTGGACCTTCGGTTAGCTTCTGCCACATTGGATGCATGTTGCAAAATGTACACCACAGTTCTGCGATGTGTCAAGCAATAGGCTGTGTTACATCACCCTGATGAGTGTGGCCATCACGTCAGAACTAACTCAAATGCTAAAATGTTTCTCAGAGTGGAATAATTTGTGCAAAATCTGCTTCAAAGTGTCACCGAAAACTAAATGTGGTTCCAACTGTCACTGTATCACAAATATCTGTCCGAGTGTGGAATTTATTCTTTCATTAATCAAAATAGGCACCCAAATTCAAGTACATGGGTGGTGGTGTACACTCTCACCTCCCACCAACTGAGCGGCTCATGAGACATTTGTGTGGTATTCATATGTGGCAATCTAGGAATTTTGTTATGATGAAGAAAGGAATCTACAGATAGTACAAAAGTATGCATCTGTTAAATGCAGACATTGTGTTAAGATATGTGTAGCGTCTTAATTCTGGTAACTGGAATACTTTTCAAGTGTGAAGCTTTTGGATAATTTAGTTTCTTGTTTTAATTTTTTCTTCCACAGACATGTCTTCTCAACACTGAGATAAAAGCATTGAGAACTTCTATTCCTTTTTTCAGCCTCATTGCGAAGGACGGACTAAAGATGGAACCAACTCTAAATCTCATACATGGCTTGATATCATATGATAAATGGTACTCTGGTTTGCCCAAAGATATGCAACTTGAGAGATTTGATGTGTACAATGAATCATGCAAAATTTCTGTGTCATTGAATGCCTGTGGAGAAAATTGTCTCCAGGATAGTTCAGATGACAATTGCAGCATTGATGTTGATAATGCCAGTTTTCCTGCTTGCTCTTCAGAAAGTTCTATCAATAATGGGAATATAGACAAAAAATGCAAGATTCCCGAGAAGAAATCTTGTTTTGTTTATCCTGTCAAGGAAAATGATTCAGTAGATTCACAAGTGAAAGAAGTGGTTTCTGCAGATTTTCGAAGCGTATTTTTTAATACCTCTGATGCCCCTACCTGTGGTTAGTGACATTCCATCTACTTCTCCAAGATGTTCATCTGTGTTTTTTCCTTCACTAAGTACTAGATAGTTTAGAGTAAATTGTAGCTTCGCGGCTGCCCCTCATCCGATCAACTAGCCTCATTAATCTGAGCAACCGTTTGTCCATTACTTCTGTTATCTTTATCAAGCTTGTTTTATAGCTCCGCATACTTATGTATTAACATGTTAGATGTTTATTATGGTACTTGAAGGATTGGAACGAACCTTGTTGCCGCTACGTCTAAAGCATGCTACTGGGTCTTCAAGTGATTGCTTTGATTCGTACTGGAAGTACAAGTCAACACCTAATACCTTCTACGCAGATGCAGAAAGATGTCTAAGAGTGGCTCTTCATTCGTCGCCACCAGTAATGGCAGCCTTATTACCATTAATACAGGTACTTGTCAATCAAACCGGCACTCCATGTTCTGCATATAACCATACAATTTATTGTATGGATTTTCTTTTTTCATCTGTAGACTCATTTTAGCTACCTTTACTACGGTGTAGATTCTCCTGCTTGGTGATAAACTGAAAGATGCACTTTGTGAACTTGAGAGGACCTGCCGCAGTTCTACTACAGCGCTTCCTTTCAGTTGTTAAGCCATCATGTCATTGGTTATCATTTGAAGCAATTTGTTATCTTAAATCTCATCTCTCATTTGATGTTTCTAAAACATCTTTTGACTATGGTAGTTTTTGTTTTTTGTTCCTTGTCCGTGCTTAGACAAGCTGTTGTGAGCTAAGTGGCTGAAGTTTAGTTTTCGTAATGCAGATTGCGAGGCAGACTGCTAGAGTATTTTGACCAAAACCAAGTATCAGCTATATCTTCTTGCTATGAGGAAGCTTTGCAGAGAGATCCTGCATGTAGCTACTCGGTTGAGAGGCTAACTGAAATGCACAGAAAAGGTTTTGGCTGAAGACTTTACCTTCCATGGTGCTCTACTATTTGGTCGATTATAGTTTTGTAGTTGATCCTTGCATTGGTACTGCTGTGTGCATTCTAGAAGAAAAAAAATGGTATCAGCAAAACTGGAATGATGTAATGAACTATACTAAAGTCTATATTTCCCCTGCATTTAGCCATTTGTCATCAACGGAATAAAATAAACAAATGGACTATTGAGGAAAGAAAAAGTGTTAAATCCATGTGTTACTATTACTCGACAACAGCTACGTTCCACATCACCTAAACCTGTTGTATGGGAATTATAGTGGTTTAGGCTGAGGTGTGACAGCGAGTTATTCTTGTCCTCTGTAATTTAGCTTGGGGTTTTCACTTGTGTAAAACTGTAACAAATAAAGCAGGGCATGTAGCATAGGTGTAGCTCATGTCCTGGGCACTGTTGACATGCTCTGCACACGTATAGCAGGCATGGGCAAGGTGATAGTGTCGTGCTGTACTGCATGACCTGGACACACGCAGTGAGCGTGAGGCTGTAAAGGAGAGAGCAGTGTGTAGCTTCTCCTCACTTCAGTCATAAACCAAAAAATAACAAAAACGAACTCAGCACAAAGTTAGTGCTGGGGGGAAACCATCGAGTACCTGGTGTGCATCCTTCTCCGGTTGATTTCCTGCTGCTGATTCTTCTCCGACGACCCAAGATCCGAGTCCCGTGTGTGTCCACCGTTAGAAAGGGAGACGAGCGAGACTTTGGGCCTGTCATTTGGCACCAGAGCCGAAGTTAGGAGCTAGGAGAAGGAGATGGCGCCGACGCCGCAGGAGGAGGCGGAAGCCGCCGAGGCGGAAGCCGCCAAGGCGTTGGCTGATGCGGGGAAGGGGGCTGCTGACAAGGCGGATGCGAAGACTGCCGGCAGCAGCGAGCTGCTACCGTTGGCGGTGTCGGTAGCGCAGAGCGGGCGGCCGCGCGGGCCGCTCGTGTGGCCGCAGCTGACGAAGACGAACTACTCCATCTGGGTGATAAAGATGAGGGTGGCGATGCAGTCAGCGCGCATTTGGGAGGCGGTGGAGCGGACGGCCGTGGATTATGAGGTAGATCGAGAGGCCCTGTACGCCATCTACCAGAGCGTGCCGGATTCCTTCATGCCGTCCCTCGCTGGCAAGGACTCGGCAAAGGCGGCGTGGGAAACCATCCGCGCAGTGCACGTCGGTCACGACCGCGTGCAGCAGGCGAGCCTTCAGGCGATGAGGCTTGAGTTCGAGCAGCTCAAGATGGGTGACGCCGAGGCCGTCGACGACTTCGCAGCACGGCTGAACACCCTGGTCGCCAAGCTGCGGACACTTGGTGACATGGTCACTGAACTGCGGTCAGTTCAGAAATTTCTTCAGGCTGCTCCTGCAAGGTATATGCAAATTGTGACTTCAATAGAGCAATGTGTTCCGTTAAACACACTTTCTGTGGAGGACTTAATTGGGCGATACAAGGCATATGATGAGCGTGTTCGTATGAGATTTGGTGATCCACAAGAAGGGGAACACTTGATGTTCTCAAGGTCACAATGGCAGAAGTATGAGGAGAAGAAGAAAGGAGGTGATCGAGCTAGCAGTAGCTCAAGGAAGAACAGTGAACAGGGGAAGCCAAAAACTGAAGGGCAGTCCAGTGATTCACAGAAGAGCGACTGGAAATTTGACATTAGGAAAGTCAAATGCCACAACTGTGGTAGGAAAGGGCATTTTAAAAGAGATTGCACGCAGCCTAAGAAACAGAGAGCACTTCTTGCTCAGCAAGATGGGGGTGATGATGGCCCAGCCCTGCTTATGATGCAAACATGTTCTTTGTCACATGGAGAAGAAAAACATCAAAGTGAAGTTTTTCTGATTGAAGACAAGGTACAGCTCCAGGTCTGTAACGAAAACAGAGAAACTGGAAGTTGGTACCTAGACACAGGAGCAAGCAACCATATGTGTGGCTGTGAACAAAAATTCAGTAAAATTGATCCAAGTGTTACTGGAAGAGTAAAGTTTGGGGATGGATCGACAGTGAAAATACACGGCCTAGGTACTGTGCTCTTCCAATGCAAAAATGGGGAGCATAGGGCACTAACCAATGTGTATTTCATACCAGCTCTGAAGAGTAACATTATAAGTATTGGTCAATTGTCTGAACGTGGCTGCAAGATGATAATTGAGGATGATTATCTTCAGATCTTCGATACTGAGAGGAAGTTGTTGGCAAATGTGAAGCGAACACGGAATAGACTCTATATCCTAGATCTGATTATGGCTAAGCCCGTGTGTCTGAAAGCTAGTACTGGTGATGAAGCATGGAAGTGGCACGCGAGATATGGACACTTAAACTTCAAGGCACTTAGGGAGTTAGCAAGAAAAGGGATGGTAAAGGGGTTACCATGTATTGATCACATTGATCAAATCTGTGATGGATGCCTCATCAGCAAGCAGAGGCGTGCATCATTCCCAAAAGCAACTTCTTACAGAGCAAAGAAGCCTTTGGTGTTAGTTCATGGAGACTTGTGTGGCCCAATCTCACCAGCTACACCTGCAGGCAAAAGGTATTTCCTATTGCTTGTAGATGATCACAGCAGATACATGTGGGTAGTGCTCCTGAAGACGAAAGATCAAGCGCTAGATGCTTTCAAATTGGTAAAAAACCAAGCAGAGAAACAAGCTGAATCAAGCCTCAAGTCATTGAGAACAGACAGGGGTGGGGAATTCAATTCCAAAGAGTTCAAGGCATATTGTGGGGAAAATGGAATCATTCATTATATGACAGCACCTTACTCACCTCAGCAGAATGGGGTTGTGGAGAGGAGAAATCAAACAGTGGTTAGCATGGCAAGAAGTTTATTAAAAAGCAAAAATGTACCTGGAAAGTTCTGGGGTGAAGCAGTGGCCACGGCTGTGTATTTATTGAACAGAGCGCCAACGAAAAGCTTGACCAATATTACACCTTATGAGGCCTGGAAAAACAAGAAGCCAAGCGTCCAGCACCTGAGAACATTTGGTTCAGTTGCTTATGCCAAGGTAACCAAACCACATCTGCCAAAGCTTGCTGATCGAAGTGTCAAAACGGTAATGCTTGGTTATGAAACTAATGCAAAAGCTTATCGACTGTATGATCCGGTCAACAAGCAGCTCCTAGTCTCACGTGATGTTATATTTGATGAAAATGCTCAGTGGGACTGGAGTTCTATGCAACAGCAAGAAGATGAAAGCTCAGATGCAGAGTTTGCTGTATTCTACCCTGAAGATGAAAATACTGAAACAAGGGAATTTTCAGAAGTGCCGAAACAGGGGGAGGAAGTGCATGGTGATGCTGATCTTGGCTCACCACACACACCTACAGCTCAAACAACATCAGGAGAAGACACATTCTCAACCCCGCTTGCAGCACCAGCAAGAGGCGTTGGTAGTGTTGATGGGGATGAGACAGGAGCAGCAGCATCTGCAAGTGCTGGACCACAAGGCTATAGAAATCTGCAAGAATTGCTAGATCAGACTGAACCATATGAACTTATTGATTCAGATTTATGCATGTTGAGTGCAGAGGAGCCCTCGAATCTTGTTGAAGCAAGAAAGGAAGCATGTTGGTGCAGAGCAATGGATGAAGAGATAAACTCCATTGTCGAAAATGAAACTTGGATCATGGTAGATCCACCTAAGGATCAGAAGCCCATTGGTTTGAAATGGGTGTACAAAATAAAAAAGGATCCTTCAGGAGCAATAGTGAAACACAAAGCTCGTTTGGTTGCAAAAGGGTATGTCCAAAGACAAGGAATTGACTATGAAGAAGTATATGCCCCTGTAGCCCGGTTAGAGACTGTGAGGTTGCTCGTTGCTCTAGCTGCACAGGAGGAGTGGCAAGTTCACCATATGGATGTAAAATCTGCCTTCTTGAATGGGGAACTGTGTGAGGATGTCTATGTCATCCAACCTCCTGGGTATGAGAAAGAAGGCCAAGAGCATAGAGTGCTAAAATTGAAAAAAGCCCTATATGGGCTGAAACAAGCTCCACGAGCTTGGAACATCAAACTTGATGAAAGTCTCTTGTCACTTGGTTTTGCAAGATGTCCACTTGAGCATGGGGTCTATGTGAAGTGCTCAAGGGGGGCTCGGCTGATTGTGGGTGTGTATGTTGATGATCTGATCATTACGGGGTCCAGCCAAGATGAGATAGAAAAATTCAAGGACCAAATGATGGAACTCTTCAAAATGAGTGATTTAGGGTTGCTATCATATTACTTGGGCATTGAGGTAGCTCAAACCACAGAGGGGATTACAATCTGTCAGGCAAGTTATGCTGAGAAGATTTTGGAAAAGGCAGGCATGTCTGAGTGCAATCCCAGCCAAGTACCAATGGAGCCAAAAATCAAACTCTGTAAGTCAACAAAGGATCAAAAGGTTGATTCTACTTACTTCAGAAGTTTAGTTGGCAGTCTCAGGTACCTTGTAAACACAAGACCAGATTTGGCTTTTTCAGTGGGCATAGTTAGTCGCTTCATGGAAGAACCAACTGTGCATCACATGAATGCAATCAGGCAAATTCTGAGATACTTATGTGGTACTATAAACTATGGCTGCCACTACAGAAAAGGAGTGGAAGGAGAACCAAGACTTTTGGGTTATTCTGACAGTGATCTTGCTGGAGATATTGAAGACAGGAAGAGTACATCAGGGACAGTGTTCTTCTTGGGCTCAAACTTGGTCACTTGGGCATCTCAAAAACAGAAGGTTGTTGCTATATCATCATGTGAAGCTGAGTACATTGCTGCTGCCACAGCAGCATGTCAAGCAATTTGGTTGAGCAGATTGCTGGCAGGGTTGCAGGAGAAAGAAGAGCAAGTAGTGAAGCTGAAAGTTGACAATAAGTCAGCCATATCTTTGTGCAAAAACCCAGTGCTACATGATCGAAGCAAGCATATTGACATTAGATATCATTCGTGATTGTGTTGAAACAGGGAAGATCACGGTGGAACATGTGAGCACCGGGGACCAACTTGCAGATTTACTGACGAAGCCATTGCCGCGGGTCAAGTTCATTGAGCTGCGAGAGAGAATTGGCATTCGCTCGGTGAAGAACAGAGAACAAGCTTAAGGGGGAGACTGACAGCGAGTTATTCTTGTCCTCTGTAATTTAGCTTGGGGTTTTCACTTGTGTAAAACTGTAACAAATAAAGCAGGGCATGTAGCATAGGTGTAGCTCATGTCCTGGGCACTGTTGACATGCTCTGCACACGTATAGCAGGCATGGGCAAGGTGATAGTGTCGTGCTGTACTGCATGACCTGGACACACGCAGTGAGCGTGAGGCTGTAAAGGAGAGAGCAGTGTGTAGCTTCTCCTCACTTCAGTCATAAACCAAAAAATAACAAAAACGAACTCAGCACAAAGTTAGTGCTGGGGGGAAACCATCGAGTACCTGGTGTGCATCCTTCTCCGGTTGATTTCCTGCTGCTGATTCTTCTCCGACGACCCAAGATCCGAGTCCCGTGTGTGTCCACCGTTAGAAAGGGAGACGAGCGAGACTTTGGGCCTGTCAAGGTGTTTACTTGGACTGATTTCATCAATTGGAAGGTCTAAAGCAAGGGTTTTATTAGAAGTTAAAGGGTGGCTGGTTGGCACTATAACTACTTACCTGCTGTTGTGGCACTAAATTCGGTGTAGAGTGGAAATATTGCTATTGTGTAATTATGCTCTTGATTTCGTCACTGGAAAAGTAAGTTGAAACTACAATCCCGAAGAAAATGAGTTATTCTTGCCTGTTGCATGTCAAGTATTCTAGTCTCAAACAAGAAACAACCCATACAGCTATTACTGATACTGGTCATTTTATTAGTAAAGTGGAAATCTCATTAGTTTGTTACTGACCCTACGAGTTCCATGCTGTCTTCGCTGCTAGTAGAGAAGATCGTGCGTGTAGTATTTTAGAGGAAATCGTCAAATGTAAGCCATTTTTGTGATAATCAAAACAGAATATTAGTAGTAATATCAGAAGAAAAAAGGAACTTCAATGGTACTCGTGGTTTCACAGTTTCCAAAGTTATTACAATTGCTTACGGCTTGATTATTTTGTTTGTGGCAATGGTTTGGAGCCTTTCGTCTGGGAGGAGCTTGTATCATGCTTCCTTCGGCTTTTTTCTGATCGTACTACCGAGTACGAGGATTGTATTTCATGTAATGTTGAAGGAGAGGCATCGATCAATGCTTTTAGTAGTCTTTCTTCAGTCTTCTTTGAGCAACATACAAGGGAATCATGGAAGCTCCGATGCAAATGGTGGATGAACCGTCATTTCAGCCAAAACATCTATATGTCAGAGACCGCAAAAGGTAACTTTGCTTGTTCCTCGAACTCAGTTATTGCTGAAGTACAATCACATGGTGCTCCCATTCATTTGATCAACTTTGTCAAATAGTAATTGCCATCAAGATGACATTGGTAATAGGGCAATCACTAATCTATACTTTCAGATATTGGCATTTAAACTCGTGGTTTTCTTGGCAGTCCATGTTTTTAAAAAGGCGAGAGATATCTTTATAACGCGGACCCTGGTTGGCCCAATTTAATAGGAGTATTAGATTTTATTGGTTTCTAGAACCAGCATACCTTATTACAGCTGGATAAGGCTATGACTCGTTAAAATATTTTTTAGGTAGCAGCTAGTAATTGCCAGCCGTATGGTGCAATGCCTATACCTTGCAATTGTGCAATATAAAAAATGAGATGTCAGCTACACCAGAATAGTGTGGTCACTAAATTCTAGACACGATTTTCTGTTTCTTTTTTGCAACTCCCATTTTTATGCTCAGTGCAGCAGATGAATATGTTCCCCACTTGGCATGGTTTCAGTTCCACTGCTGTGTTTTCATCACGGATAACGAGGTTTTCGGTGTTGGTGCAGGTGATTGCAAGCTCCTCGCTTCCAAGGCATCTTGTGCCTCTCACATGCTTGGGCCCGGATTCCCATATGTCAAAGCAGCTAAGAGCTATCTTTCCAAGCAAGAGGCTAAGGATGAATCCGGATTCTTGTCCAGGAACATGGAAAATTCTGTCAAGTTATTACAAAGTTTGGAGAAACTAACGTGATGGCTCCGTTTAGTTTTATCTTTTCTTTTTGGTAGGGTTGTTTATGTTGTTGTATAATTTTGGCATGATAGTTTTAGCGTCCTTTGCGAGGTTAGATTTGTAGAGCGGGAGATCTACAGCAGTGCATCCCAATATTTTGTGTATCTGGCGATTGTGAGAAATATCAGGATCAACAGCGGTGTGTCCCAATATATAGTGTACCACTAGTATTTGGCACTTGTTAGCCACTGGTCGACAACTTCTGTTGTCCCCGGTGCCCTATTTGGGGCCAGTTCTTTTGAGCGGCTTAAAAAATAAGCTGCCTCTTCCCAGCTTAAAAAATAAGCCGCCTTCAAAATTTGTTGAGACTTCTAAATTAGCTATTTCATAATTAGTTTAGAAGGAGTGCGACATTTTGGGGACCAAGCTCCATGGAGCCTTTTATTTTGAAAAATTCAAAATTCATAAATTTCAATTTGAAAAATTCTGAAAAAATATACACATGTATGCAAGGATGTAAAGTGTATGTGTGAAAATTCAGGATGAAATACCTTGAATTGCGAGCTGCACAAAAAAAACAAAATCATGGACTTTAAAGATGAACAGCACATATGCTAAAAAGCCTCAAAATTGTCTTTTTTGTGTAGCACACATTTTAATGTATTATGACCTAAAAATCTGCACACGTGTATATTATGTATCCAGGTATTTGTGCATTTATTTTCACAATTTTTTGAAATTAAAAAGTTTAAATTTTGAAGTTCTTAAATAAAGGCCTCCATGGAGCTCGGTCTCCGTTTGGCATTTTCGGTTTAGAAGCCCCAATGATTAAAAGAGGCGGCTTATGGGAAAAGCTGGGGAGAAGGCGGCTTATTTTTTAAGCTGCCAAAACAACCGGTACTTGGACAATTAGCAAACGAAGTCGATTTCACTCCCAAGCCTTAAGAGATTTTTTTTTTGTGTGTGTGTGTGTCAAATGTAAGAGCAGAGCAACGCAGTAGAAAATGATGGGGGTGAATGCGGAGTTGGCAGCGAAGGAGGAAAGCCTCACCCTAGCCCTACATTGGTCACCCCTTGACGATGGAGACCGGTGGTTCTGAAGCGGTATCCATCAACGCCTAACACGTCGCAGTATTCTTCTAGGGTTCAGATATTCATGAATTTATCGAGGAAAGAGATGTATCTTTTGTTAAGATAAACCGCAAAGCCAATTCTGCGAGTCACGGCTTAGCAAAGCTATGTAGGTGAAAGCACTAGTGTGGATTCACAACTTTTCACCGGAAATTGCCCCTGCTATGATCTCTGATTGCGTCTACTGGAGTATTTGCTAGCTAATAGAAATACTCTTTCCCTGCAAAAAAACAAAACAAAGAGAAAACACGGAGGAATTTGTGCTTGACCAATTTCTTCTAGACAAGAGTGCGCGTAAACCGTTCAGATCACAATACAGGACAGTGACAGCAAAAAACAGATGCAAGACATGCATTCGTACTGATCACTGAAAGAAATTTTTACGCCCGTGTCTCAGTGGTTTCGATGGGCACTGCAGGTCAGGTAATGCAACGACAAGAGCTAACCGCTCGCCAAAGTACAGCCGGCTAATCTATGGGGTTTTTAACGTCTGCAAACAATCCGATCCGTGTCACTGATTTACTGGGACTCATACCAGCCCTGCCGATTCGCGGCCACCAGCGTGTTCTCTACTTCTCTGGTTAGTTTGCCACCGCCGCTGCCGGCGCCGCCTCCTCCTCCGCCGCCGCCATGTTGTTGGTTCCGCAGCCAGGGCATATGTAGCGCTTCTGGAGCTCCTCAGCGAGTGAATTGTGCACGTTCTCCAGCTCGGCCACGCGCTTGCGTCGAGTCAAGGAAAGCTTCCGCGAACACACACGGAGGAAGAAGCAGCAGGAACATATGTATATATAATGAATAGTTGAGCCAACGAAGTGATTTCTAGACAGGTGAAAAGGATATCCTCCGAGCTCCTGCAACTTCTTCGTCTCTTTCATCACAGCCTCCATAAGAGCTCTCTTTGCTCGGACATCAGCCAGTTCATGACGCAGCTGTAAAACAAGGCAACAGTCTTGAGAGAGCTGTTAAAACTCATGTCCATATAAATCGTAAGACAATGCGCATTCCTGCAAAAGCATCGGCATTATTTTCTTTGACTTTGAAAAAAGGATAATGCAGATAATACACACATGTCTGGCACATTAGTTCACAGCATGTAAAACTAGTAGAGTGATACCCGGAGGGTTTTATCTGTTATTCAGATATGCTGTGTCCCTCCCACAAGTTTTTTATCACCAATTTTCTTGTGAGCAATACAATCAAGAGAAAACCAAACAAGTGTATCGCATCCTTTGAATAGTTGAATAGTTAATAAATAACACAATATTGGGTGAAAGAATGGAGAGAAGAACCTTTTCAAGTTCAAGCAGGTCCTTTTGATACTCTTCCTCCAATACATGCACCTCAGCGTTCATGTTGTTCATCTGATCAACCGAATCGGTCAACATACCTTCTGAGTCCATAGTTTCATTCATGTCGCTCCCATGTTGACCTGCCAAGGTGAACATTTCAGTCCAAGAGGAAACAAGAAAGTAGCAATATAGAGCACAGTACTTTATGACAGGAGATTCATAAGAGCAAATGAGAGAAGTATCATGCAGCTCATATCCTTAGCACATTGCAGAGCACATAGTTAACAAAATGACGCAGAAAAACAAAGCCGGCAATAGCTTGCATTACAATAACAGAAATTATATCTGTAAGTATATGCACAACACAGAATGAAACACATTTCCAGCTTACACAACACCGAATGGAACACATTTCAAGATTCTTTATCTTATTAAGCAGTCACATATTTATCTTATTATGGAGGATAGAATACAAAAGCAGCTTATCAGCCATTACATTATTATGTGCAACCCTTACTCTTCTTCGCCACAACAAAGACATAGATTGATCTAGCTAGAAATAACAAGCTTTTGGGTACAGACATAATAAAGAACAGCACAGAGGTACAACTTATAATTCCGATTACCCTTCAACTTATGCAAAAGGAATCAAACAGAAATAATATGGAACTGCAAAATTATAGGAACCCTTCTTAAGGTATTCAGGAACCGAAAGTGTTATGTATGCACTGCAAGTTGGTGTGCTTACCCTCTGCTGACTTGCCTTGCTTACCATCTGCTGATGGCGGTCCAGAGCACCTCTCTGCTAATTCTGCAGAAGCCTTCTGTTGAAATTGCCTGCAGAGGAGGAATGAAGTTTATCTCGAGATAACAAGAAACTTCTAATGTAAGTTTCAGCTAGCAGGCAAAGAAAATATACCAAATGGACATAAATAAAAAAGAAACGGCAGAAAAGTGATTCTGTTACACTATTTTGACGAATTAAACAAAACTTAGTAGTATCCCCTGACACCATCTTCATAAGATTATAGCAAAGGATCTTAATAATGCTGTCCAAAATTAAAACATGTCAAAATATCACATGATTACCCTTACTGCAGGTTAATGTGTTAAAACATATTCAATGCTCTACTTTATGCATCACTGTGATTTCGAGATCCACATATGTCCCTATTCGAGCCCTCACTGCAGTTTGAACAGACATAAGTGAAGTACAACACCAGCAACGGCCATGGTATTTTACAGTACCAAAGCAAACAAGAGATGTGGCCCAAGCCACAGCTGAATAGCTGATTGCATATCCAGGGAACGGCATGTGGTCATTGCTGGCAGACCAGAAGAATA
This sequence comes from Triticum dicoccoides, assembly GCF_002162155.2. NCBI lineage: Eukaryota > Viridiplantae > Streptophyta > Magnoliopsida > Poales > Poaceae > Triticum > Triticum dicoccoides. The sequence continues at coordinate 128,398,530 of NC_041393.1, forward strand.
GCACATACCTTATCCTAGCATTCATTTCATGCATCTGTCTCAAGAACTCCTCTCTGAAACAACCAACGCAGGCGGATGTGTAAATTAGTTGCTATGTACTGGAGCACAGCAGAAACAGCCTGATAGACAAAGTCCATCCCACTCACCTCTCGATGTCCTCCGTGCTCTTTGGAGCCATTACATCGAGCACCAAAAGCGCAGCCCCGCCAGTTCCAATTCCAATCACACACACAACACCAACACACAAAGCGCGTCATATTTAAGCAACAGCAGGCCAGGACCCTAACTGAACCCGCTTCGATTTTCGAGATTTCTGACCTTAAGCGCCTCCAGTTCAGAGCCCAGCTTCGCGATCTCCTCCTGGAGATGAGAGATCGTCGCCTGAACGCACCACGACCACACGTCGAACCAAATCAGGCGAACTGGCACTGAACGGAGGCACGATTCACACGTTTCGGAGCGAAGGAGATGGGGGGATACCTCGAGCGCCTGTATCGACGCGTCTGCGATGGAGGCCTGCACCTCGCTCCCGCGCAGCTCCGTCTCCGCCGCCTCCCGCGCGCGCTTCGCGGCCTCGAGCTCCGCCGTGGCCGCGTCGGACGCCGAGACCACGTCGTCGAGGCGGCGCTTCAGGCCCGACACCGTGCGCTCTGCACTCGAAGCGGAGGCGGACCTGGGTCAGCCGAGGACGCGAAACCCTACGGCGCTATAGGGGTTGGGTGCGGCGAGGCCGCGGGGAGGGGGACGCTTACCGCCGTGGGACTTCTCGGCGGCAAAGTCGCGGATGATGGATAGGAACTGCTTCTGGGGCTCGCCGCCCGCCGCCGACGCTGACGCGGCCATGGGGAGGAGAGGAGGAGAGGGCGACGATTGCGGGACGGTCTTCTGGAAGGTTCTGGAACTCGAGAGGGTTTTGAGGGGGCGGGAATGGAGCGGGCGACTGGTCGTTGTTGGACAACTGGAGTTCTTTTTTTTTCGAGACAAGACAACTTTTTTTTTGAGACAAGACAACTGGGGCTTTCTATGCACCATCGTGTTTTTTCTGCCTCGCAGCCCATCACGCCCTGTAACTCGAAGCAAAATCTTATTTTTCATATTGCATTTTTTTAAGACACTCAAAAAAAATTGCATTATTTAATTATTTTTTGATTCCTCTTTCGATTTGTGAACATCTATTTAATTTGTGAATATTTTTTGAAATCGTGAACATTTTTCAACTACATGGACATTTTTTTGAACCACAAACATTTTTTTTTACAAATTCGTGAACATTTTTCAAATTCACTTACATTTTTATAAATGTGCGTCCATTTTTTAAACACATGAAATTTTTTTGAACCGGCGAGCATTTTGAAATTCAGGAACATTTTTGTTTTTGACAAGCATTTGTTTCAGTTCATGAATACTTTCTGAATCCGCAAATATTATTTGATTTTTGTGAACATTGTTTGAACTTTGGGAACAATTTTAGAAATTCCTAAACATTTTTTGAATTTGTGAACATTTTTTGAATCCATGAGCATTTATCATTTTCAATATACAAACTTTTTTCCAAAGCCACGAACATTTTAGGATTTCCCAATTTTTTTTCAAAATCATGAAAAAATTGAATTAAAGAACATTTTATGATTTTTACACTTTTTTTCAAAATTCGCAATTTTTTTTGAAATTCAGAACTTCTTTGAAATTCTGAATTATTTTAAGAAAGGAAAAAACACAGAAGAAACAAAAATCGAAATGAAAAAAAGGTGGCCATCCCGCCTGTACATGGGCCGGCCCAAAAGGGCATGAGGGGAGCTGGGGGTGCGCTTGGTGTCTTTGCGGCACGTCACGCGCCAAATAGGAGGTCCCCCATCGTTGATAGC